>NC_066617.1:377595506-377917200 GCF_025201925.1 Gopherus flavomarginatus
ATAAAGAAAAGCTACAGCATCTTCCGCTTAAGGCAACAAAAACTGTTCTGAAGACTTATATGAGAGAAGCTGTGCCCATGCTGGGCACTATTGGTGTTAAGGTGGAGCTCAATGGACAGGCTGCTAAATTGCCACTGTTTGTGGTGAGAGGTAACTACCCAGCCTTAATGGGTAGGTCTTGGCTTGGGAAGATTCAGCTGAACTGGGCAGAAGTGCACTGGATGACTAAAGAAGAAACCAGTCTAACCCTGTAGCTCATGGGCCACTCCTATAGTCCCAATAGTGAAGAAAGATGGCTTTCTCCGGATTTGTGGTGATTTTAAAGTCACTGTCAACCCAGTGTTGTGTGCAGAGCAATACTCGCTTCCCCACATCGATGACCTCTTCACAGGCCTGGCTGGAGGACAAAAGTTCAGTAAGATTAATCTGAGTCAAGTATATTTACAGAAGCATGTCAATGAAAAGTCCCAAGAGTTGTTGACTATTGTGACTCATAAGGGGTTTTATCGATACTGTCGCCTAACCTTCAGAATAACGTCTGCTCCCGCCCTGTTCCAGAGGGCTATGGACCATATCTTGTGTGGCTTGTCAGGAGTTCAGTGCTATCTGGATGATATCCTGGTCACTGGAAGGAATGAAGAGGATCACTTAAAGAATTTAGAGGCTGCTCTACAAAGACTGGAAGAGTATGGCCTACGAGTTCGCAAAGTCAAGTGTGAATTCTTCAAGCTCTCTGTTAAATACTGGAGACACATCATTGATTCTGCAGGTCTTCATAAGGCCCATGCAAAAGTTAATGCTTTTGTGGAGGCTCCCCCACCTCGAAATGTAAGCCAGCTGCGCTTGTTTCTAGGACTACTGAACTATTATGGAAAGTTCATCTCACAGTTAGCCACACTGCTAAAACCACTTCATGAGCTCCTGGGGCAGAACAAGGCCTGGAAGTGGACTGAAGCCTGTGATGTTGCATTTAACAAAGCTAAGGATGCATTGCTAAATTCTGAAGTTTTAACGCACTTTGATCCATCCTTACCCCTACAATTGGCCTGCGATGCCTCCCCTTATGGAGTGGGAGCAGTTGTGTCACACATTATGCCTTCGGGAGAAGAGACACCTATTGCTTTTGCTTCACGCACTCTAAGCAAAGCAGAAACTATCTAAGCCTAAATCGAACGTGAGGCACTAGGAATTGTTTTTGGAATTCAGAAATTTCATCAGTATCTGTTTGGGCGAAAGTTTACTCTTCTCACAGACCATCGACCTCTGATGTCAATTTTGGACCCTACACAGGCATTCCCCCATTAGCTGCTAGTCGTATGCAAAGTTGGGCATTGTTACTTTCAGCACATACATATGAAATCAAACATTGGAAATCCACTCTGCACGGCAATGCAGATGGCCTCTCCAGGTTGTCTTTGCCGGTCAAACATCAAGATAGTGCCCAAAAGGAAATCTTCTACCTTGAACAGGTAGAGAATACACCCATCACTGCTACTCAGATAAAGAAGGCAACTCACGTTGACCCAGTATTGTCCCAAGTTATGGACCTGGTGATGCATGGAAAATCTCAACAAACCTGTCCGGTCTCACCTGACCTTGTTACCTACATGTCCAGGAGGACGGAGTTATCGGTCCAATCTGGTTGTTTGTTGTGGGGGAGACGTGTCATTATTCCACCATCACTGAGATCACAGGTGTTAGAACAGCTACATTCCGGTCCCTGTGGAATTGTGCGCATGAAGGAAATTGCACAAAGCTATTTTTGGTGGCCTGGATTGGACAGTGCTATTGAAGAGAAAGCAAAAGCTTGTATGTCATGTCAGAGTGTGAGGAATGCACCCCAGTGGGCATCCCTACACCCATGGGACTGACCTGAAATCCCGTGCAATGTATTCACATTGATTTCGCTGGCCCCCTTGAAGGAAGCATGTTCTTGGTGGCAGTAGATGCCCATTCTAAATGGCCAGAAGTCTCTATAATGCAGTCCACTACTGCAGAGAGTACTATCCAAAAACTACGGGGACTCTTTAGTCGTTTCGGTCTTCCAGAACAACTTGTGAGCGACAACGGATCACAGTTCGTCTCTCAGGAGTTTCAAAATTTTATGAAGGCAAATGGGATACACCACATCACGTCAGCACCATATCATCCATCCACCAATGGATTAGCTGAAAGATTTGTGCAGAGAATGAAACACGCTTTGAAATCAGCAAGGGGACAACACTCCATTCAAAAGCATCTGGATACCGTCTTACTTTCCTACAGAAACACACCTCATGCTACGACCCAGGCATCCCCGGCCTTTCTAATGATTGGACGACAGCTGCGCACTTGCTTTGATCTGCTGAAACCTTCTGAACCCCGACAAATTGTGCAACGTCAGCAGCAATATCAAGTCATCAGACGGGCACCCAGAGCAAAAGACCGAACCTTTAGCCCGGGACAGCCAGTTTTGGCTCAGAATTATACTTCCAGAGCTAAATGGGTCCCTGCCATGATCATCATTCAAACAGGACCTGTTTTCTACACAGTCCGGACTGCAGAGAATCTTACCTGGTGGCGACATGTAGATCAGCTGTTGCCAGGTCATGCCAGTCCTCAGGACACATCTGCAGTTGAGTGGTCTGACTTCATCTCTTCTGGTGAGACACGGAATCACCAATCACCTGTTCCTGACTGTTCTCCTCCATTACTGCCAGCAGCTGAGATACCCCTTTGCCCAGAGTGAGCTGATACCACCTCCTCACCTGTTCGTGCTGCGGACCCTGAGCCCATGGTACTTTCGAGTGCGACAACACCAGGAGTTCACCGTAACCCACCTAGAGACAGAAGGTCTCCTCATCGGCTGGATCTTTAGCTAGGGCGAACCCCGGTTATGGGGCAAAATAATCCCCAGGGTTTAGCCGGGAATGGAGCCAGTCTACCCTCCTTCTCTAGTCTAGTGTGTGTTTTATTTAGGGGATGTTCTTATTAGGGGGGAATGAATATGTTGTGTATTTGGTTGTCATGGTTTTTGTTCCCATGGCAACTGAGTTAGATTATTAGGGGATAGCCTAGCCTGCTTCAGCCGGTTAGGTGAGCTCTGTGTGCGTAAATAAATGGAAGTTTTTATAGCTGTCTGCTGTCTGGCCTCAAGTGATTTCTTCCTAAACCGACTGCCCCCAAGGATATAACATGATCCTTGTCTGCATAAGCAGGGGAGTGGTGTGTTGGAGCAGGGGAAGTATTTTACCTCACACATGGCATTGGTGAAATTGACTGCGTCCAGTCCCAGGGTCCATATTTCAAAAGGAATTTTGAAAAATTGGAGAGAGGGCAAAAAAAAGCTATGAAATTTATTGGAGGCTGGAGAAAATGCCTGTCAGTGAAAGACTTAACGAGCTTCATTTATTCACATTCAATTGTAATAATGGGATCTATAATATAGCAGAGAAAGGCAGAGCAAGAACCAGTGACTGGAAGCTGGGGTGATTAACCGCTGGAAGAAACTGCGATAGGAAGTGATGGATTCTCCAACTCCCCATGTCTGCAGATCCAAACTAGTCCCTTTTCTAGAAGATTTGCTTGAGGGATTCTCTACACTTGGAATGCTACAGTGGCACTGCCATAGCAATTCAGTGTAGAGTCAATCACTAATGGCTGCGGTTCTCCCATCAGTGTACATAATCCACTTCCGTGAGAAATGATAGCTAGATTGAGAGAAGAATTCTTCTGTTGAGCTCATGGTGTCTATATAGGGATTAGATTGATATAACTACATCTCTCTGGGTATGTCTACACTATGGGATTATTCTGATTTTACAGAAACCGATATTTGGAAACAGATTGTATAAAATCGAATGCACATGGTCACACTAAACACATTAATTCCGCAGTGTGTGTCCATGTACCGAGGCTAGCGTCGACTTCCGGAGTGTTGCACTGTGGGTAGCTATTCCAGAGCTATCCCATAGTTCCTGCAGTCTCGCCCACTCATTGGAATTCTGGGTTGAGATCCCAATGCCTGAAATTTGTCGAGGGTGGTTATGGGTAAATGTCGTCACTCAATCCTCCCTCCGTGAAAGCAACAGCAGACAATCATTTCGCCCTCTTTTCCCTGGATTGCCTGGGCAGATGCGATAGCACTGCAACCATGGAGCCTGTTCATCCCTTTTTCACTGTCACCGTATGTCTACTGGATGCTGCTGACAGACGCGGTACTGCAGTGCTACACAGCAGTGTCCCCTTGCCTTTGCAAGTTAGCAAAGACGGTTACCAGCTCTACTGTACCGTCTGCTGCTTTGCAAGTTGACAAAGACAGTTACCAGTCATATTGTACAATCTGCTGCTATCATAGGTGCTCCTGGCCAGCTTCGGGGAGGTCAGTCGGGGGTGCATGGACAAAAATGAGAATGACTCCCCAGGTCATTCTCTTCTTTAAGTTTTGTCTAATGGAGAGTTAGTCCTGCCTAGAATATCAAGCAAGCCTACTAAAGAACCAGAGAGGCAAACGACCAGTCTGAGTCAGAGCCCCAGACGTCCCACAGAAATGATGAGCTGTGTGCCATTCTAAGGGTGCCCCAGCAACAACCCCAACCATTGTTTCCTACCTCCCTCACTCCTCCTGGGCTACCGTGGCAGCTATCCCCCCATTTGTGTGATGAAGTAATAAAGAATGCATGAATAATAAACAACACTGACTTTATTGCCTCTGCAAGTGGAGATCAAAGGTGGGAGAGGAGGGCGGCTGGCTTACAGCAAAGTAGAGTGAACCACCATTCTGCACTTGCTAAGACCATAGCTGAAAATCAGAATCTGTGACAAGCACTAGGATAGAAGCACAGGCAGGACTGAATCTCCATTTGTGTGTGGGCCTTTGGTTGACACGGTAAAATACAAAATGTCCCAGGATATGTATGTTGGGGGACAGTTCTAAACGGTAGCTTAATTTTTTTATTTGCAGCAAAATGTAGAGGTCTAAGTGTCTGATTGTGAGCCCTGGTAGCAAGAGGTAGGTGCGATCGCGTGGTGCTGCTGACTGAGGAGAGCAGCCTGAGGCAGAAGCCTCCAGCTGCCATGATATTCGAGGCCGGACTGACTCTCTGGATCTGCAGACATGGGGAGTTGGAGAATCCTCCAATTTCTATCGCAGTTACTTTATATCGAAGTAAAGTTTGCGTGGACAGGTGCAGGGTTAATTATATTTAAGACTGATAAATTCAAAATAAACTCACAGGCCTCAGAGGTTGGATTTTTTTCTGCTACTTCAAAAAAAGTCAAATGCAATGTTAGATTGTATTAGCGGAGGGAGAGCTTGCAAGTCACAGTAGGAATTAATATGTAGATTACCTGGAGGGGATCCAGAGGGCAGTGACAAAGATGATGAAAGGGAGGAAATACAAGCCATATGAGCAAGGGCTGAAGGAACCTGGCATGTTTAGTTGAAAAAAAGAGGAGATTAAGCTGGGGTCATAATCAAAGTCTTCAAATAGTTGGAAGGCTGCCATAAAAATCTGGAGGAAAGTTGCCCTATCTTGCTGAAGAAGGCAGAAGAAGAGGCAATGGGTTCAAACTACAGAACAGCAGATTTAGATGAAATATCAGGAAAAAAACTTCCTAACAGTAAGAATAGGAGAACAATTGAACAGACACCTCTGGAGGTTGTGGAAGTTCCTTCGCTGGAGGTTTTCTAAAGGAGAAGGGAAAGTCATCTGTCTGGGGTGGTTTAGTCATAATAAATCTTGCATCATGGCAGGCAGTTAGACTAGACGACCCTTGTGGCCCCTTCTCATCCTGTGGCTCTATGATTTTACAATGTCATCTCCTAGTGAGGAGCAGGACTTAGTCAAACAGAAGTCCTGGAGATCAAGACAGGGGTAACTGGGTGAAATGTAATAGCCTGTGTTATACAGGAGAACAGAGTGGATGATTTTGTCGTGCCTTCTGACCTTGACCCCTGTGAATCTATCAGTAAAGAATGTGGATCAGGCAATGATGTTTACTGTGTCTTATAACACAAACAGGGAAACATTCAATTACATTGAAAGTCTGAACACATGACAGCGAGAAAAAAAATTGTTAACAGAATCCATATTTAGCCTGTGGAACTCATTGCCACTGACATTATTGGATAAAAGTGTTTAGCTGAATAGGATTCACAAATGGGGACCCTGGGATTTAAAATTAAAGAAGATCATAGAGCAGTTTTTTAAACTAATAACTGCAGGGAAGCCGACAGCTGCAGAGGAAGATGTGGTTTGGACAAGGACATCCTTAAGGGAAGGATCTATTAATAGAGATTCTCTAAGTCCTAGTGAGAACGAGAGGATGGAAAATGATAAAATACAGGCAGGATCTGATGAGAAACAATCAAATGAAAAAGTGCCCCATTCAATTACATCCTGTAATGGCAGAGAGCTAAAAGGAGTCAAGATTTTAAAGTGCTTGTATACCAGTGCTAAAATTCTAAAAAATAAAATGGGCAAACTAGAGTGCCTCGTATCAGATTAGGATATTGATATAATAGGCATCACAGAAACATGATGGAATGAGGCTAATCAATGGGACACGGTAATACCAGGCTACCAAATATATCGGGAGGACAGAAAAGGTCCTGCTGGTGGGGGAGTGGCACTATATGTGAAAGAAAATGTAGAATCAAATGAAGTAAAAATCTTAAGTGAATCCACATGTTCCATAGAATCTCTATGGATAGAAATTCCATGTCAAATTGTAAGAATGTAGCTGTAGGGATATATTACCAACCACCTGACTAGGATTGTGATCATGACAGTGAAATGTTCAGGGAGATTAAACAGGCTACTAAAATTAAAACAAACAAACAAACAAAAAATTAATTAATAATGGGTTATTTCAACTATCTCCATATTGACTGGTCACATGTCACTTGAGGACACGTTGCAGAGAAAAAGTTTCTTGACACCTTGAAGGACTGCTTCCTGCAGCAGCTATTCTTGGAAAATACAAGAGGAGAGGCAATGCTTGATATAGTGATAGGTGGAGCAGAGGATTTGGTCCAAGAGGTAAATACAGCTGGGCTGCTTGGTAATAGTGAACATAATATAATTGAATTTAACATCCCTGTACCAGGGAAAACACCACAGCAGCCCAAGAATGTAGTGTTCAGTTTCAGAAAGGGGAACTACACAAAAATGAGGAGGTTAATTAAACAGGAATTAAAGTGGACAGAGCCAAATGTAAAATCCCTGCAAGCTGTGTGGAGACTTTTTAAAGATCCCATAATAGAGGCA
Source organism: Gopherus flavomarginatus (assembly GCF_025201925.1). Lineage (NCBI taxonomy): Eukaryota > Metazoa > Chordata > Testudines > Testudinidae > Gopherus > Gopherus flavomarginatus. Next base: position 377,602,757 of record NC_066617.1, read on the forward strand.
CAACTTGAATGTATACCCGAAATTAAAAAACATGGAACAAGAACTAAAAATGTGCCAGCATGGCTAAACAACAAAGTAAAAGAAGCATTGAGAGGCAAAAAGGCATTGTTTAATCAGTGGAAGATAAATACTATTGAGGAAAACAGAAAGGAGAATAAACTCTCTGGCAAATGAAGTGTAAATATATAACTAGAAAGGCCAAAAAATGATTTGAAGAACAACTACCCAAAGACTAAAAACTAAGAGCAAAATTTTATTTAAGTACATCAGAAACAGGAAGCTGCTAAACAACCAGTGGAGCCATTGGACAATCAAGATGAAAAAGGGTCACTTACGGACAATAAGGCCATTGTGGAGAAACTAAATGAATTCTTTGCATCAGTGTCCACGGCTGAGGACGTGAGGGAGATTCCCAAACCTGAGCCATTCTTTTTAGGTCACAAATCTGAGGAATTATGCCAGATTGAAGTGTCATAAGAGGAAGTTTTGGAACAAATTTAAAAATTAAAAAAGTAATAAGTCACCAGGACCAGATGGGATTCACCCAAGAGTTCTGAAGGAACCCGAATGTGAAATTGCAGAACTATTAACTGTCGTCTGCAATGTCTCATTACAATTCTTCAGACTTCATTAATGAAGCTAGAAAAAAACATGTCTTGCCCATGTTGAAATTCGTAGAATTGTTCCAGTGAGGAGCACTATCACCTCTATGTTTTCCAGCAAATTAAAGTCAGGTAACAGCTCCCCTCCCCCTCACTCGTTAACAGCCAAGCCCTGAAATCCTAGAGGAAGAGGTGACACTCTCTGTGTATTAACACACAGCTGGCTCCTGAGCTCTTTTCTGAGTTCTAACTCCAAGGAGAATTTTGCCTCAGTGGGGCCTGAGCAAACTCTGGGTCATGGCCTCTGAATTTGGCCTTCTATTGTCCATCTACTAAGACCTTTCATGCTGAAGGATCCACTGTGTCACTGACATGCAGACACATATAGGCTGGAGGTCATCAGCTTGGGTTGGAGGGAGCAGCGAAGAGGGACAATTTGGCCAGTGATACTGCAGCAAACTCACCACCTGTGTCCAGAGACCTGGGATGTTTAAAACCTGTGCATGGCGGAAAGGATCACAGACCTAATCTCTATCCCATCATGCCTGTGTTCTATTGGGTTTGTCGGACAGGTGAGCTCTTCAGCAAAAGATGAGTACCTGTGAATGGTGAGATGGAAGCGTCTTCTCTGGGAATCTCTCTCACGTAGCCAGGTCCCACACCTCTGTCCCTCCAGCATCTGCAGCAGCATCCCACACTGAAAGTGACACAGAGATGTGCACTATTTATAACATAGCTCTGTGCAATCACAGTGTAGTTCACTCAGCCTCTAGGGGAGCCTCTGGATGCAAACAGGCTGGAAACAAGCCTGTCTGGGCTTCTGTATCCTTTATGCAGCTTTAGGAGTAATCAGTAATTAACAGACCTTTCCAAAGGGAGATGAGAACTCTGAGGCTCTGTGCTGAGTCAGAGAGGATTGGCTGCTCTGTGCATTTGTGTAAATTAAGAATTATAGTTGATTGCTAAGAAAACAAGGGCTAATGCCTAGATCTCCACAGGGCCTGACGTCCTGCAAATGCCAAGGTGGGATGCATTGTAGCAAACAGAGATATCGAGACATAAATGACTGATGGGAGATGTAAGCTCTTTTTGCAGGTACGTGGGGATGTCACTAACAGATCACAGATCTGTAATTCTCATCTGTGAGTATCATCATATCCTGTAGCACCTTTTACTAAAGGATCTTCAAAATAAGTAGCAGAGGAAAGTCACTATGAACATATCCCCATCATACAGATTGGTCAACTGAGGAACAGGGAGATTTGAATTGGGAAAAGTCACACAGAGAATGAAGGACAGAATAAATCATATAATCGTTGAATATCAGGGTTGGAAGGGACCTCAGGAGGTATCTAGTCCAACCCCTCGCTCAAAGCAGGACCAATCCTCAATTAAATCATCCCAGCCAGGGCTTTGTCAAGCCTGACCTTAAAAACCTCTAAGGAAGGAGATTCCACCACCTCCTTAGGTAACCCATTCCAGTGCTTCACCATTCTCCTAGTGCAAAGTTTTTTCCTAATATCCAACCTAAACCTCCTCCACTGCAACTTGAGACCATTGCTCCTTGTTCTGTCATCTGCTACCACTGAGAACAGTCTAGATCCATCCTCTTTGGAACTCCCTTTCAGGTAGTTGAAAGCAGCTATCAAATCCCCCCTCATTCTTCTCTTCTGCAGACTAAATAATCCCAGTTCCCTCAGCCTCTCCTCATAAATCATGTACCACAGCCCCCGAATCATTTTGTTGCCTTTCACTGGACTCTACCCAATTTTTCCACATTCCTCTTGTAGCGTGGGGCCCAAAAATTGGACACAGTACTCCAGATGAGGCCTCACCAATGCTGAATAAAGGAGAATGATCACGTCCCTCGATCTGCTGGCAATGCTCCTACTAATACAGCCCTAAATGCCATTAGCCTTCTTGGCAACAAGGGCACACTGCTGACTCTTATCCAGCTTCTCATCCACTGTAACCCCTAGGTCCTGTTCTGCAGAACTGCTGCCTGGCCATTCGGTGCCTAGTCTGTAACAGTGAATGGGATTCTTCTGACCTAAGTGCAGGACTCTGCACCTCTCCTTGTTGATCCTCATCTTATTTCTTTGGTCCAGTCCTCTAATTTGTCTAGGTCCTTGTGTATCCTATCCCTACGCTCCAGCGTATCTACCACTCCTCCCAGTTTAGTGTCATCTGCAAACTTGCTGAGAGTGCAGTCCACGCCATCCTCCAGATTAATGAAGATATTGGACAAAACCGGACCCAGGATCAACCCCTGCGGCACTCCAGTTCATACCAGCTGCCATCTAGACATGGAGCCATTGATCACTACCCGTTGAGCCCAATAATCTAGTCAGCTTTCCATCCACCTTAAAGTCCATTCATCCAGCCCGTACTTCTTTAACTTGCTGGCAAGAACACTGTGGGAGACCGTAACAAAAGCTTCGCTAAAGTCAAGGAATAACACGTCCACTGCTTTCCCCTCATCCACAGAGGCAGTTATCTCCTCACATTTCTGGTGGTGATGGAATTATGATAAGTTTTGTACTAGGTATGTCTTGTGAGGTATCATTCTAAAAGTCTTGATCTGCTAAATATTAAGAGCTCATTGCTATCATTGTATGTGGCATTATGAAATCTTGCTATGTGTGAGTTATTAAAGTATGGTGTGAGGCTGGAAACACACAAAAGCAGCCATTTGGGTACGACAATAGAGTAGCCAGACAGTGTTAATTTGTGTAATCTGCATTCATCCAGGGAAGAATCCACTGACACAGGGACTCTCTATAAGGAAGCCTCCTCAGAGGGAGCATGGATACAATGGAAAAAGTTTGGCCAATGTGAGTGGACCAACCATGTCACATGCACAGACTTTCCAGCAAGCTGGAAGAAACTATAAACGATGAGGAGTGACATCATCATTTGTCTTCGCTTCCCCATAGCTCAACACCTGAAAGAACTTCTGGAAAACAAAGGACTTTGAACAGGGGAAGGGAATGAGAATCTGTAAGCCTGTTTGTATCATCAGTCAAAGTGAGAGATTGATAATCCCAATCCTAGCAAATGTGTTCGCTTAAGATTTGTAGCTTTTATTCTATTTAAAGTTAATCACCCTTCCCTGGGTTCAGCTCTGGCGGCTGCAGTCTTAAGTTCAACAAAGTTATCTCCATTTGTTTTAGATCCAGAGCCCATAGGAATACAGAAAACCACAAGCACATAACACATACAATTACAAGAGCATTTCTCCTTTAGTAATTTCATCAAAGTTACCAATACAGTAAGAACATAAGAATGGTCATACGGGGTCAGACCAAAGGTCCATCCAGCCCAGTATCCTCTCTAACGACAGTGGCCAATGCCAGGTGCCCCAGAGGGAGTGAACCTAACAGGCAATGACCAAGTGATCTCTCTCCTGCCATCCATCTCCATCCCTCTGACAAACAGAGTCTAGGAACACCATTCCTTACCCATCCTGGCTAATAGCCATTAATGGACTTAACCTCCATGAATTTATCCAGTTCTCTTTTAAACACTGTTGTAGTCCTAGCCTTCACAAAGTCATCAGATAAGGAGTTCCACAGGTTGACTGTGCATTGCATGAAGAAGAACTTCCTTTTATTTGTTTTAAACCTTCAGCTCATTAATTTCATTTGGTGACCCCTAGTACTTATATTATTGGAACAAGTAAATAAGTTTTCCTTATTCACTTTATCCACACCACTCATGATTTTATGTACCTCTATCATATCCCCACTTAGTCTCCTCTTTTCCACACTGAAAAGTCCTAGCCTCTTTAATCTCTCCTCATATGGGACCCGTTCCACACCCCTAATAATTTTAGTTGCCCTTCTCTGAACCTTTTCTAGTGCCAGTATATCTTTTTTGAGGTGAGGAGACCACATCTGTACACAGTATTCGAGATGTGGGCGTAGCATGGATTTATATAAGGGCAATAAGATTTTCTCCGTCTTATTCTCTATTCCCTTTTTTAATGATTCCTAACATCCTGTTTGCTTTTTTGACCGCCTCTGCACACTGCATGGACATCCTCAGAGAACTATCCACAATGACTCCAAGATCTTTTTCCTGATTAGCTGTAGCTAAATTAGCCCCCATCATATTGTATATATAGTTGTGGTTATTTTTTCCAATGTGAATTATTTTACATTTATCCACATTAAATATCATTTGCCATTTTGTTGCCCAAACACTTAGTTTTGTGAGATCTTTTTCAAGTTCTTCACAGTCTGCTTTGGTCTTAACTATCTTGAGCAGTTTAGTATCATCTGCAAACTATGCCACCTCACTGTTTACCCCTTTCTCCAGATCATTTATGAATAAGTTGAATAAGATTAGGCCTAGGTCTGACCCTTGGGGAACACCACTAGTAACCCCTCTCTGTGCTGAAAATTTGCCATTTATTCCTACTCTTTTCTCCCTGTCTTTTAACCAGTTCTCAGTCCATGAAAGAATCTTCCCTCTTCTCCCATGACAACTTAATTTATGTAAGAGCCTTTGCTGAGGGTCCTTGTCAAAGGCTCATGTCAAATCATGAAAGTAACAGCGTATATAATTCCAAAGACTTATCAGTACCATTGACTAACTGTTACTATAAACATTCTCACATCCTCCTAGGAGGTGTGTGAGTGTGTTGTCCCTCTCATAGTCTCTTGGCCCATACATGGATTGTTTGTCAATACGGGTTCCTGCTGGAGTCTCCCACAGGGAGCTCAATTTGCTATTCTTGGGCACCTCTTTTTATGCACTAACTTTGACTATATCTACTTCTGTGCATGTAGGCGCTGTTATTGTCCCCCACAGGGGGGACTCCGGATTCTACAGGCTGTGTAGGGTGATGTGCCACCTTCGCCTTGTGGGTCAGGCACCTGTTATGAACACATTTCATTGTTGCAGAAATTTTATGTTTAATTTTAACCTTCTCTGAATTTGCTTTCGCAATGTCACCAGAATGTGAGGGCCTTAGGTCATTCCTGGGCCATTTCTTGAATCTAAGGCCTTAAATAGTTTGGCTAGATCTTGCTGGATTTAGCCTACAGTTTCTTTGTTTTTCAGCTTGTCTGATTTCTCACCTACTTCCTTTAGCTATTACTCATCCTTATGTTTTGCTTAATCTTATACTTTTATAATTCCATAAACCAATTTCTGTATGTCCATTTTGATTAACATAGAGTAAATACACCGAGTATAACGTATTGACTAATCATAACACCACACAATAAGTGAATACGAAACTAAAATTACTGGTTACGCTGAGGGAGAGTTATCTCATTATCAAATGATGATTAGATAATAAGTGCTCGGTCACATACATATACCAACATACAGCAATGGTATTAATTAATTAATTAATAATCCAATTGTATATGTAACTTGAAATGTATGCCTAAAAGATTATATGTAACTTAATTTTATCCACGTGTCATTAATTTACATTATTACTAGGGTTTAGTTCCTTCTTTTGGGACTCTTTCAATTGCTGCAGTAATCACTCCTCTGCACTGTGGTACGTGACTGTAATCATAGGGTGCTTCTGTAATTGGATGTGGACTCATGCTCTGTATTTCTTCATAAGTCTCAATCTCTTTACACCCTTCTCTCCTATTGTGCCTGGCTGTTGCTGGTGTTGTGACAGTTCACCACATAAGTAAGGGAATAAAAAGTATAGCTGGTAAGGGGTTAGCCCATCACACATATTATTTTAAATTTTCCTCCCATATAACAGAAGGCAATGATGGTGCACATACTAAAGGTACTATGGCAAATAATCCATCCTTTCCATCCAATTCTCATTCCTTTTGTCTTGTGAATTATCATGGTCTAAAATTTCGATAATTGCTTGTTTTGCTTTATCCATGGCATTGCTAATTTAAATTAAATATTAATTTCTTTTTTCTAATAATTGTTTCAGCAGTAATGTTAGTGGTGATATATAGCTGTGAAAGATCAGAGTGCTTTGTCTAATCAAATCCTGATAGCCAGGGTTACTAGGAATAACAATTTTATTTTCAGAGGGGTAGCCGTGTTAGTCTGGATCTGTAAAAGCAGCAAAGAGTCCTGTGGCACCTTATAGACTAACAGATGTATTGGAGCATGAGCTTTCATGGGTGAACACCCACTTTTCAAAAGTGGGTATCGGAGGTATTGTTCTATGACAAATTGTTGTGTGTACCTGTGATTTTAAACAAAAATTTGGTCTACGTTGACCATGATAAAATTCTTTATGATCGTTACCATGTAATACTGTTTGTTGTTGTTGTTGTTTTTCTGCATAGGCCGTTTGTCCCATTACAGATCTCCATTTAGTTGGTTGTACTGGGCATGATGCTTGCGTCGCATTCACTGCCGGGGAATATTGTTGGTACCTTTTCAGCAGACCACCTAGTGGAGTTATTACTTCAAACACATTGCACCTAGAGATCCACTGATGCCTTTTTTGAGAGCAACAAATAATCTGTGGTACTTTCCGTGTTTGGGTATTGTAGTGATACACTATTAGCAGAAGTACTTGCATTTGTTCCTTGTAAATATTTTCTAGGTGGCCTATGGATTGGACAGTAGCCAACTGATCAAAAACCAGCCTTATCTGGATCGAACACAATGATAATAGTAATAATATATTGAACAAAATGTATAAGGATTATGACATGTCGCAGGGTCTTTTTTAAACACACCATGATTCAGATGTGAGGTCACAAACCCTAGGTTTCTGATTGCCCCAAATGACATTTTTTTTTACAATCCATTTGGCATTCAACTTTTTCTTCTCCATACCTTTGAATATACTGTGGACAATACCAATTTATAATTTGCTGGTTTTGAATCAATTTTGGTACCCTTTTCATTCTAAACATTGAAAGCAACTAAGTTTTCCTCCAAGATAATGAATTTTGTCCTGATCATTATTGTAGTTTACCAATTGATTAATCTTCTCTTGGTTTTTATTAAATAATCTAGTGATTTTATGCATATTATACACTGTCAATTTTTTCTTAGTTGATAATCCATAAATCCCTTTCAATATTGGATCAACTACGTGATTAACTTCTTCCTGAAGTACAGACTTAATGTGCTTTTTGTTTTTTCAGCATTCTCCTTATTTCAAATTGACCTTTTTGTACCACATAACCTTGTAATACGGTTTATGATTTCCATTTGGTTTGGTGTTTGTGTTTTCTTCTAGGAGCATGCAGATTATTGTGTTCTTTTCAATCCAAATTAGCTATATCTTGCACTCATTGTTGATAAGCAGTAACCTTATCCACACGGTGTACTGAGGAAAAAAACAAATGCCACCTTGGTGTTTCTGCAGGAATTGAACATGTTTATTTGCCAATAAGATAGATTTAACACAACAGGGATATGCATGAATTATACCTGATTGATTAACACCCGTGGCACTGCTGTGGCAGTCAGACCACTAATAGGCCCTTCCTGTAATTTTGGATATTTTACTGAATTTTGAGGTTCACGGTCCCTTTTAAGTCTTATTGCCTATACTTTCACCTTGAAATATTTGTTAAAAACTCCAGTTCCGTCCAAATTTTAATTTTGATACAGGTCTTAGACTCTCTCTCGTCTTCCTGTTTTAAGTCATGAATAGCCATTGTTCCACCTTTTACTGAGCTTCGACATCTGGTTCTATTTTCCCATAATCCATATGGAATTCCATCACTGGCTGGAAAAGAATGAGTTTCTCCTGAAATATATGTTTTACATTCTCCCCCGCTAGACTTCTTCAGTAAGGGAAAGATTTTGTTTTTTCCGATCTACATAAGACTTTTGGTTATTTCTCAATGTTACATATAATCCTAGTCTATACGAACCCAGCATATGATTTTGTATCTTACATTTATTTCAACTCAGAGAGTGCTGAAGCACTGGAATGGGTTACCTAGGGAGAGGGTGGTATCTCCATCCTTCGAGGTTTTTAAGGCCCAGCTTGTCAAAGCCTTGGCTGGGATGATTTATTTGGTGTTGGTCCTGCTTTGAGCACGGGGTTGGACTAGATGACCTCCTGAGACAAAACTTGTCTCTTCCAACCCTAATATTCTATGATTCTATGATTGTTACAATTGTGTCATTAGTCCATGCAGTTAACAGTGTTCTGTCCAAAATTTTAGATATGAATTGTCCTTTGTCTGGTTGACTATCCTATCTTCAGTAAAGGAACGATCCTTTTTCCAATCTACATAAGGCTTTTGTTTATTTTCTTCTATATCATAGGCAAGAACTATATGTTTCCCTACTTTTCCTTTGACTTGTCGATAAAACCTATGATGAGGCATTCGGCTACTTAATGTCTCTGGGCAACAGTATGTTTCTGTGGGAAATTTTTCCATAATACAAGTTTTTGTTTATCTTTTAATGTTACATGTAACCCTAGTCTATACAAATCTGACATAAGATTCTGTACCTTACACATTGTTACAGTTGTATCATTAGTCCGTGCGGTAAAGAGTGTCCTGTCTCAAATTTTAGCTATGAATTGTTCTTGGTCTGGTGGGTAATTCCAATTAAAGAAAATCTCAGTTGACAGGCCTGATGTTTTAAATGACTCTTGGTCTGGTTTTACTCTTTCTTATATCCAAGTCACTGTTATCTGTGAATTTTTAGCCTTAATAGGCAAATCTGAGTTTAGTCCCACAATAACATTTTGCTCCACTGCAACCATTTTGTGTCTCTGGTGGAGAACCTGCCTGTGATTCAGCTCATCTGCAGCATTCAAGCAGACATATAGGGTTACTGTGGGTGCGAGTGGCATTTTTATTGTGTCTGTCACTGAGCTCTTTTGTATTGGCTTTCTTGCACCATCTTTGGTTCTGGTGCCTGTGGAGAGATATTTCCCTTCCGATACTGCTTTAGCTGATTCGCATTGTGATATTTATCTACATTTTTGGTACTTGGTACAATTTTAATTTTATACACAGAGGCACTTAATCTGTCCACAATAGTCTATAGCCCAGGTTATGGGTTACACAAGTTGTGTTGTTCAGATCCACCATAGAATAAAAGCGTAACCTGGTTTCCAACCTCACAAGCTTTTTTTTTTTTTTAATTTTGTCAAAATAGGCTCTTGCCTTTCATTTGAATTTTTCCAATTTGCAAACTACCTGATTCAGATGTTTCTGTAATGCTTGCAGACGGGTTCCAAGCTTTACTCCCTTTAGCTGTGTGCCACTGGCATGATATATAAGATGCTCTCGCACATGCATAGGTTGTTTAGTTATAACCTCACCGGGTGTACGATTTGTGGAGGCAGCTGGAGTTTCCCTGAATGCTATTAAAAAGAGAGGAATCAGGGGGTCTCAACTGTGTCCATTAGCATCTACCAGCTTTTGCAGTGTATGTTTGATGGTATGATTTTTTCACTCTACCATCCCTGATTATTGAAATCTGTATGGGATATCGAATTTTTGTTGCACTCTTAATAAATGTAGGCCTTTTTAGAAAACTTGTTCAGTAAACTGTGTTCCACTGTCTGACTCCACCCTAGCAGGGAGTTGTCAATGAGAAAATACTTGGTCAGTCAGAGCCTCTGCTGTGGCTACAGCGTATTTGCTTTTAAAGGAAATGCTTCCGCCTATTAAGACAATGTTAATGACAACCAGAAAGTATTGGTTTCCATGGAACTTCATATATCTGGGATCTTAAAGGAGCATTCTATTCTGTTGGAGTAGGATTATTCTGTGAACAAACTGAACAATTTTTACTGTACAGCTGTACATTTGCCTTCATGCATGGCCACCAACCTATCGAGTTGAGGCACTGCATATTTTTCTTCGACCACTTGACGGCCTTCTGATGGTACGTCATGTACCAAATAGATCATTTCCCTACGTTTGCATGTTTGTTTGTCCAAATTCAAGCAATTTCTTTTTTCAAGAGTTTATAGAGTGGAAGTGCAATGTGAGCAAAGATAGGGATGAAGTTTCGATGGTATCCTGCTAAACCTAAGAATGAATGTAAAGCAGTTATGTTAGTGGGCATGGGTAGTTCGCGAACTGAATCCATCTTTTGGTGTGCAGGTGATCGACCTCCTTGAGAAAATGTGATACCCAGAAAGGAATCTGCTTGGACCATTAATCCTGTGTCCTTGATGATTTGAAAAAGTTCATCTGATACTCTAGGTGTTTCTCTTGAGTTTCTGTTGCTAAGCAAATGTCATTTACATATTGAAATAGGATAGAGGGTTCTGAAAACCTTGATAAAATTCATTTCATTTACCCATAGAAAATGCATGAATTTTTATGTAGCCCTTGGGGCCAGACTTGAAATGGAAACTGACCCCCTTCTACTGTGAAAGCTGGGCAACGTTGGCTTTTCTTAGACACATGGTAGAAAATCATTTTCCTTCGGGATTGATAGATTTAATCAGGTCAGGCATTTTGCATACAACAGCTGTACAAGCTGGAGTTACTTGATTCAACTTTTGATAGTCAATGGTAAGATGACACGACCCATTTGTTTTTTGTACTGGGCAGATTCGAGAGTTGCCTATTGAGATAAACTTGTGAATGATTGTCTGTTGAAGCAATGATTGAATGGTTTTAGCAATTTCAGGTGAGGCCTAAAAAACTGGAAAAAATTGCCATTCCTAGGAAAATCTGAAATGGCTCTTTTTCATGTGACAGGGGTGGGGCCACAGCTGAAGACGTGGAGCATTTACCAATGACTAGAAAGGTGTCAACTCTATGAATAGTATATAGATCAATTCCCTAATTTTCCACACCAACATAGCATAGTAAGGTCAGAAAAGGATTTAACATCTCTCTGACTCTCCAGCACCACATCACCAGCCAGCTCTGCTTGCAGGTCTGAGAGCCAGAGCATCAGGAGAAAATTTTAGGTCCCTTTACGACTAAAGAGCCGGAGCAGCCTGTCCCGGATCTGTTTGGTCCTCACCCCGTAGATGATGGGATTTAGCACAGGGGGCATCAAGAGGTAAACGTTGGCAATGAGAATGTGGAAATGCAGGGGTACATTCTGAACAAATCGGTATATGAGGGAGAAGAAGAGACTTGGGATGTAAAAGGCTAAGATGGAACAAAGGTGGGAGATGCAGGTCCCAAAAGTCTTGATCCGGGCATCCTTTGTGGGGAGGCTGAAGATGGCCCTGAGGATCTGGGTGTAAGACAGGGCAATGAAAATCGCATCCAGACCCATCACACAGAATACCACAAAGAGGCCATAGTAGCTACTGATGCGGGTGTCAGCACAGGCCAGCTTCACCACGGCTATGTGTGCGCAGTACAGCTGGGGGATGATGTTGGTTCTGCAATAAGGCCACTGCCTTACCAGGAAGGGATATGGCAGTACAACAATGCTGCTGCGTAGCATCATGGCCAGGCCAATCTTAGCCACAATGGACTTTGTTAGGAGGGTGGAATGTCTCAGGGGATCACAGATGGCCACGTAGCGATCCAAAGCCATGGCCACGAAGATCCCAGACTCCATCCCTGAGAAGCAGTGAATGAAATACAGCTGAGTGAGGCAAGACCTGAAATCTATCTCTCTGGAATTGAACCAGAAGATGCTCAGCATTTTGGGTACAATGGACGTAGATTCAACCAAGTCGGTGATGGCCAGCATGCAAAGGAAATAGTACATGGGCCCATGGAGACTCGGCTCTGTCTTCACAGTGAACAGGATGGTGAAGTTCCCCAAGATTGCTGTGACATACATGGTGCAGAAGAGGATGGAGATCCAGACGTAGGCAGCCTCCAGGCCAGGAATGCCCAGCAGGATGAAGGTGGAGGGGTTGGTGAAGTGGGTTGTGTTGGAATCTGACATGCAGTAGGGGAGAAGGTGACCAGTTCTAAAGCAGAACGATCTCTCCTGCATGTACTGTACGTTCCCCAAACTTTCTGTATGTTCCCAGGCTCTCAGGTGATGGTCGCCGTACAAATGCCTGGATGGAGAGACAATGTTAATGTGAGACACTACTTCCTATGCTAACGGGAGGCTCTTCCCATGGGTGAAGCAGATTGGTCACTCTTCACACACTGAAAAATGACATTGTCATTTTTCAGAGAAATGAATTATGAGCAACAGACCCTAGTAATGCCAATTCCAAATTTTAAGGGGCCCCTTGCATCACTAATTCCTACATGTCATGGTCTGAGAAACCTTAATAGGCACCAGCAGGAAACATGCTTCTGCATACTGTTTATCCATATTGTTCCTGTCAAGACTGAATCCCCACTCTGTCGCTCAGCCATTATTGGATTAAAATGTTTAGCTGAAAGGGATTCACAAATGGGGACACTTTTAGGAAAGGGGGAGTCTATACAGGAAGGATGTGTTCCACCTGAACCAAAATGGAAACAGATTGCTGGGACTTAAAACTAAAAAGGTCATAGAGAAGTTTTTAAAATAAGAGTTTGGGGAAAGCCGACAGGTGCAGAGGAACGTGGTTCAGACAAAGACATCCCTAAGGGTCTGATCTATTAATGGAGATTCTCTAAGTCTTACTGAGGACGAGAAGATGGAAAATGATAAAATACAGGCAGAATCTCATGAGAAACAATCAAATGAAAAAGTGTCCCATTCAATTACATCCTGTAATTATAGACAGTTAAAAGGACTCAAGATTTTAAAATGCTTATACACCAATGCTAAAATTCTAAATAACAAAATGGGCAAACTAGAGTGCCTCATATCACATGAGGATATTGATATAAGAGGCATCACAGAAACTTGTTGGAATGAGGATAATCAATGGGACACAGTAATACAAGGGTACTAATATATTGGAAGGACAGAAGAGGTCGTGCTGGCGGGGAAATAGTGCTATATATGAAAGAAAGTGTACAATCAAATGAAGTACAAATCTTAACTGAATCAAATTGTACCAAAGAATCTCTATAGATAGAAATTTCATGTCTTATAATAAGAATACAGCGGTAGGGGTATATTACAGAGCGCCTGAGCAGGATTGTGACAGAGACTATGAAATACTCAGGGCAATTAAATAGGCTATTAAAATAAAAAAACTAATCGATAATGGGGGATTTCAACTATCCCCACATTGACTGGGTACATGTCACCTGAGGACAGGATGCTTCTGGGAGCAGCTATTCTGGGAACCCACATGAGGAGAGGCAATTCTTGATGTAGTAATAAGGTGAGCACATTTCAATTTTAGAAAGGGGAACTACACAAAAATGAGGAGGTTTGTTAAACAGAAATTAAAGGTTAGAGTACCAAAAGTGAAATCCCTGCAAGCTGCTTGGAAACTTTTTAAAGACACCATAATAACTTGAATGTATAATGGGAGAATAACATGAGGGAGAAAGGAGTCCAGAGAATCTGGCTGTATTTTAAAGAATCCTTATTGAGGTTGCAGGAACAAACCATCCCGATGTGTAGAAAGAATAGTAAATATGGTGGGCAGCCAGCTTGGCTTAATAGTGAAATCCTTGCTGATCTTAAACACAAAGAAGAGGTAAAAAGAAGTGGAAGCTTCAACAAATGACCAGTGAGGAATATAAAAATATTTCTCAGGTATGCAGGAGTGAAATCAGGAAGGCCAAATAACTAGCAAGATATGTTAAGAGTAACCAGTAGAGTTTCTTCAGGTATGTTAGGAACAAGAAGAAGGTCAGAGAAAATGTGGGCCCCTTACCAAATGGGGTAGGCAACCTAGTGACAGAGGATGTAGAAAAAGCTAAAGTACTCAATGATTTTTTTGCCCCTGTCTTCACGAACAAGGTCATCTCCCAGACTACTGCACTGGGCAGCACAGCATGGGGAGGAGGTGACCAGCCCTCTGTGGAGAAAGAAGTGGTTCAAGAGTATTTAGAAAAGCTGGAAGACAACAAGTCCATGGTGCCGGATGAACTGCATCTGAGAGTCTTAGAGTAGCTGGTTGATTTGTCTGCAGAGCCATTGGCTATTATCTTTGAAAGCTCATAACGATTGGAGGAGGTCCTGGATGACTGGAAAAAGGCTCCAGGGAACTACAGGCCAGTCATCCTCCCCTCAGTCCCTTGAAAAATCGTGGAGTAGGTCCTCAAGGAATCAGTTCTGAAGCACTTGGAGAGAGGGAGGTGATCAGGAACAATCAACATGAATTCACCATGGGCAAGTCATACCTGCCCAACATGATTGCCTTCTATGATGAGATAGCTGGCTCTGTGGATATGGGGAAAGCAGTAGACATGATATATCTTGACTTTAGGAAAGCTTTTGATATCATCTTCAACAGTATTCTTGCCAGCAAGAGAAAAAAGTATGGATTACTAGATTAATAGACTATGAAGTGGATAGAAATCTGGCTAGATTGTCGGGCTCAGTGGGCAGTGATCAGCGGCTGTGTGTCTAGCTGGCAACTGGTATGAAGCGGAGTTTTGTTCAACACCTTTATCAATGATCTGGATGATAGGATTAATTGCACCCTCTGAAAGTTTGCAGATGAAACTAAGATGGGGGAGAGGTAGATACGCTGAAGGGTAGACATAAGGTCCAGATTGAGCTAGACAAATTGGAGGATTGGGCTAAAAGAAATCTGATGAGGTTCAACAAAGACAAGTGCAGAGTCCTGAACTTGGGAAGGAAGAATCCCATGCACTGCTACAAGCTGGCTAAGCAGCAGTTCCACAGAAAAGGACCCGGCGATTACAGTGGATGAGAATCTGGATAGGAGTCAGCAGTGTGCTCTCGTTGCCAAGAAGGCTAACGACTTATTGGGCTGTATTAATAGAAGCATTGCCAGCAGATTGAGAGAAGTGATTATTCCCCTCTATTCAGCACTGGTAAGGCCACAACTGGAGTATTACATCCAGTTTTGGTCCCGCCTCTACAGAAAGGATGTGGACAAATTGGAGAGAGTCCAGTGGAGGGTAATGGAAATGATTAGGGGGCTGGTGCACAAGACTTACGATGAGAAGCTGAGAGAACTGGGGTTAATAATGGCATGACTGGAACATAGCTAATGTGATGCCAATTTTTTAAAAAGGGCTCTAGAGGTGTCCCCAGCAATTACAGGCTGGTAAGCTTGACTTCAATGCCGGGCAAAGTGGTTGAAACTATAATAAAGAACAATATTGTCAGACATGTAGATATACTGAATTTGTTTGGGAAGAGTGAGCATGTGTTTTGTAAAGGGAAATCGCGCCTCACCAATCTACTAGAATTCTTTGATGGGGTTAATAAGTATGTCGATAAGGGAGATCTGGTGGATATAGGGTACTTAGATTTTCATTAAGCCTTTGACAAGTTCCTTCACCAAAGGCTCTTAAACTGCCACAGAATAAGGGAGAGATGCTCTCATGGATTGGTAGCTGGCTAAAAGATAGGAAACAAAGGATAGTATAAATGTTGTAAATGGTCAGTTTTCACAATGGAGAGAGATAAATAGTGGTGTCCCCCAGATGTCTGTTCTGGGACCAGTCCTATTCAACATATTCATAAATGATCTGGAAAAAGGGATAAACAGTGAGGTGGCAAAATTTGCAGATGATACAAAATTTCTGAAGATTCTTAAGACCCAGGCCAAATGCAAAGAACAATTAAAGGATCTCTCTAAACTGCATGACTGGGCAACCAAATGGCAGAAGAAATTAAATATTGATAATTGCAGAGTAATGCACATTGGAAAGCATAATCTCTACTACACATATAAAATGATGGAGGCTAAATTACCTGTTACCATTCAAGAAAGAGATCTTGGATTCATTGTGGATAGTTTTCTGAAAAAATCCACTCAGTGTCCAGCTGCAGTCAAAAAAGCAAAGAGAATGTTTAGAATAATTAAGAAAGGGATAGATAATAAGACAGAAAATATCATATTGTCCGTAAATAAATCCATGGTACGCCCACAACTTGAATATTGTGAGAGGATATGGTCACCCCATCTCATAAAAAGATATACTGGAATTGGAAAAAGTTCAGAAAACGGCAACAAAAATTATTACAAAGTGTTTCTGTGTGATGAGAGATGAATAACACTGGGACTTTTCAGCTTGGAAAAGAGACAACTAAGGGAGGATATGCCTGAGGTGTGTAAACTCATGACTGATGTAGAGAAAGTAGATAGTTTACTCCTTCTCATAACACAAGAACTAGGGGTGACCAAATTTATAGGCAGCATGTTTAAAACAAATGAAGTAAGTATTTTTTTACACAATGCACAAACCTGTGGAACTCTTTGCCAGAGGATGTTTTGAAGGCCAAGAAATAAAAGGGTTCAAAAAAGAACTAGATATTCATGGAGGATAGGTCCAACAATGGCTATTAGCCAGGATAAGCAGGGAAGATGTCCCTAACCTCTGTTTGCCAGAGGCTGGGAATAAACGACAGGAGATGGATCACTTGATGATTGCCTGTTCTGTTCATTCCTTCTGGAGCACCTGGCACTGGCCACTGTTAGAAGAGAGGATACTAGGCTAGATTGGCCCTTGGTATGACCCATTATGACCATTCTTATGTTCTTATTTTCTTAGGATTGGCCATTTTACATAGTGATGGTGGCACTACTTTTAGTTAGGGCAGTCTGACACGTTCAATTTGAAGACCTTATTTTCAGTTGCTTATAAGTTTACCAAACTGTCACTGTTTGGACTGAAAATTCCCATACCGGGTTTCTGCTTCTGGCTGAATTGTTTTTTGAAAGTTTCAGCCAGAACAGTTCAACTAACTTCATTAATAAAGCTAGGAGAAAACATGTCTTGCTCATGTAGAAAAAAATTAATAATTATTCCAGTGAGGAACACTATCACCTCTATGCTTTCCAGCAAATTAAATGAAGGTAACAGTTCCAATCTCCCTCACTCGTTAACAGCCAAGCCCTGAAATCCAAGAATAGGAGGTGACACTCTCTGTGTATTAACACATATCTGGCTCCTGAGGTCTTTTCTGAGTTCTAACTCCAAGGATGCTTTTGCCTTGGTGGGGCCTGAGCAAACTCTGGTCCACGGCCTCCGAATTTGGCCTTGTATTGGACATCTACTAACACCTTTCATGCTGAAGAATCCACTGTGTCACTGAAATACAGACACATTGGGGCTGGGAGTCATCAGCTTGGCATGGAGGCAGGGCCGGCTCTAGGTTTTTTGTGGCCCCAAGCAAAAATGTTTTTGGCTGCCCCTCACCCCTCCGCTCACCAGTGCCCCCTCTGCCACCCCAGCACTGATCTCTCTCCCCCCGCATCCATATCCCAGCCACCCCAGCACTAGGCTCCCCACCCCCAAATGTGGGATCCGCTCCAGCACACGGCGGCTGAGCTCTGGCCCAGCCGTGGCTCCATCCCCATGGAGGTGGAGCTGCTGGGCGGCGTGGAGCGGGAGTACTTCCAAGTGGCAGTGCAGCTGTGGGGCGGCACGGAGAACACGGCCCCCTCCCTGGGCTTTGCGGCGCTGCTGGTGGCCGAGGTGGATCAGTTCGTGTTCACTGCCCTCACTCCTGACATGCTGGTGGCCGGGCACAGCCTGGGCTTGGCTCCAGGGGACCCGTTTCCCTCCCTTCCCCGCTCCTCACACACCCCAGGATCTCCTCTCGCCGCCACAGCCTGGGCTTGGCTCCAGGGGACCCACTTCCCTCCCTCCCCGGCTCCTCACACACTCCGGGAGCCCCTCTCGCCGCTACAGCCCGGGCCCTGGAGCCGAGCATGGGCTGCGGCGGTGGTGAGAGGGGCTCCCAGAGAGTGTGAGGAGCTGTGGAGGGAGGTAGAGCCGAGCCCAGGCTGTGGCTGCAAGAGGGGCTCCCGGAGTGTGTGAGGAGCCGGGGAGGGAGGGAATCGGGGCCCGAGATGTAGGAAGGGGGGAGGGGTCCTGCTGCAGTTGCAGCTCTGAGTATTCCCAGGACGGTGCAGCATTTCTCCGCTTGAGTGGGCTGTGCAGGGCGCCGCCGGGCTGGGCAGGGGGCGCGGATCCTGGCTCGTGCGCTGACAAGGTTAGTGACTTTTTGTCACTCCAAGCATTAAAAGAAAAAAAAGGGGAGGAGCCGGTTTGCCGCCCCTTAGAAAGTGCCGCCCTAAGCACATGCTTGGAGGGCTGGTGCCTAAAGCCAGCCCTGCATGGAGAGGGCAGCAAAGAGGGACAATTTTGCCAGTGTTACTAGAGTGAACTCACCACCTCTATCCAGAGTCCTAGGGTATTTAATGGTTGCGCAGAGCGGAAAGGATCACAGGCCTAATCTCTATCCCAGAACACCCATGTTCTATTAGGTTTGTCAGGTAGGTGAGCTCCTCAGCAGGAGATGGTACCTGTGAATACTGAGAAGGAAGCGTCTTCCCTGGGAATCCCCCTCAGGTAGCCGGTTCCCACACCTCTCTCACTCCAGCATCTGCAGCAGCATCCCATACTGAGAGCTGACACAGAGATGTGCACTCTTTATATTATAGCTCTGTGCAATCCCCGTGCAGGTTCATCCAGCCTCTAGGGGAGAAGGGTCATCTAAATGAAAACAGGCTGGACACAGAAGCACTCTAGCCAATATTTTCATTCCCTTTGTGTTCTTCTGTGTTCTTTATCCAGCTATAGGAGTAAACAATAATTAAGAGTCCTTCCCAAAGGGAGATGAGATCTCTTGGGCTCTCCACTGAGTCAAAGAGGAATTGGCTGCTCTGTGCACTTGTGTATATTTAAAAATTATAGTTGATTGCTAAGAAAACTAGGGCTAATGCCTAGATCTGCACAGGGCCTGACACCCTGTAAATGCCAAGGTGGTATACGTTGTAGCAGACAGAGATATCGAGAGAGAAATGACTGATGGGAGACCTGATCCCTTTTTGCAGGTATGTGGGGATGTCGCTAATGGATCACAGATCTTTAATTCTCATCTGTGAGTATCATCATATCCTGTAGCACCTTTAATTAAAGGATCTTCAAAATACCTAGCAGAGGAAAATCACTATGAATGCATCTCCATCATACAGATAGGTCAACTGAGGCACAGGGAGATGTGAATTGGGAAAGGTCACACTGAGAATGACAGACAGAATGCACCAGTCCTGATTTCCCTGCCATAACCACGGTCTCTCCATCACTAACTGAGCACATGACAAGAGGGAAATGAACTCCTGGTCTAGCCAGGCCTGTTTGTTTTGTCGATATGATGGACTTTCCCAGGTGCAGCCTGGAATGGGGTTACCTCCAAACCCTCTGCTAAACCAGTCTAGGCCCCTTCTCGCACTGTGAGACTCTGACAAGGTGCAGTCATCTCAGATCTTCCACTTACACAGCCTTTCGCAGACAGGGACAGAACCATCTGTACTTACATAAGTGTTTTCACTAACCACTCATGATCCAACAATACAGAGGCTCCAGCCAGCTCACCCCAGATCTCCAGCCTTGGATCGCAGACTTATACCATCATATCTTGATCAAAAGTTTCACCAGTGTAACTTTTTATTACCCAGTCTGCCTCTCATAGAATCATAGAATTATAGAAGACTAGGGTTGGAAGAGACCTCGGGAGGTCATCTAGTCCAACACCCTGCTCAAACCAAGACCAACCACAACTAAATCATCTCAGGCAAGGTTTGTCAAGCTGGGCCTTAAAATCTCTAAGGATGGAGATTCCATTACCTCCCTAGGTAACACATTCCATTGCATCATCACCCTCCTAGTGAAATAGTGTTTCCTAATATCCAACCTAGATCTTCCCCACTGCAACTTGAGACCATTGTTCTCCCTCAATGTGGAGAGGACAATGCACCAGCCTTTGTTCCTGAGCAGATTTCCCTTTTACATTTCAAACCATGTGCTGTTAGGTTGAAAAATGTAAAACAGATTAGGTACAGAAAGATAGATTTAAAGTGATTATAAGTAATAGTGGACTGATCAAAGTTGATTACCTAAGAATTAAACAAAATAACTTCAGTTCTGTACACTAGAGACAGCTTAAATCAACAGTATCTCAGTTTTATAGTATAGATGTGGATGTAAAGTCTCTTGTTGTTGTTACCCAGGAGCAAACACATTTGAAATACTGGTACATAGTGTGACAGACCCAGGCCAGTGGGGTGCAGGAGTCTGGGAGAGGGCAAATATACTGGTCACTGGGTGAGTAGGTTTCTGTTCCCTGAGTGACCAGAGCAGGGTCTGCACTAGAGTAGTCAGGAACTTGCTAGAACCAATTAAGGCAGACAGGCTGATTAGAACACCTGCAGCCAATCAAGGAAGGCTAATCAGGGCACCTGGGTTTAAAAAGGAGCTCACTCCAGTCAGGCAGGGAGGAGCTGGAGGAGAGGAAGTGTGTGAGAGGAGCTGGGAGCAAGAGGCACAAGGAGCTGAGAGTGAGAGGCTGTGCTGCTGGAGGGCTAAGGAGTACAAGCATTATCCAACACCAGGAGGAAGGTCCTGTGGTCAGGATAAAGAAGGTGTTTGGAGGAGTGTGACGATGTTGATATAAACTGGGACCATATAGAACATGGGTTGCAACCAAGGTCCTGTAGTGGCACCAGATCCTATGTAAAGGGGGTCATATAAGGTGTCTAAGATCAAGTTATGAGTTACTGGTTATGATTATGCTGTCTGTATGTCTGTATCATTTTGTAGTTGAAGTTATAAGTATTGGCTATATACTGTCTGTATTTCAAATTGGTGCTGCAGTTCTGGGAAACACCCCAGACAAGTTGGTGTTAGCGCTGCTTAGCCTGCTTGATGGCTCATTAAGGACCATCAGCTACACAATTGACCCATTGAGAGGAGGCAGATACGCCTTGTAACTCAGCAGGGTGTGCAGGGACTTGCCCATGTGACTCCAAACTTCATTTTGCTGTAATTTTCCACAGTAAGAACAAAGAAGTGTTCTTACACCTGGAAGTGCCTATATAAGGCTGATGCCTCATCTCCCTCTGGTCTTCAATCCTGCTTCCTACCTCTGGAGGGACTTTGCTACAAACTGAAGCTCTACACAAAGGACTGAATGACCCATCCCAGCTTGGGATATTCTCCAGAGACTTGATTTGAACCTGCAGTTTACTCCATCACTGCTACAAGCCTGAACTAAGAACTTTACCATTACCATATGGAATTGATTCCATTTAACCAATTCTAGCTCTCATCTCTATCTTTTTCCCTTCATAAATAAACCTTTAGATTTTAGATTCTAGAGGATTGGCAACAGTGTGATTTGTGGGTAAGATCTGATGTGTATATTGACCTGGGTCTGGGGCTTGGTCCCTTGGGATCGAGAGAACCTTTTTCTTTTACTGGGGTGTTGGTTTTCATAACCATTCATCCCCAGGACGAGTGGCACTGGTGGTGATACTGGGAGACTGGAGTGTTTAAGGAAATTGCTTGTGTGACTTGTGGTTAGCCAGTGGGGTAAAACCGAAGTCATTTTTGTCTGGCTGGTTTGGTTTGTCTTAGAGGTGGAAAAACCCCAGCCTAGGGCTGTTACTGTCCTGTTTAAGCAATTGGTCCTGAATTGGCACTCTCAGTTGGGTCCCGCCAGAACCGCATCGTCACAAGGAGGCCTTGGGGAAATAGCCCATGGAGGTGTAGCTGTCACACAGCTGTTACAAGAGGCACTATAGACAGCTGCAAATCCATAGAGCCCTGGGCTGGAATCCGGAGTAGAGGGTGGGCCCGGGTTCCCCACAAACCTCCCAACTCCTGATCAGACACAGGAGGAGTTGATCCAGACTGTGGAGGAGATCACTGAGATGAGCAAATCTTCCAATAAGCGCAGGACCCCCCCAAGGTAGAGGAGGAACATTGTCACAACTGGTGTCAGCAGTGGGACCTCAGTGTGCACAGCGCGGCAGAAGAAGGAAGGTGATTTAAAAAAAAATGTAGAGGATTTATTTTTTTTTCACCACAATGGAAGACTTAGTGCGGGCATTGATACAAGCTACGGCGGCCCATCAGGAGGCTACCTGTGTCCAGGCAGCTGCCCAACAGGAGGCAATGCGGCTGCAACAAGAGACTAATCGCCTGCTGATGGACCAGGCTTCTCAAGACCGAGCTATGTTGCAAGAACTGATAAACCAGGTAAAGACCCTTACAGAGCTGAACCATGGCCATGATAGGACGCAGTTCATACGGGCCAGCCATTGGCTGCAGAAAATGACATGGGAGGATGATGTAGAGGCATACCTTCTGGCCTTTGAGAGGACAGCCCTATGGAAGGCCTGGCCTTGAGATCAGTGGTCTGGCATCCTTGCCCCATTCCTGTGTGGGGAAGTCCAGAAGGACTACTATGATCTGCCTGAAGAGGCTGCAGCAGACTAACCCCTAGCTGAAAGCAGAGATCCTGGCCAGATCCGAGGTAACGACTGCAGTGCGGGCCCAGCTGTATCACGAGTGGAGGTACCAGGAAAACTAAAACCCGCACAGTCCCAATTGTATGACCTCATCCATCTCGCATGAAAGTGGTTGCGAACTGGAGTCCCGGAGTCCAGAAGAGATACTAGAAGCTTCTGGTCATCGACCGATTCATGAGGGGACTACCGCCAGACCTTCATGACTGGGTAAGCCAGAACGAACCCTCCACCTATGATGAGGTTGCTTGCACTGGTAGAGAGGTGCAAGGACAGGCGAGGGAGCTGACCCAACCAGTTAAGGAAGAAGCTCCCCGGGTTAAACTAGCAGCACCTAAGCCCTAGAGCTCGAGTGATGGGGCCACCAGGGAGACCCAGGTGGAAAAAGAGAGGGGCTGAAGGCTCACCAGATGCCACAAAGAGTCAGGAGAACTGAGAGAGAAGAGGATCATGAGGTTGGACTGCCCAAACCAAGAGACTGGGGAATACCTACGGGCTTCATATAGATGTTATGCCTGCGGGGAATGGGGACATACTAGCTGCACAGTGTCCCAATGCTGAGGAGCCAATGCAGTGTAACCTGAGGAACTGGGCAGACCCAGGCTCCCTAATCCACCTTGTGGGAGTCTCACTAACCCCACATATGTACACCAGACCAGTAAAGCTAAATGGGGTAGAGACCACAGCACTGGTGGATTCGGGGAGTGCTATCACGCTTGTCTCGGGGAAGCTTGTGAACTGTAGTCAGCTGCTGCGGGCTAAGCGTACGGGGATAACATGCGCCCATGGGACAGTTGGTTATTACCCCACCATCCCAGTAAAACTCGAGATTCAGGGGAACACTACTGAGGTAGTAACAGGTGTAGTCCCTAAACTCCCATACCCGGTGCTCATAGGGAGGGACTTCCCAGGGTTTGGAAACTTACTCCCAGTAGGAGGATTGGAGGAAAAGAGGAACCCTGAAGTTAGTGAGGCCTCCATAGTAGACTGTCAACCCCCAGTTTTCTCTGAAATATTCCCAGATTTATTTTCCATTCCCAGTCATGGTAGAAAGTCGAAAAGGGAAAGGAGGGCAGCTAAGGCCTTGGAACCTGAATACTGACTCAAAGCCAGAGAGTCGCTCTCGTAGGCAGGCGGACCCGAGCAGCTGAAAAGGAGGCCACCCCGGAGGGAGAAGCACCTGAGTCTGACCCCCACCCTAGCATTTCTGAATCAGTAGAGGCAACAGAGACTGGGCCCCTAGATCTTGTGCAGATTAGTCCCGGAAGAGGAAATTTTGGACTAGACCAGGCCGAAGATCCAAGGTATGACAACATTAGGAAGGAGGTGACTGAAATAGATGGGGTCCCCGTGGAAGGGAAAACCCAGGGACCAGGACCCTACTTCATAATGAAGAAGAATCTCTAATACAGAGTTGCACCAGTACAGGGACAGAAGATACAGCAGATCCTAGTACCTCACAAACACCAGAATGCTGTATTAAATCTTGCTCATAGTCACCTTTTTGGGGGGCATTTGAGTGTAGAGAAGACCCTGGCATGAGTCCTACGACGGTTCTTCTGGCCCATGAGTACACGAAGAAGTACGGAGGTACTGTGCGTGCTGCCCAGAGCTGTCAGCTGCAGCAGTCCCCTGTCCCCACATGAAGGCATCCTTTAGTACCCCTTCCCATTATAGAGGTCCCCTTTGAGCAAATAGCCATGGACCCCTGGAGAAGACGGGTCTGGGCCACCAATATGTACTTGTTGTTTTGGACTATGCTACTCACTACCCAGAAGCTGTCCCCCTGCGGAACACAGCCTCTAAAACAATAGCCAAAGAGCTGGTGGGGATCTTTGCCCGAGTGGGGCTACCAAAGGAGATATTAACAGACCAAGGAACCCCATTTATGTCAAAACTAATGAAGGACCTCTGTATGCTGCTCCATATACATACCCTGAGAACTTCAGTCTATCATCCGCAGACTGATGGATTGGTAGAAAGGTTTAACCGAGCCCTCAAGGCTATGATAAGGAAGGTAGTAAGTCAGGACAGGAAGGATTGGGACAACCTACTACCCTACCTTATGTTCGCTATCCAGGAGGTACCTCAGGCCTCAACTCGGTTTTTTTCCCTTTGAGTTATTATACGGGCGTCACCCCCGTGGCATACTAGACATCGCCAAAGAGATCTGGGAAGAGGAACCCAATGAGAGGAGAAATATAATAGAACATGTAATACAGATGTGAGACCAGATAGCCCGTGTCACCCCTATTGTACGGGAACATTTGGAAAAGGCCCAGGAGGCCCAGAGAATCCTATTACAATCACCATGGCAAAAGTCCGACAGTTCCAACCAGGGGATCAGGTGATGGTGTTGGTACCCACAGGCAGAAAGCAAGCTTCTGTCCCAATGGCAGGGGCCCTATGAAGGTGGTTGAACCCGTGGGAGAAGTAACCTACAATGTGCGGCAGCCAGGACGCCGAAAACAAGAACAGATTCATCACATCAACCTTCTGAAACCCTGGCATGCACAAGAAGCATGCATAAGTGTCCATAAAGACCTAACCCAGGAAAATAAGCCTTCCAAACAGGCTGAGAGTGTCTCCTGATTTAACAGCCAGACCAGAAGAATGAGGTTTCTGAGATGATCTTCCGGAACCAAGATGTGTTCTCGAAAAAACCGAGTCGAACAACCGAGACATATCACCACGTTGTCACGAACCCTGGGGCCAGAAGAACAATGAGGCCCTGTCGGGTGCCAGTGGCAAAAAGGGAGGAAATAAAAGCAGAAGTAAAAAAAATGTTGGAGTTGGGGATCATCGAAGAATCCCACAGTCAGTGGTCCAGCCCAGTCGTGCTGGTGCCCAAACCTGATGGCACCACAAGGTTTTGCAACTACTTCTGGCCACTAAATGAAGTATCCTGGTTTGACGAGTATCCCATACCTCACATAGATGAACTAGTGGACCATCTGGGTAATGCCCGGTACTTGACTACTCTAGACTTGACAAAGGGGTACTGGCAGATTCCCCTTGTGGAAGACACAAAGGAAAAGACTGCGTTCTCTACACCAGAGGGTCTTTTTCAATATACTGTCCTCCCTTTTGGACTACATGGGGCCCCAGCTACTTTCCAGCACCTCATGGACAAGCTATTACACCCGCATAACAGTTATGCTGCTGCCTACTTGGACGATGTGGTCATTCATACTCCAGACTGGGAAACCCACCTAGAGAAGGTGGAGGCAGTCCTTGATACCTTCAGGCTCGCTGGCCTTACAGCAAACCCTGCCAAGTGCGCTGTAGGGTTTACGGAGGCCAAATATCTTGGCTACATTGTGGGAAAAGGTCTGGTAAAACCCCAAGTGAACAAGTTGGAGGCCATCCAAAATTGGCCGCAACCACGTCACAAGAAACAAGTCCGGGCATTCCTAGGTGTAGTGGGGTATTACCAACGATTTATCCCGCACTTTGCCACAAGGGCAAGCCCCCTGACTGACCTAGTAAAAGCCCGTGGACCTGATCTAGTGAGGTGGTCTGACGCAGCAGAGGAAGCATTCACAGACTTAAGGACTGCCCTCTACAGTAACCTTGTCCTAATAGCCCTTGATTTCACCAAGGAATTTATCCTGCAGATATATGCATCGGAAGTAGGGTTGGGGGCTGTTCTATCACAGATGGTCGGGGAGGAGGAACACCCAATTCTGTATCTCACTAGGAAACTCCTTCCGAGAGAACAAAAATATGCAGTGGTGGAGAGAGAGTGCCTTGCTGTAAAATGGTCCATGGAAGCATTGTGCTACTACTTGCTCGGGCACAGATTTGTCCTCATGACCGACCATGCCCCTCTCCAATAGATGCAGCGGAACAAGAAGACGAACACAAGGGTGACCAGGTGGTTCTTATTCCTCCAACTTTTCCAGTTCCGTGTGCAACACAGAACAGGGAGCCATCACGGTAATGCCGATGGCTTGTCACGTGTGACTGTCTGGCTTCCCAAGCTGCCCAACCCCTTGGTGCTGAGCAGGGGGGAGGGATATGTGACAGATCCAGACCAGTGGGGTACAGGAGTCTGGTAGAGGGAAAATATACTAGTCACTGGATGAGTAGTTTTCTGTTTCCTGAGTGACCAGAGCAGGGTCTGCACTAGAGTAATCAGGAACTTGCTAGAACCAATTAAGGCAGACAGGCTGATTAGAACACCTGCAGCCAATCAAGGCAGGCTAATCAGGGCACCTGGGTTTAAAAAGGAGCTCACTCCAGTCAGGTGAGGGGAGCCAGAGGAGAGGAAGTGCGTGTGAGGAGCTGGGAGCAAGAGGCACAAGGAGCTGAGAGTGAGAGGCTGTGCTGCTGGAGGACTAAGGAGTACAAGCGTTATCAGACACCAGGAGGAAGGTCCTGTGGTGAGGATAAAGAAGGTGTTTGGAGGATACCTTGGGGAAGTAGCCCAGGGAGGTGTAGCTGTCACACAGCTGTTACAAGAGGCACTATAGACAGCTGCAATCCACAGGGCCCTGGGCTGGAACCCAGAGTAGAGGGCGGGCCCGGGTTCCCCCCAAGCCTCCCAACTCCTGATCAGACACAGGAGGAGTTGATCCAGACTGTGGGGGAGATCACTGAGGTGAGCAAATCTGCCAATAAGCACAGGACCCACCAAGGTAGAGGAGGAACTTTGTCACAATAGTCAATATTCATAACTTTAGGTATAGAAACGATACACGTACACAAATAGTGTAATCATATTCAGAGGGTTCATCAAATGCAACAAGTAACTGCCAGATTTCAGCTCCAAGGCAAAAAAGAATCAATGGAAAAACAGTAGAAACGGTATCTTCTTGAAAGTTCAGTTTATAACAATGTTGGTATGTTGTATTACTCTGAGCAGTTTTCTGTGTTTAACCCCTTATGCTATGACCAGAGGAGGGAGACTCTAACTTGGTGGGAAATAGCTTGTCTGTGAATGAAGTGTCTGAATGTCTGTCTAATGTCTCAGAAATGTATCTGTAATTAGATCAAGCACAGAAAGAATGAATTGGTCAGGAAAAAAAATTCAGGAGTAGATTAATTTGGATGGTCAGGTTAAATCCCTGGCTGAGGAAGAAAAGTGTAGATTTTTGATGGGAGAGGAGGTCAAAGAAAGTTTGAATGACCCTAGGCAGCCTTGTGAGCTGATGGCTGTGTCTAGTCAGCAGTTTGGGAAGGCAAGGATAGTGGAAGATGAGTGTCTCTATCCCTTACCTGTGTCCTGTGTGGAGAATTGTGACAGTGAAGGAAATATGCCTGTGTCTGTCAGGGGTATTGACTTGCCTATGGAGGGAGCTATCTCGGTCTCCAAGCAGCTGTCTGTGAACAGCCTTGTGTGCTGGGACAAGGGAAATGAAATCCCGAGCTGTGTGTCTGGTGAAGGAGCATGTGTCTCTGGCTTTTCTTTGGCTGTGGAGCAGACAGAAGGTACCTTTCAGCCTGTGATGGTTGAGAATAGTGCAGTTGTCTCAGAGTTGGTTCTGGATTCAACTAAAGCCCAGGAAGGCAATGGTCCTAAATTTGTGTCTGCTGGGGAGAATGGCACCGTGACTAGGTTGCATCCAGTTAGTGTCTTAGCAAAATCCCAGAGATCTGACAATGCTGGTGCTTGTATTTTGCCTGTTGCTAATGTGTGGCTGGAAAAGGGTGTAGCAGCTCTGTCTGATCAGGGTGATACCCTAGCCAGGGCACATGGAGAGCAGAAAGGTAATTTGATTGTGTTACCTACTGACATTTTGGAAACTTATAGCAAGAAGAAAAAGATTCCTGAGCTTGTGTGTGGAAAGTAAAGGAAAATGCTTCTGACCCTTTAATTATGAAATCTAGCAGCTTGCCTGAAAGGGGATTGTTTAGGAATACACCTGATAAGCCTAAGGTGATCCTGGATGGGATCTCAACTCAGAATTCCAAAGAGTGGGGAGACTGCAGGAACTATGGGATAGCTCTGGGATAGCTACCCACAGTGCAATGCTCCGGAAGTCGACGCTAGCCTCGGTACATGGGCACACACTGCCGAATTAATGTGTTTAGTGTGACCACGTGCACTCGATTTTATACAATCTGTTTCCAAATATCGGTTTCTGTAAAATCAGAATAATCCCGTAGTGTAGACGTACCCAGAGAGATGTAGGTATATCAATCTAATCCCTGCGTAGACACCATGACCTCAATGGAAGAATTCTTCTCTCAGTCTAGCTATCATTTCTCAGGGAAGTGGATAGCAGACACTGATGGGAGAACCCCAGCCATTAGTGATAGACTCTACACTGAATTGCTATGGCAGTGCCACTGTAGCATTCCAAGTGTAGAGAATCCCTCAAGCAGATCTTCTAGAAAAGGGACTAGTCTGGATCTGCAGGCATGGGGAGTTGGAGAATCCATCACTTCCTATCGCAGTTTCTTCCAGCGGTTAATCACTCCCAGCTTCCAGCCACTAGGTTCTTGCTCTGTCTTTCTCTGCTATATTATAGATCCCATTATACAATTGAATGTGCATAAAGTGAAGCTCGTTAAGTCTTTCACTGACAGGCATTTTCTCCAGCCTCCAATAAATTTCATAGCTTTTTTCTGCCCTCTCTCCAATTTTTCAACATCCTTTTTGAAATATGGACCCTGGGTCTGGACGCAGTCAATTTCACCAATGCCACGTGTGAGGTAAAATCCTTCCCCTGCTCCAACACACCACTCCCCTGCTTATGCAGACAAGGATCATGTTATATCCTTGGGGGCAGCCGGTTTAGGAAGAAATCACTTGAGGCCAGACAGCAGACAGCTAACAAAACTACCATTTATTTATGCACATAGAGCTCATCTAACCGGCTGAAGCAGGCTAGGCTATCCCCTAATAATCTAACTCAGTTGCCATGGGAAGAAAAACTATGACAACCAAACACACAACATATTCGTTCCCCCCTAATAAGAACATCCCCTAAATAAAACACACACTAGACTAGAGAAGGAGGGTAGACTGCCTCCATTCCCGGCTAAACCCTGGGGATTATTTTGCCCCATAACCATGGGTTCGCCCTAGCTAAAGATCCAGCCGATGAGGAGGCCTTCTGTCTCTAGGTGGGTTATGGTGAACTCCTGGTGTTGTCGCACCCAAAAGTACCGTGGGCTCAGGTTCCGCAGCACGAACAGGTGAGGAGGTAGTATCAGCTCGCGCTGGGCAAAGGGGTATCTCAGCCGCCGGCAGTAATGGAGGAGAACAGTCAGAAACAGGTGATTCGTGATTCGGTGTCTCACCAGAAGAGGTGAGATCAGACCACTCAACAGCAGATGTGTCCTGAGGACTGGCATGACCTGGCAACAGCTGATCTACATGTCGCCACCAGGTAAGATTCTCTGCAGTCCGGACTGTGTAGAAAACAGGTCCTGTTTGAGTGATGATCATGGCAGGGACCCATTTAGCTCTGGAAGTATAATTCCGAGCCAAAACTGGCTGTCCCGGGCTAAAGGTTCGGTCTTTTGCTCTGGGTGCCCGTCTGATGACTTGATATTGCTGCTGATGTTGCACAATTTGTTGGGGTTCAGAAGGTTTCAGCAGATCAAAGCAAGTGCGTAGCTGTCGTCCCATCATTAGAATGGCCGGGGATGCCTGGGTCGTAGCATGAGGTGTGTTTCTATAGGAAAGTAAGAAGGTATCCAGACGCTTTTGAATGGAGTGTTGTCCCCTTGCTGATTTCAAAGCGTGTTTCATTCTCTGCACAAATCTTTCAGCTAATCCATTGGTGGATGGATGATATGATGCTGACGTGATGTGGTGTATCCCATTTGCCTTCATAAAATTTTCAAACTCCTGAGAGACGCACTGCCGCCCATTGTCGCTCACAAGTTGTTCTGGCAGAACGAAAAGACTAAAGAGTCCCCGTAGCTTTTGGATAGTACTCTCTGCAGTAGTGGACTGCATTATAGAGACTTCTGGCCATTTAGAATGGGCATCTACTGCCACCAAGAACATGCTTCCTTCAAGGGGGCCAGTGAAGCCAATGTGAATACATTGCCACGGGTTTTCAGGTCACTCCCATGGGTGTAGGGTGCCCACTGGGGTGCATTCCTCACACCCTGACATGACATACAAGCTTTTGCCTTCTCTTCAATAGCACTGTCCAATCCAGGCCACCAAAAATAGCTTTGTGCAATTTCCTTCATGCGCACAATTCCACAGTGACCGGAATGTAGCTGTTCTAACACCTGTGATCTCAGTGGTGGTGGAATAATGACACGTCTCCCCCACAACAAACAACCAGATTGGACCGATAACTCCTTCCTCCTGGACATGTAGGTAACATGGTCGGGTGAGACTGGAGAGGTTTGTTGAGATTTTCCATGCATCACCAGGTCTATAACTTGGGACAATACTGGGTCAACGCGAGTTGCCTTCTTTTTCTGAGTAGCAGTGATGGGTGTATTCTCTACCTGTTCAAAGTAGAAGATTTCCTTTTCGGCACTATCTTGATGTTTGACCAGCAAAGGCAACCTTGAGAGGCCATCTGCATTGCCGTGCAGAGTGGATTTCCGATATTTGATTTCATATGTGTGTGCTGAAAGTAACAATGCCCAATGTTGCATACGACTAGCAGCTAATGGGGGAATGCCTGTGTAGGGTCCAAAATTGATGTCAGAGGTCAATGGTCTGTGAGAAAAGTAAACTTTCACCCAAACAGGTACTGATGAAACTTCCGAATTCCAAAAAAATTTCCCAATGCCTCACGTTCGATTTGGGCGTAGTTAGTTTCTGCTTTGCTTAAAGTGCATGAAGCAAAAGCAATAGGTGTCTCTTCTACCGAAGGCATAATGTGTGACACGACTGCTCCCACTCCATAAGGGGAGGCATTGCAGGCCAATTGTAGGGGTAAGGATGGATCAAAGTGCGTTAGAACTTCAGAATTTAGCAATGCATCCTTAGCTTTTTTAAATGCAACATCACAGGCTTCAGTCCACTTCCAGGCCTTGTTCTGCCCCAGGAGCTCATGAAGTGGTTTTAGCAGTGTGGCTAACTGTGAGATGAACTTTCCATAATAGTTCAGTAGTCCTAGAAACAAGCGCAGCTGGCTTACATTTCGAGTTGGGGGAGCCTCCACAATAGCTTTAACTTTTGCAGGGGCCTTATGAAGACCTGCAGAATCAATGATGTGTCCCCAGTATTTAACAGAGGGCTTGAAGAATTCACATTTGTCTTTGCGAACTCGTAGGCCATACTCTTCCAGTCTTTGTAGAGTAGCCTCTAAATTCTTTAAGTGATCCTCTTCATTCCTTCCAGTGACCAGGATATCATCCAGATAGCACTGAACTCCTGACAAGCCACACAAGATCTGGTCCATAGCCCTCTGGAACAGGGAGGGAGCAGACGTTATTCCGAAGAGTAGGGGACAGTATCGATAAAGCCACTTATGAGTCACAATAGTCATCACCTCTTGGGACTTTTCATCGACGTGCATCTGTAAATATGCTTGACTCAGATCAATCTTACTGAACCTTTGTCCCCTAGCCAGGCCTGCGAAGAGGTCATCGATGTGGGGAAGCGAGTATTGCTCTGCGCACAACACTGGGTTGACAGTGACTTTAAATTCATTGCAAATCCGGAGAGAGCCATCTTTCTTCACTATTGGGACTATAGGAGTGGTCCATGAGCTATGGGTAACTGGTATTAGGACTCCATTGGTGACCAGGTGCTCCAGGTCTACTTCAACTTTTGGCCTGATGGCATATGGCACAGTTCAGGCTTTCAGATATTTTGGTGGACTGTCAGGTTTAATGTTCAATGTCACAGTGATTCCCTTCATACTTCCCAAATCATCTCCAAAAACAGCAGCATGTTTCCTTAGGATAGGGGTTTGTAACCCGGAGGACTCACCCCGCGGCGCCTCCTACTGGTCATCCTCAGGAATTAGCTCAGTCCAGTGTCCAGTGCGTCCTCTGCAGGCCGATGATCCGCCTTTCCAGCTACTGGCCCCGTGTCCCTCCCTGGACCTAGTGCCCTTTTACATCAGGTGCTGCCCCCTGGCAGTGACCCCTTGTTCTCAGGCTCTCCCCTCCCTAGGGAACCCCCACCCTCTATTCCCACCTTGCCTCAGTGTATGGCTACTGCCAGTCCTTGTCTAGCCCCACACCCTGGGGCAGACTGCAGTATCAGCCACTCATCACTGACAAGGAGGGTTTGGACCTGCTGCCTTGTCCTACCTCTGGGCTGCCCCTTGCAACCCCCAGTACTAGCTCCCTGCAGCCAGGCCCTTCTCCCTCTACAGGCAGAGGGAGACTCTTTGTGCTCCTGGCTTCTCTGCCTTATATAAGGGCCAGTTGCTCAGTTTGGGGCGTGGCCCCGGCCGCTGCCACTTTTCCCAATCAGCCTAGCCTAAAAGTCTGCTTTCTCCAGCCTCAGCCCTTATCCAGGGCTGTTTTAACCCTTTCAGGGCCGGAGCTGTGGTCCACCCTGCTACAGGGTTAGACTGGTTTCTTCTTTAGTCATCCGGTGCACTTCTGCCCAGTTCAGCTGAATCTTCCCAAGCCAAGATCTACCCATTAAGGCTGGGTAGTTACCTCTCACCACAAACAGTGGCAATTTAGCAGCCTGTCCATTGAGCTCCACCGTAACATCAATAGCGCCCAGCATGGGCACAGCTTCTCCCGTATACGTCTTCAGAACAGTTTTTGTTGCCTTGAGGGGAAGATGCTGTAGCTTTTCTTTATACACAGTCTCAGAGACCAGCGAGACGGCTGCACCGGTGTCCAGTTCCATGCGTACAGGTTTGCCGTCCAACAACGGGGTTACCCAGTATTCATGTGAGCCCACCGCCAAAGACAAAACATGCAGTGGCACTTCCTCTTGCGATGAGGTGTCACCTTGATCATCCTGGTCTGCTCTAGGGTATGCAGGGTTCCTCTTTTTGTCGGCCAGACCACAGGCCTCTTTTTCTTTTGTTTACAGGCACACTCACTGTGTCCCTTTTTGCCACAGTGTCGACACACCAGGTCCTTACACCTGCATTCTGATGCTTGGTGACCCGGCTTACCACAGCGGTAACATTCCTGACTCTGCACAGTTTTGTGGGTAGGTTCTTGTGACACTTTTTGCACCCTAGGGGATGCACCGATGTATTTCGCCTCCCTTGTAGCCAGTTCCATGGAGACAGCAATGTCAACACCTTCCTGTAATGTAAGCTGAGCCTCTGTCAGTAGGCGCTTCCGTATAGCTTCACTGTACAGGCCACACACTAACCTGTCACGCAGGGCATCATTTAACATCTCTTTAAAATCACAGTGTTCTGCTAGCTTTTCTAAAATTGCTACAAATTGTACAACTGTTTCATCTTCTTTTTGGTCTCTTTTGTGGAACCGATATCTTTCAGCAATTGCCAGTGATTATGAGGAAAAATGGGACCCCAGGATTTCCACAACGTCACTGTAAGATTTAGTCTCAGGCTTACCAGTGTGTAGTAAGCTGCGTAGCAGGGAGTAGGTTTTAGCCCCTACAACACTTGAGAACATTGGCACCTTTTCCGCTTCTGTAATGTCATTTGCAATAACAAAGAGCTCAAAACGCTAGTATACACAGGCCACTGCTCTATATTCTCATCGAAAGGTTCCAGTGGCCTGGTCAGATTAGCCATGATTTTTAGTTTCACTTTCACAGTCAGTGCACTCTAATTTTTTGGGTGGTGGCAGCAGTACCGACTCCAAGCTGGTAACTAAGCTTGGAGGTTTTCATGCTAACCCCCATATTTTGGACGCTAAGGTCCAAATCTGGGACTAAAGTTATGACAACAGTCAGTGCAAACAAGCAGTTTTTGTGTTTGTTTTGTTTTTTTTTACCTTGACTTCTACTTCCTTCTGTTACTGGAGCAGCACCGGAATCCCACCCTCGTCGTCACTTGTTATATCCTTGGGGGCAGCCGGTTTTGAAGAAATCACTTGAGGCCAGACAGCAGACAGCTAACAAAACTACCATTTATTTACACAGACAGAGCTCACCTAAGTGGCCAAAGCAGGCTAGGCTATCCCCTAATAATCTAACTCAATTAGCTAACGATGAGTTTGTTGCCCACAGTGACCCCTAAATCCTTTGGAGGGTCTCTGCATGCCATAATATTTTTTTTGGAGATCTGGTGCTGATTGACTGTGTACTTCTGGTTCCGAATGAGATGTGTGGTGCATCAGTCAGTTTGTAACTCTGGCGTTTGTAATTGTAAGGTTCTATTACACATGTTCTTTAACGTCTTCCTGGACAGCTAAAGGCCTGGAGAGTGTTTCATCAGCTTAGGTGATATGAGCACCTCATGCTGCTTCTTTACAAATGCAGAACAAATATATTTTTGAACACATCTCCTTTTTCTGCAAGATTAACAAGTTTCCTTTCTCCCTCTAGGAATCACTTTAAAACTTAGTCTAGGATGTCTTTGGTTCTTTATATACTTAATAACCTCCTTTTTGTGATCCTGAACACTGTCTAGCATGGATTTTTCCCTTGTGTTTTTAACAATTTATATTGTTTTCTGTCTATTTCCCATTTCCCCATATGCTCTTCTTGGATCTCCCCTCTCATCTGCTGCCTTCACTTTGCCACTGAACTGGGGTTGGTCCAAAGTTCTCTATTTTCTTGACTGTGGCATCGTGACTTTTTGAATACTTAATCAACTCTTCTGAAGGAACTGCCAATTTTCCTTCCTGTTTTTTTGTCTATATTTTTCCTCCCAATCAGTTTTGTTGATTATTTGCCTCAGCTTTGGAGAATTAGCCCATATGAAGTAATAACTGTCTATAGACATTACTGGTCGGGAACTCTTCTCTGTTTGTCCATTTAAATGTCATCAGATCATTTTTCATTTTGCTCTCCGCTATCATACGCCTCCTTCTTTCTTTCTTCACTAAACAAAACAGTCCCAGACTTTTCAATCTGTCTGCATATGGCAACCCTTTCAGAGAGACTGGGTAACCAGAACTGAGCACAAAGCCAGAGCAGGTTGTGCTTCATCCCATTCCTTAGGCATCCGAACGTGGCCTTTATTTTCCCACTTCTGAGAACAAGCATTTGTTTCTATGGAGCTGCTGTCAACAAGGCACACTGAGGTATGTTTTATTTGGGATAATATCCCCTGGCACATCTCTTGCCAATAGTTTGGTTTTTTTTTCCAAATCTCAGATTTTGAGCAAGCAGGTGAATGCAGAACTCCCTACAGCATGGACATTTTAGCCTGGGTTTCATTCCATTAAGGAACTGTGATAAATAAAAGGGTGGGGGTAGCTCCCTTTGATGGACACCCAGCCAGGCAGTTAGCTGTAAAATCCCTCTTGGTAGCTGTTCTTTACTTGTGTCATAAACAGATAAATAAGAGTTAATAGAACAGAAGTGCTTCACATCTCTTTGCCTGGAACGGGTTAACAAGAACAGTGAGCTTGGCTGTCACCTGACCAGAGGAGCAGTCAGGGGACAGGATACTTTCAGATCTTGAGGGAGGGAAGTTTGTGTGTGTGCTGTTAGTGTTTGGTTGTTGTTCACTCTGGGGGCTCAGAGGGACCAGACGTGCAACCAGGTTTCTCTCCAATCTCTCCAATACAGGCTCTTATAAGTTCAGACTAGTGAGTACTAAGCAGATAAAGCGAGTTAGGCTTATGGTGGTTTTCTTTATTTGCAAATGTGTATTTGGTTGGAAGGAGTTCAAATTGGTAATTTGCTGAAAGGATTTTAATTTGTACTTGTATTCTTAGGCTGGGACGGTGTTCCCAGTGTCTATAGCTGAAAGACCCTGTATCTATTCCATTTTTTTAAAATTTACAAAGATAATTTTTACTGTTTTTCTCTCTTTAATTAAAAGCTTTTCTTGTTTAAGAACCTGATTGTTTTTTTATTCTGGTGAGACCCCAGGGGACTGGGTCTGGATTCACAAGGGAATTGGTGGGGAGAAAGGAGGGAAGGGGGAGAGAGGTTAATTTCTCTCTGTGTTAGGATTACTTTCTCTCTCAGGAAGAGTCTGGGAGGAGGAAAGAGAAGGAGGGAGGAAGGTGAATTGTCCTCTGTGTTTTGTGATTCAAGGAGTTTGAATCACACAGTGATCTTCCAGGGTAACCCAGGGAGGGGAAATCTGGGAGAGGCAATGGTGAGGGAAAGGGTTTGCTTTCCTTGTGTTAAGATCCAGAGGATCTGGGTCTTGCGGGGACCCCGGGCAAGGTCTTGAGGGGACCAGAGTGTACCAGGCACTGGAATTCCTGGTTGGTGGCAGCGCTACAAGTTCTAAGCTGGTAATTGAGCTTAGAGGAATTCATGCTGGTACCTCATCTTTTGGACGCTAAGGTTCAGAGTGGGGAATTGTACCATGACAACTTACTTTACCTGTAAAGGGTTAAAAAGTCCCCCAGGTAAAGAAAAAAAGTGGGCACCTGACCAAAAGAGCCAATGGGAAGGTAACACTTTTTAAAATTGGTCAAGAAACTTTCCCTTTGTCTGTTGTTCTCTGGGCTGGAGGCATGGAGCAGACATGCTATAGGCAGTGTAAGCCAGGTATGATCGTACATTATCAGATTATGCCTAGAACCACTTATCTGAACTCCAAATGTGTAAGTAGATCAGAATGTTTAACTAAACGCCATCAGGATTATTTCTTTTATTTCTTACTGGCTTGTGGACTCTTCTGTGATCATCTCAGATGCTTTTGTATGCTCAAAGCCTTTAAGGTGACCTCTCAAGAAAGCTATTTTGGGTGCTTGATTTAGAAATTGCTCTCTTAAAATCTAGCAAAAGCCTAAGTTCCAGATGTATTTTCTTTCTTTTTGCTTTTAAGAACATTTACCTTTTTTAAGAACAGGATTGGATGTTTGGTGTCCTAAGAGGTTTGTGCATATTGTATGATTAACTGGTAGCCACAGCTAATATCCTTTGTTTTCTTTCTCAGCTCTTCCCTGGATGGTACCCCTCAAGGAAGAAGTCACAAGTGCTCCTTCCTGGGATCAAATGGGTGGGGGGGTTGATTTTGGGTGGTGACAGCGTTTGCCAAGCCAGGATCAGAGAAAATGTGAACCTTTGGGAGTTTAGTACAAGCCTTAAACCTTAAGGCAAGTAATATTTTTTTAAAATTCTTGTGGGACCCACAGTTGCACTGGGAGTGACAGAGTTGGGATTCAGCCTTAAGAGGAACAATGATGGATAACCAGTGTTCACACTCACGTTTCCTGCTGGTGCCTATTAAGGTTTCTCAGAGCATGACATGTAGGAATTAATGATGCAAGGAACCCCATACAATATGGAATTGGCATTCGTAGGGTCTGTTGTTCATAATTCATTTATCGAACTAATGAAAATGTCATTTTTCAGTGTGTGAAGAGCCACCAATCTGCTTCACCCATGAGAACAGCATCCAGGAGTGCATGTAGTGTCTCGTATGAATATTGACTCTCCATCCAGGCATTTGTACTGTGACCATCACTCTAAAGCCTGAGCACATACAGGAAGTCAGGGAACCTTATGATACATGCACTAGACACTGTTCTGCCTCAGTGTTGGACACCTTATCTCCTACTCCATGTCAGATTCCAATGTAACTGACTTCACCAACCCCTCCACCTTCATCCTGCTGGGCATTCCTGGCCTGGAGGTGGCCCATGTCTGGATCTCCATCCCCTTCTGCATCATGTACATCACAGCCATCTTGGGGAACTTCACCATCCTGTTCGTCGTGAAGATGGAGCCGAGACTCCATGGGCCCATGTACTATTTCCTTTGCCTGCTGGCCATCACCGACCTGGTTGTATCTACGTCCATTGTGCCCAAAATGCTGGCAATATACTGGTTTGATTCCAGAGAGATCGATTTCAGTTCCTGCCTCATCCAATTATACTTCTTTCACTGCTTCTCAGTGAAGGAGTCTGGGATTTTTGTGGCCATGGCTTTTGATCGCTATGTGGCCATCTGTGATCCCCTGAGACATTCCACCATCCTGACAAGCCCAGCGGTGGTCAAGATCGGCCTGGTCATGATGCTGCGAGGCAGCATGGTTGTACTGCCATATCGCTTCCTGGTAAGGCAATGGCCATATTGTAGAACCAACATCACCCCCAGCCGTACTGCGCACACATAGCCGTGGTGAATCTGGCCT
This sequence comes from Gopherus flavomarginatus, assembly GCF_025201925.1. Classification (NCBI taxonomy): domain Eukaryota; kingdom Metazoa; phylum Chordata; order Testudines; family Testudinidae; genus Gopherus; species Gopherus flavomarginatus. The sequence goes on from NC_066617.1 coordinate 377,641,672, forward strand.
GCACCGACACCCGTGTTAGTAGTTACTATGGCCTCTTTGTGGTAATCTGTGTGATTGGTCTGGATGTGATTTTTATTGCCCTGTCCTACACCCAGATCCTCAGGGCCATCTTCAGCCTCCGCACAAAGGACGCCCAGATCAAGACTTTTGGGACGTGCATCTCCCATCTTTGCGCCATTTTAACCTTTTACATCTCAAGTCTCTTCTTCTCTTTCATGTTCCGGTTTGGTCAGAATGTGCCCCTGCATTTCCACATTCTCATTGCCAACGTTTACCTCTTGATTCCTCCTGTGCTAAATCCTATCATCTACAGGGTGAGGACCAAACAAATCCGGGATAGACTGCTCTGGCTCTTTACTAATAAAGGCACCGAATTTTTTTCTCCCGGTGCTCTCAGATTTCCATGCAGAGCTGGCTGGTGATACAGTCAGAGATACATTAAATCCTTTCCCAGCCTTACTATTCTGTGTTGATGTGGCAAATTATGCACAAGTCATAGAGTTGCCACCTTCCTAATTGCTGATAAATGCTCCTCCTCTTCTGCTGTGGCTCCACCACTGTTGCTTGCAAAGTAGCTATTTCAGATTTTCCTAGGAATGGCAATTTTTTCAATTTTTTAGGCCTCATCTCATATTGCTAAAACCATTGAATCATTGCTTCAGCAGGGAATCATTCGTAAGTGCATTTCAGTATGCAGCTCTCCAATCTGGCTCCTACAAAAACCAAATGGGTCATGGCATCTTAATATTGATTATCAAAAATCGAATCAAGTGACTCCAGCTTGTACAGCTGTTGTGTGCAAAATGCCTGACCTGATTAAATCTATCAATCTCAAAGCAAAATGGTTTTCTACCATGTGTCTAAGGGAAGCCAACGTTGCCCAGCTTTCAGAGTAGAAGGGGGTCAGTTTCCATTTCAAGTCTGACCCCAAGGACTACATAATAGTTCAGCCACTTTCCATGGGCAAATGAAATGAATTTTGTCAAGGTTTTCTAAACCATCTCTTCTAATTTGAAGCGACAGAATCCATTAGCTATGGACGTAAGAGCTTAACTACAGTTTCTCCTGATAACTTTTCATCTAGGCCCAGAGTCCACAGCTTGGCTTGGGCTATGGGGGCTGGCTAACAGAGAACAATACATAGCTAAGAGGAAGCTGGGGTAAACAAGTAACCTTGTGTGTTTCAAGTTAGTGAGCGGAGTTAGTAATTGGGTGTCCTTATTGCGAGTTATAGACCCATGAAGTGCTGGGAAAGGCCTCGTGGTTACTCCCTAATGCAGGAAAGAGATAGTGGTACAATACCCCTCAGATCCCAGACAGAGTTCAGTGAGAGGCCCAATATTATAGACATGAGTTGTGACATCCTCCCCTCACAGATGTATGCCAATCCCAGCCCACAGAAATGTAAGGGTAAATTTATAAACAATCGTTAATTTTAAGTACTAATTACTGCCTTTTCCTTTAAATCTCCAGGAATGTACCAGTTGGTCAACTGTGCTACCTCATTCCCCTGGAACCCCAAATTGGGATTTAACCTATACACTTTAATATACATAGTCTGGGGGTAATTACCTGTATGTCAGCAATATGTTAATTTAAGCCTTGGACGGAACCATTATGTAATCTTTCAGACCATTGGCTTATTGTGCTTATCTTGTCTTGCTGCTAGAACCTATCAAAAGGCTTGGGAAAACCCATTCCTGTTGCTTCTCTCCGCCCAATGAGCACCCTATATAATCTATTGTAATTAATTGTTCTGTAGTGTCTCTAAGCCTAACAAACAAAGTGACACTCCACCAGTGCTGTGCATAATAAACTTGTGTGCTTGACTCTACACAGTGTGAAATATTGTTCCTTCAATTTCAATATGTAGCTGACATTTGTTTAGCAATAGAAACTCAAGAGAAACACCTGGAGTGTCTAACTGATTTTTTTCAAATCATAAAGGATGGAAGATTAAAGTGCAATCCAACAAAGGTCTGACTAATGGTCCCAGAAGTTTCCGTTCTGGGTATCACGTTGTCTCAAGGAGGTCGATCACCTGCACAACAAAAGGTGGATTCGATTCAAGAACTATCCATGCCCACGAACATAACTTCTTTACATTCTTCCTTAGGTTCAGCAGAATAGTATCGAGACTTCATCCATAACTTTACTCACATCGCAGGGCCACTCGATGAACTCTTGGAAAAAGGAGTTGCTTGAATTTGGAGAAACAAGCATGCAAAAGAAGGGAACTGATCTATCTGTTACATGACATAGCATCAGCAGGTCATCGAGAAGTGGGAAAAACCATGCAGTGCCTCATCCTAATAGGTTGGTGGTCATGCATGAAGGCAAATGTACACCGGTACTGTAAAAATTGTTTGGTTTGTGCACAGAATAATCCTACCTCCACAAAAACAAATGTGCCTTTAAGATCCCAGATATATGAAGGTCCATGGCAGGCTCTGCGAGTTGATTTTTTGGACCTTTACCAAAACTCCAAGGGAAAACCAATACCTTCTGGTTGTCATTAATCCGTTCTCTAAACGGGTGGCAGCATTTCCTTTAAAAGCAAATACGCTGTAGCCACAGCAGAGGTTCTAATTGAAAAAGTATTTTATCGCTGAGAATTTCCTGTTAGGGTAGAGTCATACAGAGGAGCACACTTTACTGGACAGGTGTTCCAAAATGCCTGCAATTGTTAGGAATGCAAGAAAAATTGCATATTCCATACAGACCTGAATCATCAGGAATGGCAGAGTGAAAATATTGCACCATTAAACGTATGCTGGTAAAACTGGTAGATGCTAATGGATGCAGTCGGGACACCCTGATTCCTCTCATTTTAATGGCATTCAGGGAAACTCCAGCTGCCTCCACAAATCATACACACGGTGAGGTTATAACTAAACAAACTATGCACGTGCCAGAGCATCTTTTATATCATGCCAGTGACACACAGCTAAAGGAAGTAAAGCTTGAAACCCGTCTGCAAGCATTACAGAAACATCTGAATCAGGTCCACTTGCAGGTAGCTGCCCAATTGGAAAAATCCAAACAAAAGGCAAACGCCTATTTTTGACAAAAATGAAAGAAAAAAAATGCTTGGGAGTTTGGAAACCAAGTTATGCTTGTATCTTATGCTGTACCAGAGCACAGTTGATGTAACCCATACGATGGGCTATATACTACTGTGGACAGATTAAGTGCCACTGTGTATAAAATTAAAACTGTACAAAGTAACAAAAAGGTAGATAAATATTACCATGTGAATCAGCTATAGTGGCATTGCAAAAGAAATATCTTTCCACACGTACCAGAACCATTAACAGTAATTGCGCAAGAAAGCCAACACGAAAGAGCTCAGTGACAGACACAATAAAAATGCCACTCGCACCCACAGTAATCCTCTACTTCTACTTGAATCCTGCAGTTCAAACTGAGTCACAGGCAGGTTTGCCACAAGAGACACAAATGGTTACAGTGGATCAAAATATTGTGGTGGGACTAAACTCAGACTTGTCTATTCAGGTTAAAAATTCACAGATAACAGGTTCACAGGTGTTATTCTGTACCAGCAAAAATAACAGGACTCCTTGTGGCACCTTTGAGACTAACACATTTATTTGGGCATAAGCTTTCGTGTGCTAAAACCCACTTCATCAGGTGCCTGGAGTGGAAAATACAGTAGCAGATATATATACACAGTAGATGAAAAGATGGGAGTTGCCTTACCAAGTAGTGGATCAGTGCTAATAGGATAATTCAATTAAAGTGGAAGCAGGCTATTCTCAATGGTAGAGTATCAAGGGAGGAAAAATCACTTTTGTAGTGGTAGTGAGGGTGGCCTCCTTCAAACAGTTGACAAGAAGGTGTGAGTAACAGTAGGGAAATTAGTATGGGGAACTTAGTTTTTGTAATGACACATCCACTCCCAGTCTGAGTGGCCAGAGAGGGTTGAAGTGTTCTCCTACTGGTTTTTGAATGTTATGATTCCTGATGTCAGATTTGTGTCCATTTATTCTTTTACGTAGAGACTATCTGGTTTGGTCAATATACATGGCAGAGGGCCATTGCTGGCACATGATGGCAAATAGCACATTGGTAGATGTGCAGGTGAATGAGTCCCTGACAGTGTGGCTGATGTAATTAGGTCCTATGATGATATCACTTGAATAGATATGTGGACAGAGTTGGCATCAGGCTTTGTTGCAAGGATAGGTTCCTGGGTTAGTGTTTTTGTTCTGTGATGTGTGGTTGTTGGTGAGTATTTGCTTCGGGTTGCATCATGACCTTTAGCAATAACACTATAACTTTTATCACAGGTGGGTAGGGTAAAACAGGAACCATACTTTCCACCAGATGTAACCCTCTCTGTCTGTGGTTTATTCACAATAGATGCTTGTGTCTGCTGAAAATCATCAGCTACAGAAGCCATCTCATCCACTGTTTTCAAATGTTTGTCCCTTGGACATTGTTTTACACCATCTTTACATAGTGTGACAAAGTTCCTCCTCTACCTTGGTGGGTCCTGCGCTAATTGGGGGATTTGCTCGCCTCATAGATCTTCCCCTCTGGTGGAACTCACAGTCTGGGTCAACTCCTCATATGTCTGATCAGGAATTGGGAGGTTTTGGGGGGAACCCGGGCCAACCCTCTACTCCGGGATCCAGCCCAGGGCCCTGTGGATTGCAGCTGTCTATAATGCCTCCTGTAACAGCTGCATGACAGCTACACCTCCCTGGGCTACTTCCCCATGGCCTCCTCCAAGCACCTTCTTTATCCTCACCACAGGACCTTCCTCCTGGTGTCTGATAACGCTTCTACTCCTCAGTCCATAAGCAGCACAGCCTCTCACTCTCAGCTCCTTGTGCCTCTTGCTCCCAGCTCCTCACATGCACACCACAAATTGAAGTGAGCTCCTTTTTAAACCCAGGTACTCTGATTAACCTGCCTTAATTGATTCTAGCAGCTTCTTGATTGGCTGCAGGTGTTCTAATCAGCCTGTCTGCCTTAATTGTTTCCAGAAAGCTCTTGATTGTTCTGGAACCTTCCCTGTTATCTTACCCAGGGAAAGGGGACCTACTTAACCTGTGGCTAATATACCTGCCTTCTAGCACTCTCCTGTAGCCATCTGGCCTGACCCTGTCACAATAGGTTTAAGAAACGTTCTTGAGCAACAAGATCAAACATCCCTTCAAAGCTTGTAACACCTTTGCTCCTTACCCACTTTCCAATCAAATATTTTATTTGTTTACATGTTCCACATTACTCTTACCATCATCCCTCTTAAGATTCCCTGTAGAGGATCAGTGGTGGTCCCTCCCCCTCTGGGTCAGTGGGAGGCTACTCTGCTTAACTACTATTAGGGAATTAACTGGGCAACCCACAGCCTGAAGCTCTGCCCAACAGTCCGGGCAGAACAATAATCAGGTCAGGGAAACAAAGTGGGGGAACAATGGGGAAAACGTATATCTCCCACTGGAGGAGGGCCTCTCCTTTTCCCGGTAGTGTCCCTGCCACCCTCTGCCACATGGACCTCACCAAACTACACAAGATGGAGGCAGGGCCCACCCACTCACCTGGGTTTGATGGGGGGCTATCCCCAGGGCCAAAGTGGGGAGCTATGACAGAAGCAGGAGCAGAGACTATAGGACCTGGGTAACCAAGATCAATGACAATGGCAGCACTGGTGCCCTCCCAGATCTCAGGGGTACCAGCTGCCCCTCCATCCGTCGCATGGGGCAGTCTCTCCTAATGTGCCCTGTTGACTGTAAAAAGCCTCCCTCGAAGAGTAGTGCATCTAGTAATGGGTTCCCTGGTAGGAGGGGCTCCCCCTGAGGCACCGCCAGCAACAGCTACATCTGCAACTGCCGAAGGAAGGACAGAAAGTGATGGAGGGCGAGGGTCTTGCAGCCCAATGAGAAAGGAGTGATAATGCAATGGGTGCATAAGACAATGCATAGGAAGGGCAGAAAGGCTAAACTGTGGGCATGGCAGGAGAGGGCCAACGGGGGGACGGACACAATTGCTGACACCAGCTGCACTGAGAACGGGAAAGTACCGTGTGTGTGTGTGTGTGCGTGCGTACAATGAACAGGCGCCACAACATAAAAGAGAAGGGGCACAAGCACTTAGCCTGGGGGAATGGCGGCACAGGGCAAGTGGGCTGAGCAGGGGAGGAGGAGCAATGGGAGGTAGGGGAAAAGGAACAGGCTGAGAACAGGCCAGGGACAATGTGACAGATTTTCGTTACCAATCCGCCCAGGACCACAGCTGATCCGGCTGTGGCCACAGGATCTTTTGGGGAGGAGATGACGAGGCATACACCAAGTGTCTAAATTTTAAAGCTTTATTTAAAAAAATAACAGCAGAGAGTGCTGGGAATTCTCCCATGTCACTCAGGGGAAGAAAGAAAGCATTAGAGACCCCAGTCCTAGCCCATGTTCATACTCACATATGCACACCCAAGGCAAGGAAACTAACACATTCCAGGGCCAAACTGGAGCAAGCAAACTAACAAAAAAAACAAACTTCCTAGAAGAAGAAAGTGAGTAGCAGTTAGTAGCTGATTTTGAAGGTTTTTGTTGTTGAAGAATTGCCACTTTTAAGTCTACTACAATGACACACTACACAATGAAAACACTAACCGAGGAACCAAACCTTGCAACAAATTCCAGTGCCAGCTCTGTCCACATATCTACTTAACCCCTTACAGCTAAAGCGATTCAGCACAGCTGGCAAGGAGGGCAGGGCAGGCTGACTAACACATTCCAGGGCCAAACTGGAGCTGGCAAAGTAACAACAACAAAGTAACAAGGGAGAAGTCGGGGGAATCCAAATGGGCAGCAAGAGGAAAGCGGCAAACAGCTGCAAGGAGGCTACTAGGAAGCAAAGGGAGGCTACCAGCCAAATATAGCGGAGAGAGGAGGGCAAGTCCACGGGAGGAAGGCACATGTGCCAAAGTGTGCTTGTTTTTCTGCAGTCCATGCTTGCTGGTGCAAAAGTCACAGCTGGTAGAAGGGACACAGCAAAGAGCTAGGGCGAGGGGGCGAAGAGAAGGTCCCGATTATAAGTAGGACTGGTGGAGGTAGCGGTGGTAGGGGGAAGAGATGGGGTAGGGGGAGCACTCCACGCCATTCCCACTTACTCCCCACAAGAGCAGGAGAAAGCAGCAACACAGAAGCAAAGATATAAAGTCACTCAGTCCAGGAAGAGCCCCCTCTACAAAGGGGCTCAGAAGCAGCAGCAGAAAGGCACCAGTGCCCAAGCAGCCAAGCAAGCCCCAGGAATGGTGGTGGGCTTCTCGTGTCCCCCCTGCACAGCAGCAGCAGCAGCCAGGAAGACCTCCAGCCAGCAGAGCAGCTGGAGAGATGGGCCAGCCAGTGGAGAGAAGCCTTACTGGTTCCAAACTAGGGATCCGGGGTGGGGGGCGGGAAGGACACTGGACAGAGATCTCCAGGCAGTGCCCACTGCTCCTCAGGAAACTCAGCATGACCTCAGTGACTCCCGGCACCTTAGGCAGTTGGTCGGGGAGAACAGGGTGGCCACCCCAGCCAAATGAGCACTCAGATGGCTAAAGTACAGCCCCCCCCACACACACACACTATAGCTGCCAGCTAGCCTCGGCGGCTGGAGCCGTGTGGGTCTCCTGCAGGGAAATCACAGAGCACTATCCCTCAAAGGAAGCAGAGCACCTGAGACCTGCGGAGAACCACCCTACAGCCCAGGGTGTTCAAGCTAGCGAAGATGGTCGGTTTCATAGTGAGGGCCGGGGAGGATCCTCACAGGCCTCACAACAATCTGTGGTCAACTGCAAAAGCCAGCAGGGAATCACGGAAGTTGCCGGCCAATCGGTAGGCCATGATATCCTGCCTCTCGGTCCCCGTCCTCTCCTTCAAAACCTCCCCTTCAGCTCAGAAGACTTTCCTTCAGGAAACGGCGCAGTTTCTCCTTCAGCACAGTGGGGGAGAGCTGGGCCTCTGTGTCAATCCCGCGGCACATGGAGATGGGCAAATGAGGGAAAGACCCCAGCGATGTGCCTGTACTGTTGGAGCTTCACTGCTCATCTCCATTTCAAGCAGGGCAGGGGGAAATGGAGCGAAGAGAGCAGTCTCTAAAGGGTCAGAGATGAGAGACATGAAAACCACCCGCCGAGGGTCGTCTGGGGACAGGGGAAATTAAAAAACGCCGGTGCTGGCGTAGGCAGAGGCAGTATGGGAGATGGAGGGGAAGGAGGTGGCAGGCAATGCATCGAGGGTGGGAATAGGGCAGGAACAGGAATGCGCTTAGTTGCAGGAGCAGGAGCAGAAATGGGATTAGGATCCTCGGCAGCTGCACCACTGAGATGTGGCACTGCTTGACCTGATTCAGGAGTCTAGGGGCGGGAAAGAGAGGGAGGGCCTCAGCAAGGGTTGGCACCACAACAAACTCAGCACCCACAGCCATGCTGTCAGGCATGATGTCAGGAGAAGGGGGCAGCGAGACCAAGTTACTGCCCAGACTGAGGCCCCCTGGCAAAGGGTCATGTTCCCCCTCGGTGATTGGGGTCAGACCCAGGGCCTTGTTCTCCTCAAAGAGGGAGCTGAAAACTCCCCCCACTGCCCCAGAGGCCTGCTCGCCACCAACTAGGGCAGCAATTGCCTCAGTGTGGAAGAGGGGCTCTGATGACAAGAGGGTTGGGGGTACGCTATCTTAGGCATCCTCAGGAAGAGCCTCCGAAATGGGCTTGGTACCACCCCCCTCTGATGCCATGGCATCGTTGGGTGGCTCCACATGATGGACTCCAGGAAAGGCCACCAGGGTCGCTGACAATGGTGGGGCCGGCATTGTACCTGTTCTCAGAAACACTATTTCACTAGTAGGGTGGTGAAGCACTGGAATGGGTTCCCTAGGGAGGTGATGGAATCTCCATTCTTAGAGGTTTTTTAGGCCCAACTTGACAAAGCCCTGGCTGGGATGATTTAGTTTGAGTTGGTCCTGCTTTGAGCAGGGGGTTGGAGTAGACACCTCCTGAGGTCCTTTCCAATCCTGAGATAATATGACTCTATGAGCGGCAGACTGGGTAATAGTAACACAGGTGAAACTTTTAATCAGGGCATGATGGTACAACCTTTGGTCCAAGGCTTGAGAGCTGGGGAGAGCTGAGTGGAGGCTCCGTCTTGTTGGCTCATGAGTGGTTAGTGAAAGCACTCCTGTAACTACACATGGGTGTGTCTTTGTCTGTTTTTGGCTGTGTAAGTCCAAGATCTGAGATGACTGCAGCTTCTCACAGTCTCACAGTGTGAGAAGGGGGCCAGACTGGTATACCACAGGGTTCGGAGGTACCCCAGTTCCAGGTTGTACCTCAGGAAATTCCGTCACACTCACCCAACAAACGGACCCTACTACACTGTGACTCCATTTCCCTCTTGTCATGCGTTCAGTTACTGATGGAGAGACCATGGCTATGGGAGGGAAATCAGGACTGATGCATTGTATGTCATTCTCTGTGTGACATTTGTCAAACCACATCTCCCTGTGCCTCAGTTTGCTTATCTGTATGATGGGGATATGCTCCTAGTGGCTTTTCTCTGGAAGGAATTTTAAAGATCTTTTAATAAAAGGTGCTGCTGGGTGTGATTATAGTCACAGATGAGAATTAAAGATCTGTGATCCATTAGCAATAGCCTCATGTATCTGAAAAAATTTTCTAGTGTCTCCCCTCTGATATTTTTCTCCAGATCTGTGTGTCCACTATCTACCCAGCCATCCTGGCCATTTACTTGGTGTCAGACTCCATGGAGACCTAGGCATTATCCCTAGTTTTCGTACCAATCAACTATAATTATTAAATATACACAAATACTCAGAGCAGCCAATTCCTCTGTGACTCAGCAGAGAGGCCAAGAGTTCTCATCTCCCTTTGGGAAGGTCCCTTAATTACTGTTTACTCCGAAAGCTGGATAAAGAACACAGAAGCGTAGACGTAGAAAAAGAAAGATTGGCTAGAGTGCCTCCGGTGTCCAGCCTGTTTCCTTTCAGATGTCATTTCTCCCCAAGAGGCTGAGTGAACCGCACTGGGATTGCACACAGCTACAATATAAACAGTTCACACCTCTGTGTCGGCTATCGGCGTGGATGCTGCTGTAGTTGCTGTGGTGAGAGAGGTGTGGAACACGGCTACGTGAGGAGGGTTCCCAGAGAAGATGCTTCTGCCTCAGTATTCACAGGTACCCATCTCCTGCAGAGGAGCTCACCTGCTCGACAAACCCAATGCAGCATGGGTGTGATGGGACAGAGATTAGATCTGTGATCCTTTCCGCTCCGCACAGCCATTAAACACCCCAGCTCTCTGGCCAAAGGTTATGAGTTTGATCCAGTATCACTGTCCAAAGTGTCCATCTCTGCTGAATACCCCTTCCTCCCTCCCCCCACCCACTGCGAGCTGATGACCCAGAGGAATTCTGAAATTGGGAGTTGGGACCCCTCAGGCAATCGTGAAGCTATTACATGGAGAGTCGCGAGTTGTCAGCCTCCACCCCAAACCTTATTATACTTCCAGCATCTATAATGATGCTAAATATTTTTAATAGTGCTTTTAATGTAGAAGGCAGGGTGGCCCTCAGAAACTTGCTAGGTAAAAGGGATCACCAGTACAAAAATTAAAGAACCACTGGATTAGAAGCTGGAAGCTGGCTAAACAATCAGTGGGGCCACTGGACGATCGCGGTGCTAACAGAGCACTCATGGACTATAAGGCCATTGCAGAGAAACTAAATGAATTCTTTGCATCAGTCTTCACGGCTGAGGATGTGAGGGAGATTCCCAAACCTGAGCCATTCTTTTTAAGTGACAAATCTGAGGAACTGCCCCAGAATGAGGTGTCGTTAGAGTATGTTTTGGAACAAATGATAAATGAAATGGTGAAAAGTCACCAAGACCAGATGAGATTCTCTCAAGAATTCTGAAGGAACTCAAATGTGAAATTACAGAAATACTATTGTAGTCTGTAACATATCAATTAAATCAGCTTCTGTACCAGATGACTCGAAGATAGCTAATGTACTAATGTGATGACAATTTTTAAGAAGGGCTCCAGAGGTGATCCCGGAGATTACAAGCCCCCTAAGCCTGATTTCAGTATCAGGCAAATTAATTGAAACGATAGTAAAGAACAATATTGTTAGACATATAGATAAACATGGTTTGCTATGGAAAAATCAACATTATTTTTGTAATGGTAAATCACTCCACACCAATCTACTAGAATTCTTTGAGGGGGTCAACAAGCATGTGCACAAGTGGGATCAAGTGCGCATAGTGTATTTATACTTTCAGAAAACCATTGACTGGGTACCTTACAACTGGCTCTTAAGCAAGGTCAGCTAACATGGGATGAGAGGGAAGAGGCTTTCATGGACAGGTAACCAGTTAAAAGATAGGAAACAAAAGGTAGTTAAAAATGATCAGTTTTCAGAATAAATTGTGGTGTGTCCCAGAGGTCTATATTTTATCATTTTCCATCCTCTGGTTCTTACTAGGACTTAGATAATCTCCATTAATAGATCCTACCCTTATGGATGTATTTATCAAACCATATGCTCTTCTGTATCCGTTGGCTTTCCTCCAGCCTTTAATTTGAAAATTGCTCTGTAACATTTTTAATATCAAGTGCCAGCAATCTGATTCCATTTTGGTTCAGGTGGAGCACATCCTTCCTGTATAGTCTCTCCCTTTCCCTAAAGTTTCCCCATTTCTGAATCCCATTTAGCTAACCTTTTGATCCAATAAAGTTTGGGGCAAGGAGTTCCACAGGCAAAATATGGATTCGATTAACTATTTTCTTTTCTCAGTGTTATATGTGCAGACTTTCAATGTAATTGAATGTTTACTTGTTCATGATATGAGACACAGATGATCTAATTGCCTGATCTTGTTTCTTTATCAATAGATTCATAGGCTTCAGATTCAGACAGGAGCATTAAAACATCCAGTCTGTCCTTCTTTATAACACAGGTTATTAAATTTCACCCAGTTGCCCCTGTATTCATCTGTTCCACTCTTCTCCTATTCTTACTGTTAGGAAGGTTTTTTTCCTGATACTTCATCTCAATCTGCTATTCTGTAGTTTGACCTATTGCCTCTTCTCCTGACCGCTTTGGCAAATGTCCCCCCTTAAATACGTTCTTTCAGCACTAAATATGCCCTGTTCCTTCAGCTTTTTCATATGGCTTTTCATGCATTTAATCCCTTGAATCATTTTTGTCAGTTGTCTCTGGATCCTCTCAAGTTTTTCTACATCTTTTCTCTACAGTAGTGACCAAAATTAGACTCACTGCTCTATTTGAGGCCTAACCAGCGCTGAACAGAGCGGTACTATATCCTACTGTGACTTGCATGCTACGCCGCTGCTAACATAAACTAACTTTGCATTTGCCTTTTTCTGAAGAAGCAGAAAAAATCCACGCCTCTGAGAGATGTACAGATGGAGGACAACAAAAAACTTCTTCCCTAAATCTAGTTTTAGTTTCGATGACACTAAACTGGGAGGAGTGGTAGATACGCTGGAGGGTAGGGATAGGATATAGAGGGATGTAGACAAATTATAGAGGATTGAGCCAAAAGAAATCTGACGAGGTTTAACAAGGACAAATGCAGAGTCCTGCACTTAGGACGGAAGAATCCCATGCAGAACTACAGACTAGGGACCGAGTACCTAGGAAGCAGTTTTGCAGAAATGGACCTAGGGATTATAGTGGACAAGAAGCTGGATATGACTCAAGAGTGTGCTCTTGTTGCCAAGAAGGCTAACAGCATTTTAGGGTGTATAAGTAGGGGCATTGCCAGCAGATTGAGGGACGTGATCGTTCCCCTCCATTCGACATTGATGAAGCCTCATCTAGAGTAATAAGTCCAGTTTTGGACCCCACACTACAAGAGGGATGTGAAAAAAAATGGCAAGAGTCCAGCGGAGGGTAACAAAAATGATTAGGGGGCTGGAGCACATGATTTATGGGGAGAAGCTGAGGGAACTGGGATTGTTTAGTCTACAGAAGGCAAGAATGAGGGGGGATTCGATAGCTTCTTTCAGCTACCTGAAAGGCGATTTCAAAGAGGATGAATCTAGACTGTTCTCAGTGGTACCAGATGACAGAACAAAGAGTAATGGTCTCAAGTTACATTCAGAGCAGTTTAGGTTAGATATTAGAGGGGAAAAAATCATGGCAAGAATGGTGAAACACTGGAATGGGTTATCTCGGGAGGTAGAGGAATCTCCTTCCTTAGAGGTTTTTATAGCCTGGCTTGACAAAGCCTGGCTGGGATGATTTAGTTGGTGTTCATCCTGCTTTGAGCATGGGATTGGAACAGATGACCTCCTGAGGTAAATTTGAACCCTTATATTCTATTATTCTAACTATCACTTCTCAGGGAAGTGGATTACATGCACTGATGGGAGAACCCCAGCCGTTAGAGTTAGACTCTACACTGAATCGCTATGGCAGTGCCACTGTAGCATTCTAAGTGCAGAGAATCCCTCAAGCAGATCTTCTAGAAAAGGATCCAGTCTGGATCTGCAGACATGGGGAGGTGGAGAATCCACCAATTCCTGTCGGAGTTTCTTCCAGAGGTTAATCACTCCAGCTTCCAGCCACTGGTTCTTGCTCTGCCTTTCTGTGCTAGATTACAGAGCCTGTTGTTACAATTGAATGTGAATAAATGAAGGTCTTAAAGTCTTTCACTGACAGGCATTTTCTCCAACCTCCAATAAATTTTGTAGTTTTTTTCTGCCCTCTCTCCAATTTTTCAACATCCCTTTTGAAATACGGACCCTGCGACTGGACGCACTCAGTTTCACCAATGCCATGTGCAAGGTGAAATCCTTCCCCTGCTCCAACTCACCACTCCCCTGCTTATGCAGCCAAGGATCACATCATCCCTTTTGGCTGCAGCATTGCACTGGGAGCTCATGATGAGTTCATTGCCCACAGTGACCCTAAATCCATTTCAGGGTCCCTGCATTGCATAATAAATTTTGGGGGACTCTGCTGCAACTTGACTGCATACTTCTGTTTCTGAATGAGATGTGTGGTGGATTGGTCATTTTGTAACTCTGGTGTTCATAATTGTAAGGTTCTGTTACACATAATCTTTAACACCTTCCTGGACAGCTAATGGCCTGGAGAGTGCTTCATCACCTTAGGTGATATGAGCACCTCATGCTGCTTCTTCTCAAATGCAGAACAAAAATATTTTTGAACACATCTCCTTCTTCTGCTAGATTAACAAGTTTACTTTCTCCCTCTAGGAATCAGTCTAAAACTTTTTCTAGGATTTCTTTGGTTCTTTATATACTTAATAACCTCCTTTTTGTGATCCTGAACACTGTCAAGAATGGATTTTTCCCTTGTGTTTTTAACATCCCTTATCAATTTTCATAACTTCCAATTTGTATTGTTTTCTGTCTATTTCCCATTTCCCCATATTCTCTTCCTGGATCTCCTCTCTCATCTGCTGCCTTCACTTTGCCACTGAACTGGGGTTGGTCCAAAGTTCTCTATTTTCTTGACTGTGGCATCATGACTTTTTGAATATCTAATCAACTCTTCTGAAAGAACTCCCAATTTTCCTTCCTGTTTTTTGGTCTACATTTCCCCTCCCAATCAGTTTTGCTGATAATTTGCCTCAGCTTTGGGGAATTAGCCGATCTGAAGTAATAAATATCTATAGATATTACTGGTTGGGAACTCTTCTCGGTTTGTCCATTTGAATGTCATCAGTTCGTTCTTCATTTTGCTCTCCTCTATCATATGCCTCCTTCTTTGTCTCTTCTCTAAACTAAAACCTCCCAGACTTTTCAGTCTGTCTGCGTATGGCAACCCTTTCAGAGAGATGGGTAACCAAAACTGAGCGCAAAGCCAGAGCAGGTTATGCTTCATCCCATTCCTTAGCCATTTGAACGTTGCCTTTGTTTTGCCCACTGCTGAGAATGAGCATTTGTTTCCATGGAGCTGCTATCAATGACAGCCACATCTTTTGCCACAGGTATGTTCTGTTTGGAAGATTTCCCCTGGCACATGTCCTGGCAACGGTTTGTTTGTTTTTCCCCAGTTTCAGATTTTGAGCAACCAGGTGAATGTAGATCTCCCTACAGCATGGACTAGTTAGCCTGGCCTTTGTCACATTAAAAACAGTGATGGATAACCAGTGTTCACACTCATGTTTCCTGCTGGCGCTTATTAAGATTTCTCAGACCATGACATGTAGGAATTATTGATGCAAGGAGCCCCATTAAGATAAGGAAATGGCATTAATAGGGTCTGTTGTTCATAAGTAATTTCTCTCAATAATGAAAATGTCATTTTTCAGTATGTGAGGAGTGACCAAACAGCTTCACCCATGAGAACAGCCTCTAACAGCATATGTAGTGTCTTATATTAGCTTTGTCTCTCTATCCAGGCAACTGTACTGCGACCATCACCCTAGAGCCTTGGCACATACAGGAAGTCAGGGGAACGTACAGTGCATGCAGGAGACCCCGTTCTGCCTCAGAGTTGGACACCTTCTCCCCTACTGCATGTCAGATTCCAACACAACCCACTTCTCCAACCCCTCCACCTTCATCCTGCTGGGTGTTCCTGGCCTGGAGGCAGCCCACGTCTGGATCTCCATCCCTTTCTGCACCATGTACACCATAGCCATCTTGGGGAACTTCACCATCCTGTTTACCGTGAAGACAGACCCGAGTCTCCGTGGACCCATGTACTATTTCCTTTGCATGCTGGCCATCACCGACCTGGTTGTATCTACGTCCATTATGCCCAAAATGCTGGCAATATACTGGTTTAATTCCAGGGAGATCAATTTCAGTTCCTGCCTCATTCAGCTCTACTTCATTCACTGCTTCTCAGTGATGGAGTCTGGGATCTTTGTGGCCATGGCTTTTGATCGCTATGTGGCCATTTGCCATCCCCTGAGACATTCAACCATCCTGACAAACCCTGTGGTGACCAATATTGGCCTAGCCATGATGCTGTGCAGTGGTTTGCTTGCATTGCCATTTCCATTACTGGTAAGGCTGTGGCCGTATTGCAGAACCAACATCATCCCCCTGTCATACTGTGCACACATAGCTGTGGTGAAGCTGGCCTGCGCTGACACCCGCATCAGTAGTTACTACGGGCTCTTTCTGGTATTTTGTGTGATTGGTCTGGATGTACTTTTTATAGCCCTCTCCTACACCCAGATCCTCAGGGCCATCTTCAGCATCCCTACAAAGGATGCCCGGCTCAGGACTTTTGGGACCTGCATCTCCCACCTATGTTCCATCTTAGCCTTTTACATCCCAAATTTCTTCTTCTCCCTAATGTATCGGTTTGGGCAGAATGTGCCCCTGCATTTCCATGTTCTCATTGCCAACATTTACCTCTTGATGCCCCCCATGCTAAATCCTATCATCTACGGGGTGAGGACCAAACAGATCCGGGACAGGCTGCACCGGCTCTTTACTCATAAAAGGACCTAAAATTTTTCCCCTTGTGCTCTGGCTCTCAGACCTCCATGCAGAGCTGGCTGGTGACATGGTACTAGACAATCATAGAAAAATGAAATCCTTTTCTGACTTTACTATACTTTGTTGGTATGGCAAATTAGGGAACTGATCTATGCACAATTCATAGAGTTGCCACTTTTCTAATTCTTGGTAAATGCTCCACCTCTTCTTCTGTAGCCCCATCCTTGTTGCTTGCAAGGGAGCCATTTTAGATTTTCCTAGGAATGTTATTTTTTTTCCATTTTTTCAGGCCTCAACACATATTGCTAAAACCACTGAATCGTTGCTTCACCAGGGCATCATTCATAAGCGTATTTCAATATGCAAGTCTCCAGTCTGCACAGTACAAAAACCAAATGGGGCATGTCATCTTACTATTTACTATTGAGAATCAAGTGACGTGTCTAAGGGAAGCCAGTGTTGCCCAGCTTTCACAGTAGACAGGGGTCAGTTTCCATTTCAAGTCTGACCCCAAGGGCTACTTAATAGTTCAGCCATTTTCCATGGGCAAATTACATGAATTTTGTCAGGATTTTCTAAAGCATCTGTTCTATTTCAATATGTAGATGACGTTTGTTTAGCAACAGAAGCTCAAGAGAAACACCTGGAGCGTCAAAATGAACTTTTTTTCAAATCATGAAGGACTCAGGATTAAAATGTAACCCAACAAAGGTATAACTAGTGGTCTCCTAAGTTTCCTTCATGTATCACATTGTCTCAAGGAGGTCGATTACCTGCACAACTAAAGGTGGATTCAAGTCGGGAACTACCCATGCCTGCTAACATAACTGCTTTACATTCTTTCTTAGGTTTAGCAGGATACCACTGAGACTTTATCTCTAACTTTGCTCACATTGCAGGTCCACTCTCTAATCTCTTGAATAAAGAAGTTGCTTGAATTTGGACACACAAGCATGCAAACAAAGGGAAATGATCTATTTGGTACATGACATGTACGGTGAGGTTTTGGCAAACCAGTAAAGTGCCTGAAACCACTATGGCTTATTGCTAAAAGCAACTAAGTCATCAGGCTGTAAAGTAGCCATGCAGCAGCCTCATCTTGACCATGGCAGGAGGGGAGTGGGGTTTGGGTGCCACAGAAAGAGCAGCTTGACCTCGTGTCTTTCCTGATAAGAATTGTGTTGAAGTTGTTGATACATTTTAGAAGAGAATGATATGCCCACAGGAAAAAAAACACCACCACCTGGTTAATCAATAATCAGAAGGAACCTCTTGCTTGACCATTGAAATTTCTTGCTTAACAAGTTTTCTTTAAGGGACATGTCATTGTATTACTAATCTATAATTAAGGGGGGAAAGTTTGAGGTAGTTGGACTGGGCTTTCCTCTGGATGCATCTTGTGCTCCCCACCGGCAGATGGGCTGCGCTGTGCCACTCGAGAGCCACACTCAGCTTTGGCAATTATTGAGGGTGGGGTGTATTTTACTAACCTGTTGCGGACGTGTGCAAGTGCTCGAGAAAAAGTAAAATTTAGCTTTAAGTGAAAGCACTCTTGTGTTGTCCTGTCTGTGCCAGCCATCTATCGGTCAGACCTCCCTGTTTCCCCTGATTTATTTCCTGACTCCACCTCGCATGGACTACATGTTATCAAGAGGTCTATGTTAAAAGAATCCTGGGTAACAGAACTACCGTCAGGAGATGGAAAAAAGCCATGCAGTGTGTCACCCCGATAGGTTGGTCGCCATGCATGAAGGCAAACGTATACCCGTACTGTGCAAATTGTTTGGTTTATGCATAGAATAATCCTACCCCAACAAAAACAAATGCTTCTTTATGATGCTAAATACATGAAGGTCCATGGCAGGCTCTGCAAATTGATTTTTGGGGGCAGTGTCCATTTAGTCCACCCAATTCCTTCTTTGGGGGCTGCAAGGTGAGGTCACCCCAGTATCCCTAACGCAGTCTGGGAATGTCTTCTAAAGGGGATATCTGGGCCAAAGCCTTGTACTCCTTGGGCCACTTGTTCCCCATTCATAGTGCCCCCAAAACTCAAAGGGGAAACCAATACCTTCTGGTTATCATTAATCCATGCTCTTAATGGGTGGAAGCATTTCTTTAAAATTAAATACACTCTAGGTACAGCAATGTGAGTACAGACCACACCCTTTATTCTTAGGACACAAAACTCAATCAGGTTCTTAAAAGAAGAACTTTTTTGTAAAGAAAAAAGTAAATGAATCACATCTTCAAAATCAGGATGGAAGGTAACCTCACAGGGTATTAAATAGATTTAAAACAAAGAGGATTCCCCTCTGGATGCAACTTCCCAATTACAAAAACAGTAGTAAAACTACCTTTGTAGCAGGTCTGGCTCTAGGCACCAGCAAAACAAGCAGGTGCTTGGGGCAGTATATTTCCAGGGGGCGACATTTGGCCTATTATTATTTTTTTTAAACTGACGTCCTCCCGTCCCACAACCCTGCAGAAGCAGAGCTACGAAGCACCTGGGGATCGGGCATGGATGCTGAGAATCCATGGGACCCTGGGAGCTGTAGTTCCTTGCCTGGCTTCCTGACTATAGAGCCAGCCCTGGAGCAGGGAGAGAACTACATTTCCCAGCATTCCCTTGGTAGCTATCAACAGGATAGGGAGGAGTAGAGAGTGAGGTAGCTGAGCCATGCTGTGAGTCGAAAGGGATGGCACTATGAATGGGGAACAAGTGGCCCAAGGAGTACAAGGCTTTGGCCCAGATATCCCCTTCAGAAGACATTCCCAGACTGCGTTAGGGATACTGGGGTGACCTCACCTTGCAGCCCCCAAAGAAGGAATTGGGTGGACTAAATGGACACTGCCCCTCTCTATCTAAAGCCTAGCAAGGGAGGTACATGGATCCCACTAGAATTTAAAATTAAAAGTAAGGGAGGGGAGGATCTGCTAGGGGACTTCGGCAGCATTAGATACAGTGCCAGGCACCTAGGAGGATTTCCACTTCTGAGCCATGGAAGCAGAAATTGACTTTTCCTTTCCAGATGTAGCTAATATTCAGAAAGGGAATCTAGCACCTGCCTTCCAGATTTGAACACCTCAAAATTCAGGAGTGCTCAAGCCCAGTTTGGGCAGCTCTTACTTCATTTCTCTCAAATCAAATACGTTGATCCACTGTAATTTGCTGTAGAACAACTAGGATTAGAAACGAACAAGCAAGAAATGCTTCACAGTGGTTTTTAGGACTGGAATTGCTATTTTCAACAGCCATTGTCTTTTTTAGTTTTATTTGTTTAAAAGGAAGACAATGATACTGCATTGGCAAATTCCCCATAGAAAGAAAGAGTGCAACAAAAGAATAACAAAGGCACTTCAACTTTTCCTCATTTATGGGGGACAGTCTTATAATATCCATCCAGATGTCCTCCAATCACACAAGCTGAAAATTGTTCCTCTTTACTGCCTTTCTGTAAGCATATGGGAACCAGTCCTGCCTGTGTTCTGTGGACATCCAAAATTCCTGCTGAATGACCCTCTCTGGGAGCAAGTTTCTAGTGACCCAGGGCTGGGACAGCAGGAGGGTGCAGGTTGTGAGGGATAATCCAGGGCAGAGGTGGCAGGGGGAAGTGCTGGTGGTGGGAGGGAACTTGTGGGGGGAAAGGAGGGAGCCGAGCACTGGGGCGGCAGGGGTTGCGGGCTGGGGGAGCCCAGGGCCAGGGTAGGGGGCAACCAAATTTTCTTTTGCTTGAGGCGGCAAAAACCTAGAACCGCCCTGCTTTGTAGCTTAGAAAATTCACAAGCCAAAACAAAAATAATCTAACATCTTTCCTTGCCTTATTACAATTTCTGTAATTTTAGAAGGATCAGTCCAGGTATGTTTTTAGAAGATGTTGTATCTGCTTGGTCTCTCCCTCTGTCTTGGGAGGGAAAAAACAATGAGCCCCACAAAAAACTCCCACCCCCCCACCACAAATTTGAAATTATCTTCTTCTTCATTGGTCTTTCTGGTCAGGTGCCAACTAGGTGATTTGAGTAGCGGGGAAGAAAAAAGTGAGTGGCAGTCAGTAGCTGTTTTTGAAGGTTTCATTTGTTGAAGAATTGCCACTTTTAAGTCTACTACAATGACACACTACACGATAAAATCACTAACCCAGGAACCAAACCTTGCAACAAACCCCAGTGCCAACTCTGTCCACATATCTACTTAACCCCTTACAAGTAAAGCGATTCAGCACAGCTGGCAAGGAGGGCAGGGCAGGCTGAGTAACACATTCCAGGGCCAAACTGGAGCTGGCAAAGTATCAACATCAACAAATTCCTAGATGCCAAGGCAGAAGTCGGGGGAATCGAAATGGGCAGCAAGAGGAAAGTGGCAAATGGCTGGAAGGAGGCTACTGGGCAGAGCAAAGGGAGGCCTACCAGCCAAATATAGCGGGGAAGGGAGAGCAAGTACACACGTGGGTGGGAGACATATTCGCCAGTGTGCGCTTGTGTTATGCAGTCCATGCTTCCTGGTACAATAGTCCCAGCTGATAGAAGGAACAAAGCAAAGAGCGGAGGTGAGGGGGCGAAGAGAAGGCCCCAATTGTAAGTAGGGGTCGTGGAAGAGGTTGGCGAGGTGGAAAGATGGGCTAGGGGGAGCACTGCAGGCTGCTCCCACTTACTTCCTACAAAAGCAGGAGCAAAGATATAAAGTCACGCAGTCCAGGAAGAGCCCCCTCTACAATGTCACGCAGCAGCCCTCCTCTTTGTCTTCCTGGATGACATGAGCCATGTGGGTCTCTGCAGGGAAATCACAGAGTACTACCCCCTAAACGAAGGAGAGCACCTTACGCCTGTGGAAAATCACCCTACAGCCCAGGGTGTTCAAGGTAGCAAAGATGGCTGGTTTCATAGTGAGGGCCGGGGAGGATCCTCACAGGCCTCACAACAATCTGTGACCGACCCCAAAAGCCAGGAGGGAATCACAGAAGTTGCCGTCCCAATGGTAGGCCATGATGTCCTGCCTTTCGGTCCCCCTTCCCTCCTTCAAAACATCCCTCTCAACCCGGAGGACATTCCTACAGGAAACTGTGCAGTTCCTCCTTCAGAGCAGTGCGGGAGAGCTGGGCCCCTGTGACAATCCCACGGCCCGTGGACTAATTCACTGAGGTTAACTAATGTTTAAGGCATTTTGACATCCTCTTTGTAAAATGAACTGTTGATGTACAGAGTCTTTTTATTATTAGTGCAGATAGTATTACCTCTTGGTATGTCCCACAAGGGTATTATATGATGTCATTATTTTAGTGATGCTGTTCTAGATTCTTATTAATCAACAAATCTGGAATTAAAAAAAGCCCCTAAACTCACCAAATTCTTTCATTATAGTATGAATCAGACTCAAAACTTTGACTGCAAAATAGAAATCAGTCATCAAACTCCCTTTTCTTGTTGTAACAAATGTAAACATCTGTCTCCCCACACTGGTTAACTAGAAGCCAAAAATGCCTTGTCCTGAGGCATCCCAGCCATTGGCTCATGTCCCAGATACTGGACTCCATGATAGGCAGTTAGTGAAATCCAGTTTCACCATATATAAGGTGGTTCTAATCTCAAGAGATTAGATACTTAGCCTGGTCTATATATAACTCAGATTTTACCCAATAATCCCACTGTTTCCGATCATTAGCAATTAAATACTAAAGGGTTAATAATAAAAGAAAAGAATAAGAGTTATAAATGACTAACAGATTATATACATGCAAGTGATTTGTCAGTGTTCAGAGATCAGGATCACAGCAGTGATGGAATAAACTGGTAGCTTGCAAAAGTCTCTCTGGAAATAACCCAAACATGTTGGATGTCATCAGTCATTGTTCTGAGATTCCTTATTGGAGATTCAGAGCAGAGAAATGAAGACAAGATGGAGATGTTTCAGGGGTCCTTTTTTATCACCTGCCCTGTGAATGGAATGTTACTGTCCCAAACAAAGTACACAGCCTCTGTGGAAAGTTACTGGCCCGAGCTGGAGTCCAGGGTCACATGAGCACATCACATGTCCTTACATGCATTGCTGAACAATAGGAGCAGTCATTTCCCATATTCTTGTTGAAACAT
Organism: Gopherus flavomarginatus; assembly: GCF_025201925.1. Lineage (NCBI taxonomy): Eukaryota > Metazoa > Chordata > Testudines > Testudinidae > Gopherus > Gopherus flavomarginatus. The sequence continues at coordinate 377,664,233 of NC_066617.1, forward strand.
TTTTCTTCTATGGCCCATTGGGAGAGCTACATGTCCTTGGGGAGAGGGATAGTTCAGTGGTTTGAGCATTGGCTTCCTAAACCCAGGGTTGTGAATTCAGTACTTGAGGGGGTTACTTAGGGATCTGGGGCAAATTCAGTACTTGGTCCTGCTAGCAAAGGCAGAGGGCTGGACTCAATGACCTTTCAGGGTCCCTTCCAGTTCTGTGAGATAGATATATATTTATTTTACTTATAACAGTCCAATATTAACATAAATTCTTTCTGAGGGGTGTTACTCATAAATAAAACACTAGTTTAAGTGTCCAAGTCCCAGGTCAATATTCATAATGTCAGACACAAAGATGATGCATGCATATACATGGGATAATCATATTTAGCAAATCATAGCTTTTTCCCATTGACAGTCTGCTTTTCTGAAGTCCAGGGTCTATATTCTGCTGCTCTCCTTTCTTCCTTATGTCAGGATCCTGAAGTCAACCATCTCAGGGTCACTGTCTCTCAGGTTCCCACCCACTTTTGCTTTCCCTACTAATTCTTCCCGCTTTGTGAGCAGCAGGTCTAGAAGAGCTCTGCTCCTAGTTGGTTCCTCCAACACTTGCACCAGGAAATTGTCCCCTACACTTTCCAAAAACTTCCTGGATTGTTTGTGCACCACTGTATTGCTCTCCCAGCAGATATGAGGGTGATTAAAGTCTCCCATGAGAACCAGGGCCTGCGATCTAGTAACTTCTGCTAGTTGCCAGAAGAAAGCTTCGTCCACCTCATCCCCTGGTCTGATGGTCTGTAACAGACTCCCACCAGGACATCAACCTTGTTGCTCACACTTCTAAACTTAATCCAGAGCTCTCAGGTTTTTCTACAGTTTCATACCGGAGCTCTGAGCAGTCATACTGCTCTCTTACATACAGTGCAACTCCCTCACCTTTTCTGCCCTGCCTGTCCTTCCTGATCAGTTTATATCCATCCATGTGAACTACCCTGACATTCCAGCAACTGCTCGGTATGATGTACTACTGTGGATGTGCTGCTCAAAGGTCTACTGTGTAACCTCTTTATGCAGATGGGAGAGAGCTCTCCTGCTGTCATGCTTAAACCACCCTCAGTGAGCACCTCCTGCTGACACAGTGCTGTCCACACTAGTGATTTTGTCAGTTAGGGGTGAGTTTTTCACATCCCTGACCGACAAAACTTTTCCCAACAAAAGTGTTAGTGTAGACAAAGCCTCAGTTGCAGACGAGTAAAGACGTCCACGGTCTTAAGTCCTGCACTGTTTAAGAAGACTCCAATTTTCTGCTAGTCTCCTTTCTCTCCAAATCCATTGGTATGCATAGAAATATCCCAAAACTCTGCCTGAATCTGTTCCCGGGCCCTGCTGCATTGCCCGAGAGTTTCAACTCCTTGAGGGTTTCCAGTTGTTCCAGCTCCAGGATGGCTCCTTTGTTCCTTCACCACAGCCCTGTTATCTCTGCCCTCTGCTCTGGTCTCCCCTCCAGTACCAGGGGTTGTCTTGGGAATTCATGAGACAATCTGTGCTCTAAGGAGGGAGGCATGAGTAGAACTCAAGCAGGTTACAGAAGCTAACGGAGAGTCACGCGCTCCCAGCTGTGTGTCTGCTGCAGCTGCCACTCAATGGCCTGTTCTCGCTCGCCCCAGTCTAGTTCCCCGAACACGTGATCTGCTCTTAACAGCCCAGGACACACTTCCAGCAGCCAGGGCAGGGCTGTGCATTTCCGCTGTCTCACACCCACCCAGCAGCCTATGGAACCACCCGTTCTTAGTGCTGCTCCTCCCCCATCTCCCACCTGTCCCCTCTCTGGTTTGTTACACACAGTAGCTGGGTCCTGTCTTAATTTGATCGATAAGATCTTTGGGGCAGGGGCAATTTCTCCTTCTGTGTGTGTGAAGGGCCCAGCAGAAGGGGCCTCTGGAGGCTTCCAAAACACAAATAATGATCATAAATAATCAAGACAATAATCAGGGCCTGGCCCACACATACACCCATTGGCTCTAGCTACTGAGGAAGTTCAAGCCATGCTGGGCAGCTACAGAGTGTTAGTAGCCTGACTGCAGGTGGACATGGTGCCCCGCTGTGCTTGGACAGGAGAATTCATTCAGTCTCATTCCAGTGCTCAAAAATCCAGATGCTCCGCACAAAAGAAATTCCCCCAATCAGCCAGAGAAGCAGGCAGAGAGTTCAGCTGTGGGAATCCAAGTGCCCTCCAGTCGGGGCAGTGCTGGAAAGTCTGACTCAGCCTCCCTCTGCATCCCACCTAACGAACAGTTGCTACCAGAGTAGGAGTCCATTTCCCTCTTGGCATGATGGAGAGACCATGGAAGTCAGGACTCCTGGGTTCTGTCATCCTGCCACACATTCTTTGTGTGACTCTGGCCAATTCATATCTCCCTCTGCCTCAGTTTACCAATTTGTATCATTGGATATATAATCATAGTGACTTTCTTTTATTAGGTGTTTTCAAGATCCTTCAATGAAAGGTGTGGCACAGGATGATGATAGTTACTGCCAGGGTGGATTTGATTTAAATTGTGATTTAAATCACGATTTAAATCACTAGTCAGAAAGACTTGATTTAATCATGGATTTTTACATAAAAGTGCATTCTTGTTGGTTGTTATAACCTTAATACATATTCTTCATAACTCAGATATAGATGTAGGTTTCATTTTTAGAAGGTACACACTATACCTTTTTAAACAGTGATTTGTTTTGAAAACTTTTCAGATTAGTTTTACTGCTAAATCAGAAAATGAATGATTGGTTATTTCATTTACCAAAGGTAATTGAAGCAGATATTTATGAAGTCATTGGGAGGTGAACTATCTTCAATTCAACAGGTTAATCATTAGTATTTGGAGGATTTTCTTTCCATGCTGTATGAGGGGGAGAACATCACTAGACAGACATTTAAATTGTTTTATTTAACTAAAACAACAATGTTAAGTATTCTGGATATTTTCTTCAACAGCAAACAAATAATATTTTAACAAAACAAGCATATGTCCCTCGCTTCTCACATTTATCTCCAGACTTCTTCTCCTTGCCCAGATCTATTTCAACCCGAACAATCTTCTATTCATTGAACTTTTTGAAACTTTGCACTTTTAGAGAGAGGTAAGGGATTGACTCTGTGTACTCAAGCTTGCAGGGGGACAATCGAGCTGAGGTCTCTTATTTCTCGTCTCTCTATATTATTTATTTATTTTAAATAAATGTTGCTGTTAACAAGCATGTTACCTCTGGAGACACAAATCCACAGTTTGAAAAACTAAGCATCTCTGATGGTATCTTCTAGACTGAGCACCGGATCCCTTTTGGTAGACAGAAAGATTAACTTCAATAATCTATACAGAAGCCCCAGGAACCCCATAAAATTGGGTCCCTAATCCATGAACTATTGGAACTCATTTACAAAACTTTTCTTAAACATTGCATGCATATATTGTCCCCTACTATAGCATTAGAATTTCTAATCCCTCTTCCACGATGAGATATCTTTGAGCTATAATGTATCCTCATTAAAACTATCTTTAGATGAGTTTTCTCCTTAAAAAACGTTTTACAAAAAAATTTGATGTAAATAAAAAAAATCTGATTTTTTTTAATTTTTAACAAAAATAATTGATTTTTATCCACTCTGGTTACTGCTGAGAATTACTGATCTCTGATCCCTTAGCGACAGCCCAGTGTACCTGCACAAAGTGTTTTTGTCTCTCCGGAGTGATTGCTTTCCAGATCTGTCTGTCTGCTATCTACTTTGCCACCCTGAGCATTTACAAAGTATCAGACCCTATGTGGATCTAGTCATTATCCCAAATTTTCTTAGTAATTAACTATAATTTTTAAATATACACAAATACACAGAGCAGACAATTCCTCTCTGACTCAGCACAGAGCCCAAGAGTTCTCATCTCCCTTTGGGAAGGTCCCTTAATTACTGTTTACTCCTGAAGCTGCATAAGGGCAGATGGGCTGGTCTCCAGCCTGTTTACATTCACATGCCACTTCTCCATAAGAGGCTGAACAAACCCCCCTGGGACTGCTCAGAGATATATTAGAAGTGATGCACACCTCTGTGTTGGCTCTCGGCATGGGATGCTTCTGCAGATGCTGGGGTGAGAGAGGTGTGGAACACGGCTACCTGAGAGGGATTCCCAGGGAAGACGCTTCCATCTCAAAATTCTCAGGTACCCATCTCTTGCTGAGGAGTTCACCTGCTTGACAAACCCAGTGCAATATGGGTGTGTAAGCCATAAGAGAGTAAGCCTGTGTGAGTTTTTTCTCTGCACAGATATTAAACATCCCAGGGCCCTTGCTACAGGTGATGAGTTTGCTTCAGTATCAATGGCCAAATTTGTCCCTCTTTTCTTTGTCCTCCTTCCTCAGCTGATGGCCTCCAGCCCCAAGGCAGCTGCTTTTCAGTGCTACAGTGGATTTTTCAGAATGAAAGGTTTTAGTAGATGGACAATAGAGGGCCAAATTCTGAAACTGGGGCATGTAGTTTGCTCAGACCTTATAGAGGCAAAACTCCCCTTGAAGTAAGAATTGAGTAAACACCTCAGGAGCCGGTGGTGTGTTAATGCACAGACATTATCACCCCTGCTCTTGCATCTAGGTCTCTAGATGTTAACTGGGTGGGTGGGGTGCAGCTATTATCTGACTTTTATCTCCTGGAAAACATGGAAGTGCTAGGGGTCCTCACTGGAACAACTATACAAATTTTTCAACATGGACAAAACATCTTTTCTCCTAGTTTCATTTGAGAAGTCAGCTAAGCTGTAGTGCCTGAAACTTTCCAAAAACAATTCAGCCAGAAGCAGACACCCAGCATGGGAAATTTCAGTCCAAATAGTTAAAGTTTGGCAAACTTATCAGCAACTGAAAATGGAAGGTGTCAGACAGCCTTAGCTAATGGTGGTGCCACCAGCAAAACCTACAATGACCCATCAATTTGTGAATGACATTCAACTAAGCTCTTTGCTGCAATAATGCCTGTGGCAAGGAGTTCCACAGGCCACATATAGATTATATAAACAATTTTCTTTCATCATTGTTATATATTCAAATTTTTGGTGTAAATGAATGTCCCCTTTTTTGTGTTTTATGATACATGGTGAATACAAATGCCTGAACAAATTTCATTATCAATATTCATTTGGAAAACCTTCAGCAAAAGAGCTACAACTTTTCCCCATCTTTTTTATGGCAGCCTTTCATGTATTTGAAGACCACTACCATGTCCCCACTTAATCTCCTCTTTTCCAAACTAAACATACCCAGTTCCTTCAGCCTTTGTCGTATGGCTTCCCTCCCATCCCTTTGATCATTGGTGCCACTCACCTCTGGACCCTTTCCAGTCTCTCTACATCCTTTCTATACACTGATGCCCAAAACTGGACTCACTACTCAAGCTGAGGCCTAACCAGCGACGTGTAGATGAATATTATCACCTCCCATGACAGCATGCTATGCAACTGAAATTTGCATTTCCTTGTTTAGAATTGCCCAAAGAAAGGAAGCCCCTGAGAGATGTAGCTGTCTCACCCTAACCCCAGTGTAGACAGTATGAGGTCGACAGAAGAATTCTTCCATCAACCTTGCTACCACCTCTTGGGGAGGTGGGCTACTTGCAGTGATGGGAGAACCGCTCCTTTCAGTGCAAGTCGTGTCTACATTGAGGTACTACAGCAACACCACTGCAGCATTTTCAGTGTAGACAAGGCCTCAAGCAGATCTCCCAAAAAAGCATCCTGTCTCGCTCTGCAGACACATGGAGTTCGAAAATCAGCCTTTCCCCTTTGCAGTTTGTTCCAAAGATTAATCTCTCTCAGTGATAAATATTTGTCCCCTTTTTCCAACTGGAACTTGTGTGGTTTCAGCTTCCAGCCATTGGGCCTTGCTCTGCCTTTCTCCGCTAGATTAAAGAGCCCGTTATTACTCTTTAGTATAAATAGGTGAAGCTCTTTAAGTCTCTCACACTGTCTGGCATTTTTTCCAGTCTTAAATAATTTTTGTGGCTCTTTTGGGCACCCTCTTCAATTTTTCAACACCTTTTTTTGAAATGTGGACTTTGGGCCTGGACACAGTCGTCTTCAACAATGCCATGTGCAGAGGGAAAATCCTTGCATTGCCCCAGTTCATCCAAGGATCACACCTGCCCTTTTGGTCACAGCATCACACAGGGAGCTCACCATGAGCTGAGTGTCCACAGTGACCTCTAAATCCTTTTCATGGTCCCCGTGTTCAATATTATAGTGCCCTAGTCTGTGGGTCGGGCCTGCGTTACCTGTTCCAAAATGATAACCTAGCATTATTTATATGCATAGACTTTTGTTTTCTCATCCCATACCAGAATTTCCATTGATTTCTAACATTGTCCTAACATTTTTTTAAACATTCCCTTTATTTTTTTAATAGTTTATGTTTAACACAAAACTGCCCTGTATTTTGCCTTTATTTTATTTTTGGCTCTGCTGCTTCCTGGTTGTGTAATTCTGGTTCCAAATGAGATGTGTGGATGAACAGTCAGTTTGGATATCTGGTGTTCGTAACACTAAGGTTGTACTGTAGATGCTCTTTCACATTCTCCTTGACTGCTAATGGACTGGAAAGTATCTCATCATCTCACGTGATATGCGTACCTCATACTGCTTCTTTCTGAATGCAGAACAGAAATGTTTCTTGAACACTTTGTCAGAGAAAAACAGAGTCTCACTCTCTTTTTGGGTGCAGCAAAGTCAGATACTTTATTATCTCTAGCAATGTCGTGGGGGAGAGAGCTAAACAAGTCTCTCTCAGACAAACAATAACAGTAGCATTTGTACCTTTTGTTACAACAGCTGCATTTTGTTTATACATAGGTCATCCTGATAATATTTTTCTCACCAGTTTAAGCTCTAGTCTATATTCCGTACTTATCTAACTCAAAGTCGCAACGACTTCTCCCACAGTTCTTTCCTACTTGCCTCACACAAACCTCCCTTCTACAAATCTCGCCTTATTAGGGTTACAGCTAGCCGGAGAATTGCTCCCAGAGGGGACTGTTTGCCACTGAAATCCCCTTCCAATCCCTTTCAGTTCTTTCTCTACTTCCACAACATCGACCTTTTCTGCAACATTAACAAGTTTCCTTTCTCCTTCTAAGAATTGGCCTAAACCTTTTCTAGGATTTCTTTTGTTCTTAATATATTTAATAGTCTCAATGTTGTGATCCTTAACTCTGGCAAACATGGAGTTTTCCCTGCTGTCTTTAATGTCCCTTATCAATGTTCATCATTTCCAGTTGGTATTGCTTTGTATCTATTTTCCCTTTTCCCCATTTACTATTTATAGCTTCTTCACTCTTCACTGCTGCCTTCACTTTGCCACTAACTGTGTTTTTAGCCAAAGTTGTTCATTTTCTTGATTGTGGAATCGAGGCTTTTTAGCTATGCAATCAACTCTTCTTAAAACACTGCCAATTTCCATTCACATTTCTGTCTAAATTATTCCTCCCAATCAGTTTTACTCACAATTTGCTTCATCTTTGGGGAATTAGACCTTTTGAAGCGCTAAGGGTACATCTACACTACAGGATTATTCCGATTTTACATAAACTGGTTTTGTAAAACAGATTGTATAAAGTCGAGTGCACGCAGCCACACAAAGCACAATAATTAGGCGGTGTGCATCCATGTACCAAGACTATCGTCGATTTCTGGAGCGTTGTACTGTGGGTAGCTATCCCGTAGCTATCTCATAGTTCCCACAGTCTCTCCTGCCCATTGGAATTCTGGGTTGAGATCCCAATGCATGATGGTGCAAAAACAGTGTCGCGGGTGATTCTGGGTAAATGTCATCACTCATTCCTTACTCCGTGAAAGCAACGGCAGACAATCATTTCGCGCCCTTTTTCCCTGGATTGCCCTGGCAGATGCCATAGCATGGCAACCATGGAGCCTGTTTTGCCATTTGTCACTGTCACCGTATGTGTACTGGATGCTGCTGACAGAGGCGGTACTGTAGGGCTACACAGCAGCATTCATTTGCCTTTGGAAGGTAGCAGGGACGGTTACCATCCCTATTGTACAGCCTGCCATGCCATTGTAAATTGGCTATGAGATGACAGTTATCAGTCATTCTGTACAGTCTGCTGCTGTCATGCGTGCTCCTGGCTGGCCTTCGCTGAGGTTGACTGGGGGCGCAAAGACAAAAATGGGAATGATTTCCCGGGTCATTCCCTCCTTTATGTTGTATCTAAAAATAGAGTCAGTCCTGCCAAGAATATGGGGCAAGTGTACTAAAGAACCAGTGTACCAGAGAACCAGAGAGTACAGTCGGTCCATGTCAGATCCCGCAGAAATGATGAGCTGCATGCCATTCTAGGGGGTGCCCCTGCAACAACCCCACCCGTTGCTTCCCTCCTCCCCCAACCCTCCTGGGCTACGGTTGCAGTGTCCCCCCATTTGTGTGATGAAGTAATAAAGAATAAAGGAATAAGAAACACTGACTTGTAAGTGAGATAAAATGAGGGGGAGGCAGCCTCCAGCTGCTATGGTAGTCCAGGCAGGACATTAAAAGGTGGGAGGGGAGAGGAGCCCAGCCTCCCACTGCTCTGATAGTCCAAGCAGTACAGAATATTTTCTTTAGACATGAAAGCAGGGGGGCTGATGGAGCTCAGCCCCCAGTTGCTATGATGAAGAAGGTTACCAGCTGTTCTGTACCATCTACTGGGAATGACCGGGAGTCATTCCTATTTTTACCCAGGCGCCCCCGGCCGACCTCACCGAGACCAGCCAGGAGCACTCGCGAGATGAGGAGGATGGCTATCAGTCATTTCGTAATGTACTGTCTGCCACCGAGGAGGGGAGGGGAGAGGATGCTGCTGTTCAGTGCCGCAGCACCACGTCTACCAGCAGCATTCAGTAGACATACAGTGACATTGAAAAAAGTAAAGAAACGATTTTTTCCCTTTTCTTTCACGGGGGGCAAGAGGGGTAAATTGACAAGATACAACCTTAACCACCTCAGACAAAGTGTTTGACCCTACAGGCATTGGGAGCTCAGCCAAGAAGGCAAATACTTTTCGGAGACTGTGGGGACTGTGGGATAGCTCAAGTCCTCAGTCCCCCCTCCCTCCATGAGCATATATTTTATTCTTTGGCTTTCCGTTAGGTTTCTCACACAGCACTGTGCTGTGGCCTCTGTCTATCATAGCCTGGAGATTTTTTCAAATGCTTTGTCATTTTGTCTTCTGTAACGGAGCTGTGATAGAACAGATTTGTCTCCCTATAAAGCAATCAGATCCAGTATCTCCCATACAGTCCATGCTGAAGCTCTTTTTGGATTTGGGACTGCATCGCCACCCATGATGATCGGAGCTCCACACTGGGCAAAGAGGAAATGTAATTCAAAAGTTCGCAGGGCTTTTCCTGTCTTCCTGGCCAATGCATCCTATTTCAGATTGCTGTGCAGAGCAGTCACAATGGTGCACTGTGGGATACCACCAGGAGACCAATACCGTCGATTTGCGGCCACACTAACCCTAATCAGACATGGTTATACCGATTTCAGCGCTACTCCTCTCGTCGGGGAGGAGTACAGAAACTGGTTTAAAGAGCCCTTTATATCAATATAAAGGGCCTTGTTGTGTGGACAGGTGCAGGGTTAAATCGGTTTAACGCTGCTAAATTCAGCTTAAATGCGTAGTGTAGACCAGGTCTTAGTGTCTAAAGGCATTACTGGTGGGGGACTGTTCTCTGTTTTCCCATTTGAATATAATTGCTTACATTCTTTATATTGTTCTCCTCCACCACATGCCTCCTTTTTTCTTTCTTCTTTTAAATAAACAGTCCCAGGCATTTCAATCTGTCCTCATATAGCATTCTCCCCCTGTCTCAGATATCCCCTTTAAAACTGCTATACCTTTTATAGAGACTGGATCATGCCTGGCCTTTTCTTGGAGATGTGTTCCAGTTGGGATGCTTCCCCCAAAACATGTTTGTCAAAGGTTTAGATTTTTTCTATTCTCACATTTTGAGCAACTGGGTGAATGGGGAACTCCCTACACCACAGAATCTCTAGCATGGGTTTCATTTCATGAATGAACAATGACAGATAACCAGTATCCATACTGGCATTTCCTGATGGAGTCTTTTAAAGTTTCATAGACCCAGAAGGGTAGGAATTATTGACATATGGTGCACCTTAAAACATGGAATTGGCATTAGTAAGGTCATTTGTTCACAATTCATTTCTCTGAATAATGAAAATGTCAATTTTCAGTGTGTGAATAGTGAACAATCTGCTTCACCAACGAGAAGAGCCTTCAGTAGTGCATGTGGTGTCTCATATTAACATTGACTTTCTCTGTCCAGGCATTTGTACTGCAACCATCATCCTTGACCTTGGGCACATAAGGAAGTCAGGGGAACATACAGCACATACAAGAGACACCTTTCTGCCTCAAAGCTGGACACTTTCTCCCCTACTCCATGTCAAATTCCAACATAACCGACTTCACCAACCCCTCCACCTTCATCCTGCTGGGCATTCGTGGCCTGGAGGTTGCCCATGTCTGGATCTCCATCCCCTTCTGTGCCATGTATGCCATAGCTGTCTTGGGGAACTTCATCATCCTGTTCACCGTGAAGACGGACCCGAGTCTCCATGGGCCCATGTACTATTTCCTCTGCATGCTGGCCATCACCGACCTGGTCCTGTGCACATCCATCCTGCCCAAAATGCTGGCAATCTTTTGGTTCAATTCAAGGGAGATCAATTTAAGTGCCTGCCTCACCCAGCTGTACTTCATTCACTGCTTCATAGTAATGGAGTCTGGGATCCTTGTGGCCATGGCTTTTGATCGCTACGTGGCCATCTGTGATCCCCTGAGACATTCCACTATCCTGACAAACCCTGTTGTGACTAAGATTGGCCTGGCCGTGGGGCTACGTGGTGGCATGCTTGTACTGCCCTATGTCTTGCTGGCGAGGCAGTGGCCATACTGCAGAACTAACATCATCCCACACACACATTGTGAGCACATGGCCGTGGTGAAGTTGGCCTGTGCTGACATCCGTGTCAGTAGTTACTACGGTCTCTCTGTGGCAATCTTGGTGATCAGTATGGATGTACTTTTTATCACTGTGTCCTATATCCAGATCCTCAGGGCCATCTTCAGCCTCCCCACAAAGGACGCCCGACTCAAGACTTTTGGGACTTGCAGCTCCCATCTCTGCACCATCTTAGTCTTTTACATCTCAGCTCTCTTCTCCTCCCTCACGTACCGGTTTGGCCACAATGTGCCCCTGCATTTCCATGTTCTCATTGCCAATGTCTACTTCCTGGTGCCCTCCATGCTAAACCCTATCATCTATGGAGTGAGGACGAAACAGATCTGGGACAGTCTGCTCCGGTTCTTTACTCATAAATGGACCTAAAGTTTTCTCCTGGTGCTCTGGCTCTTAGACTAAGCTACATGCAGAGCTGGGAGTTGACTTGGTGCTGAGTCCTACCTTTTCCTGACCTTACTGTGCGTTGTCAACATGACAGACTGGTAACTGGATCCCTGAAGTCCTGCTCTCTGCCCAACCTTTTCCCCCAAGTCTCCACCCGTGTTCTATATCTTCCCTCAAGGCCCCACCCACTTCTGTGATTCTTCCCCCAAGGTGCTGCCCCTGTCTCTCCCTCCTCTTCTCCCCTCTCCCTATCACTTGCTGGATCATCTCTACCTCCCTTTCCAACCAGCGGGCTCCCTCTGCTCTGAGGTTAGGATGGGAGCTGCTGCAGCCTGACAAGGAGCCTGCAGTGAATGCAGCGAGGACATAGCACTGGGGCCGACAGGCCAGTCAGGAGCGGAAAGGGAAGCCAGGAAGATGTATAAAGGCAGCTGAGGGTTGGGAGCAGAGTTCTGAGGCAGGTGGGTGAGATTGTACCTCCTACAGCTTGTGGGCCCTAAAGCTCAGCGACAAACTCCTGAGGGCAGAGACCCTTGTGTGGCTTATTTCCTTAACTTTCAGCTCCCTTTTTCTCCTCCTGGCTGGGGGCCTGTAGCAGGCAGACCCCTGCAATGGGTTTGAGCTGGTAGCCCTTTGTCCTGAGCTAGATCTCGGGGGCAGGGTAAAGGATCAGTTTTCAGGTTGGAGGACAACAGCTGAGAGATGCCGAAGGAGAAGACCCTGTGTTAGCTGGGAAGAGAGGATGCTGGGCAGAAGCTGGGGTGGCTTAGGTAGCTCACAGGGAGGGAGATAAACAGCACACCTGCCATTAGCTGGCTATTCACACACATACATGGCACCTTATCTGGAACTATAGGGGACCCATTGCCCAGGGGTTGAAGCTGAACAGTGAAGCTGAGTCTAACATACGCTCTGCATGATGCTATTGATCACAACATCTAGAAGCTCTTTAGCTAGGCTGCTAGGCAGCCTTTGTAGCAGGGTTCTCCCAGGCTTCCAGATGGAACTGGGGTACCATTCAGCCCCTGACCCCCCAGCAAGGGCTCCCTCCAACACTGTACTGCGGTGACAAGCTACTAAGACTTCCACCTGGCACTGTCACCAGCATACATACAGGTAGAGCCACACCCAGCTACGGTTACAAGCCCCTGCAGGGGAAAGCTTCTCCCAACTCCTCAGGCACACCCCCTCCTCTGCAGTAAACCCCCAAAATTATACCATCTTGTGCTACATGGGAAAACATATGGCATAAGCTCATAACATTTCTCACTTCCTTCAGTGAGGAGACAAAACATAGGTTTTAAGATATTTTAGTGCTAGCCAAAGAATTCAAGCAGATTAAGTAGCAAATAAGCAAAAAATACAAACTAAGCTTAAAATACAGAACAGATTGGATATGAATAGCAGATTCTCACCCTAAGAGATGGTACAAGGAGGCAGCAGATTCTTATGGGGCCAGCAGCACTTCCTTTACAGCTTGAAACCCCCAAGTGTTTCATGCACAGGGTAAAAATCCCTTTAGCCTGGATCCAGCATTTCCCCCACTTCAGACTTTGTTCCTTGTGTGTGTCCAGGAGTCTCCTCAGGTGGACAAAACCCTTTGTCTCAAATCTAGGTTCCCAGACTGGTTGGTGGAAAAAACCACTGACATCCCAAGATGGAGTCCAGAGACATGTGGTCTCATCACATGTCCTTGTAGAGTCAAAGCAGCCATTACTGGGAGGCTGTCTGGAGCGTTCACAGGAAGGATCCCCCAGTGAGAGAGAAGTTTCTTCTAAAGACTATTGCATTTTCCTAATGGCTCATTGCCCTGAATAGACCTTTCCCCAGCCACTGTCTGTACTGAAAACATCTTACCCAGGTGTAATTCCATTTGAAATACAGATGCATAGCCAATATTCTTAATATCTCACTCAAAAATGGTACATGTACACAAATAGGATCATCACAGTCAGCAAATCATAACTTCTCCAATGAGATCTCACAGGGCTTATCTTGCAAAAAATGTATCATAATAATGTCATAAGCACATCATAATAATATCACTGTGGAGAATATGGGGTACAATGTCACAGCATAATCCCCATGTCATGGGCTTACTTAGCCATGTGCAGTGATAAAGTAATTAACCCAAAACCACATGAGTCAGTGGCAGAGCTGAGAATGGGGAATCCTGACCCCCACCCCACCACCACACCTTTGCTGTAGCAATGAATCAGCGCTGCTCTGAGGTTATTTGTGTGTCGTGATCAGTGGAGTTGCCGTCCTTTTTAAACAGGAGGAATTTATTAAAGAAACAGCTAAAAACTACAGCCACAAAAACAGGTTTCCACACAGCTCAGTCTTCAGCCTTGTCTTGCTTGTTTACCAGGGACCACAGGTTGCCTGGAACTCTAAATAGTGGATAGAGGCAAACGATGTGCTGCAAGGAGTCAAATCAGTGCAGTGTGTGACTCTGCAGATCTAATTAGGGCTTTTGGGTAGCAGCCCACTAAAAATAATAAATAATCACCTGCATTAATACATAGAGAGGCTGTGGTTGAGACTTAGGAAGTGAGTTGCCCAAGGTCACCCAGTGAATCCATGGCAGAGCTGGGACTCTACACTTCTAGTTCACTTGTCTCTGCTGATGCTTCATCTCTAAATAAATGACTTTGGCCAAATCCTCAGCTGGGACAAGCAGGTGCTGTTATCGCTTTGAGGGTCCTTGTGTCCTGGTCAGGCCCAGTATTATTCAAATTATTCTACAGTTGGGAATCCCAATGAGCACAATCGCAACACTCACACTATGCAAACTATTTATATTTACAAATTTGGTGTATTAATACATTTAGCACAGTCACAAACACCCCATCTTAGTAAGATAGCGATATTACAGAACGTACATCTGCACAACCATAGACTCACAACACCCCTTGTAGAACAACCTGAAGTTTATCCATCATCGTCCTCATCACCGTCCCATCATCACCAGTGGCCATCGTTCTGGCGCATCCAAGGACCACATCTTCTTCTACTGCTCCTAGGTTGGGATGCCACCTTTATAATACATTACACTGAGATCGTTATGCTTGATGCATATTCAGTAGGGGATCATTCCCCATTTCCTTATTTGTATTTCCTCACCTAACTTATGTCGGGCTGTCTTTTTCCTACAGGTTGTAATATCAATTATCTCAACTTATTATCGTATATGTCAGCTAGTTACCATGGCCCTTTTGTGGTTAGGTATCACATTTGTTATTTCTAAACTAACTGGTTATTTCGGGTTTTTCCAAGTTGTGGTGTACTCGCTACATTTAAAAGGGTCAGAAATTAGGAAAGCCTCTATGCCAACCAGCTTTAACACAACATGTGTGGAACTTGTGCTTTAGCTTATGTAGCTAGGTGAAAGGTCCTGATCAAATGTGAGCCAACTTTGCTATCTGGGTGAAAGGTCCCAGACTTGTGTATGCTAACTTTGCCTTAGCTCAAAATAGAGGATATGGCCTATAACTCCCTTGCCTTACAGATAAACTACTTTAATATAAATCTATTATGCCCTATTATGATCAAACAAATATTCAAAACCATAAGGCAATAAGAAATCCACACAAAAAAGTTATACAGGCAAGCAAGCAGGTGAGCCCTATAGGCTATAGTGCAGACCCATTGAAATCTTCTTAGGTCCCTTGAACTAGAGAAACATCTGCATTCATGTACTGTACAAGCCAGGTTGAGAGAGACTATGGAAGCGATTGACAGCTAGGAACTCATGGGCTATGTTCTTGGCTCAAAACACTTCCCTTTCTGCTGCTTCAGTTTCCCCATCTGTAAAAGGGGGGTAGTGAGCAATAGTCTGTGAAGCACATGCCAGTGGTGTCCACGTGTCACCATGCTCCACTAACGGTGTCAAATTCAGGACAAACCGCTGAGAAATCAGGCAGATTCACCACAGACTGGTGGTGGTTCTATCATTAGATTATACCAAGGCAGAAACAATCGTAAACATCTGTATCACCACACTGGTTAACTAGAAGCCAGAAATGCCCAGATACTGGACTCTGTGATGGGCAGTCGGTGAAAAGGCAGCAGGTTTAAAACAAAAAAAACAGAGTATTTCTACACACAACGCATAGTGAAGCTAGGGAACTCTTTGCCAGAAGATGTTGTGAAGGCCAAGACAATAACAGGGTTAAAAAAAGAACTAGAGAAATTCATGGAGGACAGGTCCATCAATGGCTATTAGCCAGGATGGGCAGAGATGATGTCCCTAGCCTCTGTTTGCCAGAAGCTAGGAATGGTCGACATGGTATGGATTCCTTCTGGAGCACTTGGCATTGGTCACTCTCGGAAGACAGGATACTGGGCTGGATGGACCTATGGTCTGGCCCAGTATCGCTGTTCTTATAATCTTATGTTCACTGAGGCAGGGAATGGCGTGCAGGTACTGTATAGTGTGTATTCAGAATCTCTTGTGCTGTATAAAGTAAAGGAAATGTTTTAGAAAACCCCTTTTGAAGCCCTGGGTCTGTTTGCTTTAACGATCTTGTGCCCTGAAAGCGAGAAACAGGAAACAGAGTGCACCCAAGGGGGAGCTCTGGCAAGGGTGTGCTGAACCAATTGGAGTGTCTGGGGGAGCTGAACCACATTAGGGTGAAGGGAACAGCTTGAGGACCTCTGCACATAGCTTTGTGATCACTCAGCCCCACTCCCTTTCCACTCACAGGATTCTAGCGTTGATGTGGCAGCTCCAGGTTTGCTGTCACAGCCCTGCTCACGCTCCCATGGCTCGACGCTCACCAGAAGCTTGTGTCCCACACACTGGATCCATGTCAGAGCAGCGTTCAGGCCCTACCTCTGGCTCTGGGTTTCTAGGCCCACCGTCAGGGTGCAGCTTCCATTCTTGCACTCTGTGAGTGGGGAGCGCAAGGCCCTCAGGATAGTCTCATTTACTCTGTACCTTGGCAGGCTTTTCTCCTGTGGTACAGAATAGTTTGCAGTCTATTTCAGGACATGGAAGTATGTCTTATATGAAAATACAAAATTAGATTTCAGAGAGCTCTAGTTCTACAGCTTTCTTGCTGTGATACTCTGTACCGCATAGCAACACCCTAGCACCCCCATATTCACCACTGCTATATAGTTGCAACAAAACTTGTACAAAATATGTCATGTGAGGTATCTATGGAAAAGCTGTGGTTTGCTGAATGTGATTATCTTATTTGTGTGTCTGTATCATTTTTGCCTCTGAAGTAACAAATACTGACTATCTACCTGTATTTCAAATGCATTTCCTCCTCTGGTAACTCCCACAAAGTAGTTTACATCCAGCCTAGCCAGCACATTGCAAATGGATATTCAACTTCACGGCTCATCAATTAACACAATGAACCATGGATGCAAGGGCATGTGAGCGGCTCATGTGGCACTGGACTCCATCTTGTGCTGTAATTTTCCACTAACTGTGCTGATATCTCTGTTTTGGATAATGAAGTTCCCTCCACATAGCAGTTCCCACCACTTGGTCTCATTCCTCCCACAACTCAATACTTTAAAACACAGCTAAAAGAAAAAGATTTGACTGGAGAGGTGGTCACAGGTTGGAAAGGAGAAATGCAGAAACCTCTCCAAAAGTCCACAGATGTGAACAGCTGTGTCCTGCATACAACGAGACAGGTGATATTGCTGAATAGGTTTCAGAGTGGTAGCTGTGGTAGTCTGCATCAACAGAAACAATGACGAGTCCTTGTGGCACCTTAGACACTAACACATTTATTTGAGCATAAGTTTTTGTGGGCTAGAACCCACTCAGTCAGATGCATGAAGTGAAAAATACAGAAGCAGGTATAAATTCATCAAAGAATGGGGGTTGCTTTACCAAGCACAAGGTCAATCTAACAAGATAGTGACTACTTCTCTATCTTTGAGAGGCTGTGCGTGATTCATAAGATTCCTGATAACTAGCAGATGCCCACTCTAATTTCAAAGGTAACTGGTAAAGCTCTGGATATAGTCAATAAAATGCCAATTGAGAATCTTTTGGATTATTCTAAATTCAAATAAATGGTTTTGAAACAATTTCAGATTACCCCTGAAATACACAGAGTGAAATTTACAAATCCTAAAATTGCTGCTGATAACAAGTAATGTGGAATATGTAAACAAAATGAAAGATTTGATGGGAAAGTGGGCAAGGGGCAAAGGTGTTAGAAGCGTTAAAGGAATGTTTGATGTTGTTGCTCAAGAGTATTTCTTAAATATATGTAAAGATGATGTAAAACTGTGTCTCTGGGACAAAAGGGTGAACACTGGATGAAATGTCTTCTCTAGCTGACAATTTTGGGCAGACACAAACGTCTATTGTGAATAAAGCTCAGACAGAGGCGTTAAAACTTAATGGGAAGCATTTTTCTTTTTAACCCATTCCTCTATACTCCACAGAGGCCTAGCGAACATGCAAAGTCCCCTTACATCCTTACCTCACCCCGACATACCAAGACACCAAAGATAACCTTAGACTGAGATCCCCACTGAACAGGACACTGAGGGGGAAGGAAAAACAGTAACTAAACACATGCCAAGGTTCATAGAGAAATTGAACAACCCAATGGATGGTGACAGTGTTAAATCTGATGATGCAAAGTTTGATACCTTTGATATATAAACCTTATAGCAAAGAATTTAGTATTGATTGTAAATCCTATGATTTTGGGAAAGCTAGTAGCCATGCTATGAGTATGGGGACAGTGCTTCTCAGCTAACATCTGTGAGGAGGTTCAAAGCTTTTCTCATTAGGAAACCTATAAT
The DNA here is from genome assembly GCF_025201925.1 of Gopherus flavomarginatus. Lineage (NCBI taxonomy): Eukaryota > Metazoa > Chordata > Testudines > Testudinidae > Gopherus > Gopherus flavomarginatus. Next base: position 377,682,478 of record NC_066617.1, read on the forward strand.
AAACCTGGTCTGCTGTATGAAAGGGGAAACTGAGTCATGCCACCTCATGGAGTTGTTGAATATCTGTGTTGGGATGTCACCAGTTGGAAAAGCACAATGGTAAGCAATGCTGCAGAGACATAAATAAGAGTTTTTCCAGTGACCCAGAGAAGGCACTTGCTGACTTTTGACTTTAGGCACTAGACTGATCTACAAAGTGTTGAAAGGTACAGAGAACTTTGCAAGAACACCTGTGGGTAACGCCACAATGTTTGCAACACTTGGGAGTTGCATGGGCAAAAGCTAGTTAAGGCCTTGGGCACACTGCCACTGCATCAGTCATTGACAAGTATTTCTGAAGTAAACTAAGGAGTGAGGTCTGATATGTGCCCCAAGCAACGCCCTCGTGTCCCCATATTTACTATGGTGATATGATTTGATGTGTTTTATATAAAGTTTGTCAGGTAACATATCAATGGAAAAGTTATGATTTGTTGAACATGATCACCCTCGTTATATGTACGTATTATTTTTGTCCCTAAAGTTATGAATATTGACAATGTACCAGTAGAATCATAGAATATCAGGGTTGGAAGGGACCTCAGGAGATCATATAGTCTAAACTCCTGCTCAAGGCAGGACCAATCCCCAAACAGAATCTTACCCCAGTTCCATAAATGGCTAACTCAAGGATTGAGCTCACAACCCTGGGTTTAGCAGGCCAATGCTCAAACCACTGAGCCATCCCTCCCCTGATTTCAAATGTGTTTGCTCCTCAGTAACAGCCACAATGTAGTTTACAGCTGATCTAGCCAGCATATTATGAATGAACCATTCTTGGAAATGGTGCATTAAGAAACCATTTTTAGGCTTTAGAAGAAGATTATCCCCACCTGATGGACTTTCCTGTGAATATTCTAGCCAGGATATGGATAATGGCCCCTGCTATGACTCATCAAAGCAGGCAAGGGCACTTGACCAGCTCATGTGACACTGGACTGCATCTTGTGGCTGAACTTTTCCACTAACTGTGCTGGGGCTTTTGCTTGGAAAAATGAAGCTCCCTCTACATGGCAGAAGCTATAATAGCGGAAAGTGACATCGTCACTTGGCCTCACTCTCCCCACAACTCAACACCCAGAACCATCTTAGGAATAAGGACTGAACGAGTGATGTTGGCCCAAGCTGAAGGAATTTCTAGCCTGGGTGTGAAAGATGGGTGAACTGTTTGTCTCCTCAGGATGAGACACTTCTTGATTGATATCCTCTCTAGGGTATAGAACTTATGTTGCAATTTTTTTTTAATTTCTTAAGTAAACAACTCTGATCTGTTCTCTATGACATAAAATGACTTACAATAATTTTTTTCTGTACTTAGTACATCTGCTTCCTATTTATTTATCTAAAACAGTATCTTTGACATATAAAGGGAAATGTGCTCAGGAACAGGGGCTGGTGCATTGTCCTCTACCCATTGAGGGAAAGGGGCAGGGCAATAAACGTACACTGGTCAGTCTTCTGACAAGGGCAAGACAGCACAGCTCTGAGATCCTAGGCTGGGGAGTTGGGGGAACTGGCTGGAGCCTTTCTATTGCTGGTTCAGGGATGGCTTTTGAAAGCTTTCACGTAACTGCAGCTGGGTGTGTCTCTGTCTGCATATGGATGTGTAAGTGCAAGACTTGGAGGGGCCTGCAGCTTTTCACAGCCTCACCGTGTGAGAGGGGCCCAGGCTGGTATGTGAGAGGGCTCACGGGAGCCCCTTTTTCAGGTTGCACCCTGTAGAAGTCCCTCACTCCTACCCAGTGAAGAGGCCCTACAACAGCATGACTCCATTTCCCGCTTATCATGCGCTCAGTTACTGATGGAGAGACCGTTTTTTATGTCAGGGAACTCAGAACTCCTGGGTTCTGTCTGTCATTCTCTATTTGATTTTGGCCAAGTCATGTCTCCCTGTACCTCAGGTTGCCTATGGATAAATGGGGATATGTTCATAGTGACTTTCCTTTGCTAGGATTTTGGAAGATCCACCAGTGAAAGGTTCTACAAGGTATGATAATAGCTACTGATGAGAATTATTGATCTCTGATCCATTAGAAAAATCCCTTGTGCCTCCAGAAAGTTTTCGTGTCCCCCCTCAGTCATCTTTCTCTAGATCTATCTGTCTGCTATCTGTCCATCCATCCTGGGCATTTACACAGCACTCGATCCTAAAAGACAAAGGCAAAATCCCTAGGTTTCTAAGTAATCAACTGTAATTTTTAAATATACACAAATACACAGAGCAGCCAATTCCTCTCTGACTCACTGCAGAGCCCAAGAGTTCTCATCTCCCTTTGGGAAGGTCCCTTAATTACTGTTTACTCCTAAATCTGGACAAAAAACACAGAAGCGCAGACATGGAAAGAAAGACATTGGCTAGAGTGTCTCTGGTCTCCAGGCTGTTTGCATACAGATGCTGCTTCTCCCCTAGAGGCTGAGCGAACCCCACTGGGATTGCACAGAGCTATATAATAAACAGTGCACATCCTGTGTCAGCTCTCGGCATGGGATGCTGCTGCAGATATTGAGCTGAGAGAGGTGTGGGACACGGCTACCTGAGGGGGATTCCTAGCGAAGAGGCTTCCATCTCAGAAATCACAGGTACCATCTCTTGCTGTTCAACAATCCAAGTGTAACATATGCCTGATTTAGTAGAGAATAGATTTGTTTTTATTTCTTCTCCACACAGCCACCAAACATCCCACGGTCCTTGCCACAGGTGCTGAATTTGCTCTAGTATCCTGGGCCAAAATGTCCCTCTTTGCTGTGCCCCTTGGTGATGAGCTGCAGCCCTGAGGTGGCTGCATTTCAGTGGCACAATGGACCCTTCTGGATGAAAGTTGTTAGTAGACGTCCAGGACAAAGCAAGATTCAGAGGCTGTGGGCTGCAGTTTGCGCAAGCCCCCATGAAGAGCTATGGAAGCCCCCATGTCATGTTTAAGTTAAGAAAAGCCCTCAAGCAGTCATCCAGAAAAAACATCCAGTCTGGAGTAAGAATTGAGTAAAACTTCAGGAGCCAGCTGCGTGTTAACGTTTAGCAAATTTATAGGCAACTGAAAATGAAGTCTTGTAGTTGAAGGTGTAAGACAGACTTAACTATGGTTGGTGACACCATCAATACTAACTATGGCCAATCCATTTGTGACTCCCATTCAGCTAAGCTCTTTGCTCCAATAATATCTGTGGCAAGGAGTTCCACGGGCCAAATATGGATTATGTAAGCACTCTTTTTTAATCAATTTTCTATGTTCATTTTTCAGTGTAAATGAATGTTCTCTTGTCAGTGTGTTATGAGACAGAATAAATTTAAATACCTGAACTGCTTTCTATATAGATAGATTTGTAGGGTTCATTAGATCATCCAGTGTGACCCCCTGTATAACAGAGGACATTAACTTTCACCCAGTTACCCCAGTACTGAGCTCCATAACTTGTCTTTGAGTAAGAACTGGTCTGCACTAGGATTTCATATCATGGAATTAAAGAGCGATAGAGTTAGAAGGGGGCTGCAATGATCAGCCAGTCTAACCTCTGCCAAGTTGCAGGATTTGTTGTGTTGAAACCATCAAAGAAAGATGACTATCCAGTCTTATGTTGAAAACCTCCAATGAAGGACTTTTCACAACCTGCCAGGGCATCTGTTCTTACATTTGGGAAGTTTATCTGAGATTAAACCTAAATCTGCTGTGCTGTAGTTTAAAACCATTGCCTCTTCCCTGCCCTATGTGCAACACTCCTCCATAGTTTTAATGGCAGCCTTTCAAGTATCTCAAGACTGCTCTCATGTCCTCCCTTAATCCTCCATTTTCCAAATTAAACATACCCTTTTCCTTCAGCCTTTGCTCATATGACTTGCATTCCATCCTGTGGATCGTCTTTGTCACTCTCATCAGGATCCTTTTCAGTTTCTGTACATTCTTCCTATATATTGGAGACCCAAACTGGACAGAATACTCCAGCTGAGGTCTAACCACGGCCAAGAAAATTGCTACTATCCCCTCCCGTGACTTGCATGCTCTGCCTCTGCTAATGCAAATTAAAATTGTATTTTCTCTTTTTTGCTATAGCAAAAATAAAAAAAATCACACCCTTGAGAGATGTAGCTGTATCAGTCTAACCCTGGTATATAAAGTATCATGTCTACTGAAGAATTTAAATTGACCTAGCTACCACCTCTCAGAGAGGTAGATTATGTGTGCTGACAGGAGAACCTCCACCAAAGTAGCCACGGGGCTGCTGGCGGTTGAAATGGGGTCACCGGTGACGACAACATCCAACTTCTTATAAAAATGGCAGGTCTGTGGCACAGCACCAAAGATACTGTTTGCCTCCCTTGCCTTGTGGTACATTTGCCTCAGTTCCTTCACCTTTGCTGTGTACAGCAATGTGTCCGGATCAGAGCACTTTTCCCACACACTACGTGAAATCTGCCCTTAGGGACTGACATTTGTCATAAACAGATGGTTAAGGGTTAATGTCTCTTTTACCTGTAAAGTGTTAAGAAGCTCAGTAAACCTGGCTGATTCCTGACCAGAGGACCAATAGGGGGACAAGATACTTTCAAATCTTGGTGGAGGGAAGTCTTTTTTTGTGCTTTTTGTGTTGTTCGTTGTTCGCTCGTGGGGCTAAGAGGGACCAGAGGTACACCCAGACTTTCCCAATCTTTCTGAATCAGTCTTTCAGGTTTCAAAATAGTAAGTAATAGCCAGGCAAGGTGGATTAGTCTTATGTTTGTTTTCTTAACTTGTAAATGGTCTTTTTGCTTGAAGGATTTTTACCTCTGTTTGCTGTAACTTTGAATCTCAGGCTGGTGTGGGGGGGGAGAGTCCCTCTAGTCTATATGAATCTGAGTACCCTGTAAGCATTTTCCATCCTCATTTTACAGAGATAAATTTTACTTTTTCTCTTTCTTTAATTAAAAGATTTCTTTTTATGAACCTGATTGATTTTTCCTTGTTTTAAGATCCAAGGAGTTTGGATCGGTGAGAAGCCCCTCAAGGCAACCCAGGGAGGGGAAAGTCTGGGGGGAAAAGGAGGGGGATGGTTAATTCCTCTTGGTATTAAGTTCCAAGGAGTTTGGTTCAGTGTGAAACCTCTCAAGGCAACCCAGGGAGGGGAGAGTCTAGGGGGAAAAGGAGGGTGATGGTTAATTTCTCCTTCTTTTAAGACCCAAGGGGTTTGGGTCTTGGGCTCCCCAGGGAAGGTTTTGGGGGAACAGAAAGTGTGCCAGACACTGACTTCTGGCTGGTGGCAGTGTACCGAATTTAAGCTAGTAATTAAGCTTAGAAGTGTTTATGCAGGTTCCCACTTTTTGTACTCTAAAGTTCAACGTGGGGGAAAAACCTTGACAGCATTCCTATAGCTGGAGCACAGCTGGGACTGCACAGCCTCCTCCCCAAATACCGAGGAGCTCCAGAAACTCCACAGTGTCCGCAGCATTTAGCCACCACGACAACCTGGGAAGGTGTGACGTGAGCACTCCACACCGAGCAAACAGAAAGGGGAATTTCTAAATTCGAGAGCCTTTAAAGGGGGAGGGGCAGAAAGTGTTTACCTTGTTGCAGGAGAGAGGAGTTTAAACTCTTCCCCAGAGCAGTCAGGATGGGCAATGTGGGACGCCTTCCAGAGGCCAATTACAGTGATCAAAACAAGCACCAGTGTCTACACTGGCACTTTGCCAGAAAAAGTTTATGGAAAAGTCTTGTCGAGATGGTTATATGATGTCACTGACGCTGAGGAGTCTGTCGTTGAAAGTGGCTTTGCAGTGTGTACGCTGCCCCTGTGTCTTTGGCAAAAGGGGATTATTGACAATCAATAAATACATAAATAAAACATGTCGGTGTAGGAAAAGCCTAAGGGACAATGGTGGATAATCAGTATTCACACTCCTGATTTCTACTGCAGCCTAGTAAGGTTCCCACCCCATGAGGTGCAGGATTTATTGAGCAGGGAGCACCATGAAATATGGAATTGGAATTAGTAGGGTCAGTTCTTCAGAATTCATTTCTCTGAATAATGAAACTGTCATTTATCAGAGTGAAAATCTACTCCCTCCATGAAACCAGCCTCCAGTAGAGGATATAGTGTCTCAGATTCACATTGTCTCTCCATCCAGGTATTTGTATTGTGACCATCACCCTAGACCCTCGGCACACACAGTAAGTCAGGGGAACGTACGGTACATACAGGAGACACTGTTCTGCCTCAGAGTCGGACACCTTCTCTTCTACTCCATGTCAAGTTCCAACACAACCTACTTCACCAAACCCTCCACCTTCATCCTGCTGGGCATTCCTGGCCTGGAGACATCCTATGTCTGGATCTCCATCCCCTTCTGCACTATGTACATAATAGCCATCTTGGGGAACTTTTCCATCCTGTTCATTGTGAAGATGGAGCAGAGCCTCCATAAACCCATGTACTATTTCCTCTGCATGCTAGCTATCACCGACCTGGTTTTTTATACGTCCATCCTGCCCAAAATACTGGCAATCTTCTGTTTCAGTTACAAGGAGATCAGTTTCAGTGCCTGCCTAACTCAGATGTACTTCTTTCACTGCTCCTATGTGATGGAGTCTGGGATCCTCCTGGCCATGGCTTTGGATCGCTACGTGGCCATCTGTAATCCCCTGAGACATTCCATGACCCTGACGAATCCCCGGGTGGCCAAGATTGGCCTGGCTGTTGTGCTGCGTGGTTGCATTGTTGTATTTCCCTATCCCTTACTGGCAAGACAATGGCCTTACTGTAGAACCATCATCATCCCCCAGCCATACTGCGCACACATAGCTGTGGTGAACCTGGCCTGCGCCGACACCCGTGTTAGTAGTTACTACGGCCTCTTTGTGCAATTCGGTGTGATTAGTATGGATGGGATTTTTATCATTGTGTCCTATATCCTGATCCTCAGGGCCATCTTCAGCCTCCCCACAAAGGACGCCCGGATCAAGACTTTTGAAACCTGCGGCTCCCACCTCTTTATCATTTTAACCTTTTACATCCCAGGTCTCATCATCTCCCTCATGAACAGATTTGCCCAAAATGTGCCCCTGCATTTCCATGTTCTTATTGTTAATGTGTACTTCTTGCTGCCCCCCATGCTGCACCCCATCATCTATGGGGTGAGGACCAAACAGATCCGGGGCAGGCTTCTCTGGCTCTTTATTCATAAAGGGGCCTAACGTTTTCTCCTGGTGCTCTGGCTTTCAGACCGAAGTCTGTGCAGAGCTGGCTGGTGACATGGTGCTGGATACCACCTTTCTAATTACTTTTAACTGGATATCTGAGGCCCCATGCCCAGTGCTGTCAATTCCCCAAGGCCCTGCCCCCTGATCCACCTCTTTCCACAAGGCCCCTTTCCCCATCCCACCTATTCTCCCAAGGCCCCGCTCCATTCTCAACATCTTCCCCCAAAATCCGACCTCTTACTTGCTCCCGTCCTCTCCAAACCCTTGCACTTGCTGGATCATCTCTGCCTTCCTCCCCCAACTCCCTCTGCTTTGGGGCTGGGACAGGATCTGCTGCAGCCTGGCAAGAAACCGGCAGTGAGGACACAGCGCTGGGGCTCATAGGACATTCTGGAGCAGAGAGGGAAGCCAGGAAACTATATAAAATCAGCTGAGGGTTGGGAGCAGGGCTGCGATATAGTCAGCTGAGGCCTGGTCTACACTACGATTTTAGTTTGAATTTAGCATTGTTACCTCGATTTAAGCCAGGACCCTTCCACATGACAAAGCCCTTTTTTATCGACTGAAAGGCTCTTTAAATCGATTTCTTTACTCCACCTCTGACAAGGGGATTAGTGCTGAAATCGGCCATGTCGGGTCGAATTTGGGGTAGTGTGGATGCAATTCGATGGTATAGGCCTCCGGGAGCTATCCCAGAGTGCTCCATTGTGACTGCTCTGGACAGCGCTCTCAACTCAGATGCACTGGCCAGGCAGACAGGAAAAGGCCCGCGAACTTTTGAATTTCATTTCTTGTTTGGCCAGTGTGGCGAGGTGATCAGCACTGGTGATCATGCAGAGCTCAGCAGCAGAGCTCAGCAGCATGATGTGCACATTGCTGGGCACATTGCCCAGCCTGCACTTTGTGAGAAGTTTATGATCATGTCTATGTCCTCATCACTCTCGTCACCACGTTGCCGTCGCCTCCTCGCCTGGGTTTGCTTTTGCAGCTTCTGATGGTGCACTGAAAAAAGGCGCTTCTGATTCTGCACTGATCATGGAGGGCAGGGCGACTGATGACATGGCTTACAGGGAATTGAAATTAACAACAGGGAAGGCTTTGGATCAAGGAGAAACACAAACAACTGTCACACAGAATGGCCCCTTCAAGGATTGAACTCAAAACCCTGGGTTTAGGAGCCTCTTAATTTAACAAAACAAATTGGGTCAATTTCTTGTTTTGATCCATCTATCTTTTACATCTTAGGCTGGCAGCAGACGATGCAGTACGACTGCTAGCCATCGTCATCTCCTGGGTGCTCACCAGAAGATGGGAATGACCTGGCTGAGTCACTCCCATGTCTGCCCAGGAGCCCCTGACTGACCTCACTGAGGTCGGCTAAAAGAGCACCCAGGAATACGACGATGGCTACCAATCGTAATGCACTGTCTGCTGCCAAAAGGCAATGAGCTGCTGCTGTGGAGCAATGCAGTCCCATGTCTGCCAGCACCCAGGAGACGTACAGTGACAGTGAGCTGAGCGGGCTCCATGCTTGCCGTGCTATGGTGTCTGTTCAGGTAACCCAGGAAAAATGGTGCGAAACCATTGTCTGCCATTGCTTTCACGGAGGGAGAGAGGGAGGGAGGGAGGAAGAGGGGGGCCTGATAATATGCACCCAGAACCACCCGCGATACTGTTTTTGACCCATTAGGCATTGGGATCTCAACCCAGAATCCCAATGGGCAGCGGAGACTACAGGAACTGTGAGATCGATACTCACAGCTACCCACAGTTCAACGCTCCAGAAGTTGATGCTAGACTCGGTACTGTGGATGCAGTTGGCCAATTTAATGCACTTGGAACATTTTGTGTGGGGAAACACACAATCGACTGTATAAAAATGATTTCTGAAAAACCAACTTCTGTAAATTCGACCTAATTTCATAGTGTAGAAATACTCTGAAATTGTGCCTCGTACAGCTTGTTGCCCTAAAGCTCAGCTTCAAAGTCCTGAGGGCAGAGAACATTGTGTGGCTTATTTCCATCCTTTCAGTGATTGTCTCAGGTTGAGTGGGGGAGGTCTAGGTTGGATATTAGGGAAACACTATTTCACTAGAAGTGTGGTGAAGCACTGGAACGCGTTATCTAGGGAGGTGGTGGAATCTCTATCTTCAGAAGTATTTAAGGCCCGGCTTGACAAAGCCCTGGCTGGGATGATCAGGTTGGGGTTGGCCCTTCTTTGAGCAGGGGGTTGGACTAGATGACTTCCTGAGGTCCCTTCCAACCCTAATATTCTATGATTTGTTCCTCCTTGCTGGGGCCTGTACCTGGCAGGGTCCCTGCAGTGGGGATGGGTTGGGAGCCGTTTGTCGTGAGCGAGACCTCAGGGGCAGGGCAAGGGATCAGTTTTGAAGCTAGGAGGACAACAGCTGAGAGCAGTGATAGGATAAGCCCCTGCATTAGCTGTGAAGGCGGGATGCTGGGCAGAGGCTGGGTGGCTGCAGTAGCTCACAGGGAGGGAGATTAATGGCACAGCTACTGTTACCCAGCAATTTATACAGCACCTTATCTGGAACAACAGGGCTCCCACTGCCCAGGGGCTGAAGCTGAACGGTGAAGCTGAGTCTAACATACACTCTTCCTGATGCTTTTGATCACTACATCTAGAAGTTCTTTAGCTAGGCTGCCAGGCAGGGTTCTCCCCACGTCATGGATGGGCAGAGCCACACAGAGCTAAAGTGATTTACTCAAGGCCACACAACGAATCAGTGACACAGCTGAGAATAGAATCTGGGAATCCTGACACCCCCCTACCTCCCTGCACAACTGCTCTGGCCATGAACTCGCATTGCTCCTCTGTGTTGTGTTAGATACACTGAGGCTGTTTCTGTGTCGTGATCAGTGGAGTTGACGTCCTTCTTAAACAGGAGGGATTTAATAAAGGAACAGCTAAAAACTACAGCCACACAAACAGGTTTCCGCACAGTTCAGTTTTCAGCCTTGTCTTGCTTCTTTCCACACGCTGCCTGGAACTCTACAGTGTACAGAATGGACAAGGATGTGCTGTAAGGAACCACATCAGTGCAGGCTGTGACTCTGCAGCCCTGATTAGTGGCTTGTGGTAGCAGCACACTAGAAATAATAAATAATTATCTACATTTAATGCAAGGAGAATATGTGCCCAAGCTCATCCAGCGAATCCACGGGAGAGCTGGGACTCTTCGTTCCCAGCTGGCTGGTCTTGGGCCAAATCCTCAGGTGGTGTAAGGGGTTGCAGCCTCACTGACATCAGGGGCGATCCCCAGCATTAAAGAAACCAATGGAGAGAAAGCACCATGAATCTGTGCAGCTGCATGGACCATACAAGCCAGGTCTGAGACACTAAACAAGAGATTGGAAGCAAGGGACACTGGGCTATTTTCCTGGCTCAAGACATTTTTCTTCCTGCTGCCTCAGTTTCCTCATCTGTAAAAGGAGGATACCTCCTGGGAGGAGTGAGCAATACTGTGTGTAGAGCCTATCAACAGTAAATTCTGTCCATGTGTGACCGTGCTTCAGTGGGACATGGTTGAGGATACCAAACTCAGGACAAACTGCTGAGAAACAGGGTAGAGTCACCCCAGGCTGGCGGTTTTTCTATGGTTACATTATACCAAGCCAGTAATAAATGTAAACTTCGGTCTCATCACACTGGTTAACTAGACACATCCCAGCCCTTGGCACACCATTCGCACACCGGATTTCATGATGAGCAGTCAGTGGAAACCAATTTCCACCACATATCAAGTCCTTCCAATCTGAAGACACCAGTCACTTATTCAGGTCCATATATAACTCAGATCTTATGCAATAATCCAACTCTGCCATCCCTTTAGCCATTAAAAACTAAAGGTTTAATAATAAAAGAAAACAAGAAGAGTAATAAATGGAAAAACATCCAAGTGGTTTTTCAGTGTTCAGAGATCAGGATCACAACAGTAACGGAATAAATTCCTAGCTTGCAAAAGTCTCTCTGGAAATAGCCAAAGCAGGTTGAGGGTCATTAGTCCTTACTCAGAGCTTCCTTGTTAGAAACCCAGTGCATAAATATCCTCTGCCCTCTGCTTAGAATTGCCAATATTAATAACTTCAGACACAAAGATGATACATGCATATACACAGGATAATCATACTTAGCAAATCATAACTTTCCTATTGACACCTGACAGGACATACTTTGTACAACATTTGTTGCAATTATATAACCGTGGTAGCAAGAATGATAAAAATGGTCAGATTCAGTCATACAGCACCACATCATGTTCTTGCCCCCTGTTATAACTAGTAAGGGAAGGGTAACAACGGCATCTGACGAAGTGGGTGTTCACCCACGAAAGCTCATACTCCAAAACCTCTGTTAGTCTATAAGGTGCCAAAGGACTCTCTGCTGCTCTATCTGTGTTGAGATATCAACTACTGGAAAAGCAAAATGGAAACCAATGGTGCACAGATATTTCAAGTGACCCAGAGAAGGCACTTGCTGACTTTTGAGATCACTAGACTGAGCTACAAAGTGTTGAAAGGTACAGAAAACTGTGCAAGAACACCTATGGGTAACACCATAATGTTTGCAATACTTGGGAGTTGTAGGGTCAAAACCTAATTAAAGCCTTGGGCACACAGCCACTGCATTACTCATTGACAAACAATCCTGACATTAGGAGCCCCAAAGCAACACTGGCATGTCCCCATATTTATTGTTGTGATATGATTATGATGTGTTTTATAGAAAGTTTGTCATGGAATATATCAATGGAAAAGTTATGATTTGCTGAATACGATTACCCTAGTTGTGTGCATGTATTATTTTTGTACCTAAAGTTAGGAATATTGACTATGTACCATTATTTCAAATGTGTTTGCCCCTCGGTAACATAGAATCATAGAATATCAGGGTTGGAAGAGACCTCAGGAGGTTCTAGTGCAACTCCCTGCTCAAAGCAGGACCAATTCCCAATTAAATCACACCAGCCAGGGCTTTGTCAAGCCTGACCTTAAAAACCTCTAAGGAAGGAGATTCCACCACCTCCCCAGGTAACCCATTCCAGTGCTTCAACTCCGTGCTAGTGAAAAGTTTTTCCTAAAATCCAACCTAAACCTCCCCCACTGCAGCTTGAGACCATTACTCCTTGTTCTGTCATCTGCCGCCACTGAGAACAGTCTAGATCCATCCTCTTTGGAACCCCCTTTCAGGTAGTTGAAAGCAGCTATCAAATTCCTCCTCCTTCTTCTCTTCTGCAGACTAACAATCCCAGTTCCCTCAGCTTCTCCTCATAAGTCATGTGCCCCAGCCCCCTAATCATTTTTGTTGCCCTCCACTGGACTTTTTCCAATTTTTTCGACATCCTTCTTGTATACAGTCTGGGGCCCAAAACGGGATACATTACTCCAGATGAGACCTCTCAGTAATGGGACATTAAGAAACATGATAGGCCTTTGAAGGTTATCCCGACCTGATGGACTTTCCTGTCAATATTCAAGCAAGGATATGGGAAATGGCCCCTGCTATGACTCATCGAAGTAGGCAGGGGCACGTGACCAGCTCATGTGTCTCTGGACTCCATCCTGTGCCTGAACTTTTCCACTAAATGTGCTGAGGGCTTTTGCTTGGAAAAAGTGAAGTTTCCTCCACATGGCAGAAGCTATAATAGTGGAAAGCGACATTGTCACTTGGCCTAACTCCCCCCACAACTCAACATCCGGAACCACCTTACAAATAATTACTGAACTGGGGATGTTTTCGCAAGCTGAAGGGATTTCTTGCCTGTGTATTAAAGATAGATGGACTGTTTGTCCCATCAGGTGAGACACTCCTTGATTCAAATTCTGTCTAGCGTATAGAACTGAGATTGGGGCAAGAAATTTACACTGGTCAATCTTCTGACAAGGGCAAGACAGCACAGTCTGGGGTCCTAGCCTGGGGAATTGGGGGGAACTGGCTGGAGTGTCTCTATTGTTGGTTCATGAGTGGCTAGTGAAAGCTTTCATGTAACTGCAGCTGGGTGTGTCTCTGTCTGTGTATGATTGTGTAAGTGCAAGACCTGGCATCACTGTGAGAAAGGGGCCCAGCTTGGTATGTGAGAGGCCTCACGGGTTCCCCGTTCCATGTTGCAACCTGCAGAAGTCCATCACATGCATTGAAGAACAGGCCCTGCAACTGTATAAGTCCATTTCCCGCTTACCATGCACTCAGTTACTGATGGAGAGGCTGTTTTTATGGCAGGGAAGTCAGGACTCCAGGGGTCTGTGCGTCAGTCTCTGTGTGACTTTGGCCAACTCATGTCTCCCTGTTCCTCAGTTTACCCATGGATATAATTGGGATACATTCATAGTGACTTCCTTTCCTAGGTCTTTTAAAGATCCTTCAGTGAAAGGTTCTACGTGGTATGAGAATACTTACTGATGAGAATTACAATTCTCTGATCCCTTAGCAACCTTATGCTTCCAGAAAGTGTCTCCCCTCAGTCATGTTTCTCCAGATCTGTCTGTCTAGTGTCTGCCCATCCATCCTAGGCATTTAGACAGCAGCAGATACTATGAGACCTAGACACTATCCCTAGCTTTTTTGTAATCAACTATAATTTAAAAAAAACAAAACAATGTACACCAAGCAGTGGTGCAGTGGAGAGCCCAAGAGTTCTCATCTCCCTTTGGGAAGTTCCCTTAATTATTGTTACAGCTAAAGCTGGATAACAAACACAGAAGCACAGAAATGGAAAGAGAGAGACTGGCTAGGATGTGTCTGGTCTCCAGCCTGTTTACATCCAGATGCCGCTTCTCCCCAAGGGCCTGAGGAAACCCCAGTGGGATTGCACAGAGCTAGATTATAAACAGTGCACAGCCCAGTCAGCTCTCGGCGTGGGATGCTGCTACAGATATTCGACTGAGAGAGGTCTGGGACACGGTTACCTGAAGGATATTCCCAGAGAAGACGCTTCCTTCTCAGAAATCACAGGTCCCCATCTCTTTCTGTTCAACAAACCAAGTGCAACATAAGCATGATGGGATAGAGGAGAGGTCTGTATTCCTTTCCACTTAACGCAGCCTTTAAACATGCCAGGGCCCTTGCTACAGGTGCTGAATTTGCTTTAGTATCATGGACCAAAATGTCCCTCTTTTCTGTGCTCCTTAGTGATGGGCTCCAGCCCTACGGGGGCTGCATTTCAGGGGCACAATGGATCCTCCGGAATGAAAGTTTGTTAGTAGATGTCCAGGACAAGGCCAGATTTAGAGGCTGAGGGCTGCTGTTTGCTTAGGCCCCTATGAAGCGCTATGGCAGCCCCCTTGTCGTGTTTTAAGTGTAGACAAGCCCTCAAGCAGGTGGTCCAGAAAAACATCCCATCTGGAGTAAGAACTGGATAAAACCTCAGGAGCCAGTTGTGTGTTAATGTACAGACACTGCCACCTCCTCCTCTTGCAATTTAGGGCTTTGGCTGTTAGCCGGGGGGAGAGGCTGTGGGGTATGGAAGAGCTGTTACCAGACTTTATCTGTTGAAAGGCATGGAGGTGCTAGGGCGCCTCACTAGCAGAAATATAACATTTTTTCAACATGGTCAAGACATCTTGTCTCCTATCTTCATTCTAGAAATTGGCTGAACTGTTATGCCTGCAACTTTCAAAATGCAATTCAGCCGGAAGTAGACACCCAGCATAGGAAAATTCAGGTTAATATTTGGCCAACGTATATGCAACTGAAAATGAAGTCTTGTAATTGAAGGTGTCAGACAGACTTAACGATGAGTCGTGTCACCAGCACCACCAACTATGGCCAATTCATTTGTGACTCCCATTCAGCTAAGCTCTTTGCTACAGTAATGTCTGTGGCAAGGAGTTCCACAGGCCAAATATGGATTATGTAAACAGTTTTCTTTTATCAATTTTATATGTTCAGAGTTTCAGGGTTGGAATGTCCCCTTGTTCATCTGTTATGAAATAAATATAAATGCCTGAACTACTCTCTGTATCAAAAGATTCATAGTGTTTAAAGTCAGAAGGGACCATTAGATCATTCAGTCTGACCTCCTGTGTAACCCAGGCCATTAAATTTCACCCAGTTACCCCAGTATTGAGCTCCGTAAGTTGTGTTTGAGTAAGACCTGGTCTACACTAGGATTTTATATGATTGAATCAAAGAGTGACTGAGTTAGAATGTGCTGCAAGGATCAGCTAGTCTAACCCCCTGCCAAGACGCAGGATTTGTTGTATCTTAACCACACTAGACAGATGACTGTCCAGCCTCCTTATAAAAATGACAGGTCTGGGGCAAAGCACCGCAGATACTCTTTCCTCCCTGGCCTTCTGGTACATGTGTCTCAACTCCTCCACTTTTGCTGTGTACTGCAGTGTGTCCTGATTGTAGCTCTTTTCCCACAAGCTGCACAAAATCTGTCCTTAGGTATTGACATTCCTATAGCTGGAGCACAGCTGGGACTGCACAGCCTCCTCCCCAAATAATGAGCAGGATCCAGAAGCTCAGCAGTGTCCCAAGCATTGAGCCACCACAGCCACCTGGGAAGGTGTGATGAGAGCATTCCCCACCAAGCAAACAGGAAGGGGAATTTCTAACTTCCTGGGCCTTTAAAGGGGGGCTGTCAAAAGGTGTTCACCTCGGTGCAGGGGAGAGGAGTTGAAACTATTCACCAGAGCAGTCAGGATGGGCAATGTGGGATGCCTACTGGAGGCCAATTTTAGTGATAAAAACAAGTGCAAGTGTCTACAGTAGCACTTTGATGAGCAAACTTTTGCATAAAAGGCCTTAAATCTCTTGTTAAGGTGATTTTATGATGTCACTGAAACTGAGGGGTTCTGTCATTGAAAGTGGCTTTGATGTGTGTACACCTCCACTGTTTCTTCGTCAAAAGATGCTTTTTTTGTGAAAAAACTTGGCGGTGTAGACAAGGCCTAAGGAATAACGATGGATAACCAGTGTCCACACTGTGTTGCTGCTGGTGCCCTGTAAAGTTTCCTACACCACAATATGTGGGAATTATTCAGACAGGGAATACCATAAAATATGGAATTGAGATTAGTAACCTCATTTGAGCGACCAATCTGCATCACCCATGAGAACAGCCTCCAGTAGTGCATGTAACATCTCATATTAACATTGTCTCTCCATCCAGGTAATTGCACTGCGATCATCAGCCTAGGCATATACAGGAGGTGAGGAAAAAGTATGGTACAAGCAGGAGACACATATTCCCCTATCCATGTCAGATTCCAACACAACTGACTTCACCAACCCCTCCACCTTCATCCTGCTCGGCATTCCTGGCCTGGAGGCAGCCCACGTTTGGATCTCCATCCCCTTCTGCACCATGTGCACCATAGACATCTTGGGAAACTTTACCATCCTGTTCATCATGATAACAGAGCCGAGCCTCTATGGCCTCATGTACTATTTCTTCTGCATGCTGGCCACCAGTGACCTGCTTCTGTGTATGTCCACCCTGCTCAAAATGCTGAACATCTTCTGGTTCAGTTCCAGGGAGATCAATTTCAGTGCCTGCCTCATCCATTTGTACTTCATTCACTGCTTCACAGTGATGGAGTCTGGGATCTTTGTGGCCTTGGCTTTGGATCACTACGTGTCAATTTGTGATTCCCCTGAGACATTCCACCATCCTGACAAATCCTGCGGTGGCCAAGATTGGACTGGCTGTGGTGCTTCGCAGTGGAATGGTTGTACTGCCCTATCCTTTCCTGGTAAGACAGTGGCCATATTGGAGAACCAACATCATCCCCAAACCGTACTGTGCACACATAGCCATGGTGAAGATTGCCTGTGCCGACACCCATGTCAGTAGTTACTACGGCCTCTTCGTGATATTCTTTGTGATGGGTCTGGATAGGATTTTTATTGCTGTATCCTATACCCAGATCCTCAGGGCCATCTTCAGCCTCCCCACAAAGGATGCCCGGATCAAGACATTTGAAATCTGTCGCTCCCACTTTTTTATCCTTTTACATCCCAAGCCTTTTACATCCCAAGTCTTTTCATCTCCCTCCTGTACAGATTTGCCTAGAATGTGCCCCTGCGTCTCCACATTCTCATTGCCAATGTGTACCTCTTGATGCCCCCCCATGCTAAACTCTATCATCTATGGGGTGAGGACCAAATAGATCCAGGGCAGGCTGCTCCGGCTCTTTACTCATAAAGGGGCCTAACGTATTCTTTATGTGCTCTGATTCTGAGATTGAGCTCCATGCAGAGCTGGCGGGTGACATGGTGCTGGGCCCCCTTCCATGAACTACTGATTGGACAGTCAAAGTGACATTAAGTTCTTTTCTCGCCTTACTGTGCTGTGTCAATGTGACAAACTGAGGAATCGGTCTGCGTACTATTCATAGGATGACCACATTTCTAATTGTTAACTGGACCTCTGAGGCCCCATGCCCTGCCCTGTCAATTTACCAAGGTCCTGCTTCCTGCCACACCTTTTTCCATAAGGTTGCTTCCGCTGTTCTTTATCCCACAAGACCCCACTCCCTTCTTCCCCTCTTCCTCCAATGCCCTGCCTCAGGTCTACCTTTTCCCCCAAAACCCCACCCTGTTGCTCACTCCCCTTCTCCCCAATCCCATCCACTTGCTGGATCATCTTCAATTTCCAACCCTACCTACCGCGAAACTGGGCTTCCTCTGCCGTGGGCTTGGGACAGGATCTGGTGCAGCCTGGCAAGCAACCTGCAGTGAGTGCAGTGAGGACGCAGTGCTTGGGCAGACAGGCCAATCTGAAGCGGAGAGGGAATCCATTAAATCATGTAAAATCAACTGAGAGTTGGGAGCAGAGATGCGAGGCAGCCAGCTGAGATTGTGCATCCCACAGACTGTGGGCCCTAAAAGCTCAGCTGCAAAGCCCTGAGGGCAGAGACCATTGTGTGGCTTATTTCCTTAGCTTTCAGCAATGGTGTTAAGTTGCAGTAGGAGAGGTCTAGGTTGGATATTAGAAAACACTATTTCACTAGGAGGATGGTGAAGCACTGGAATGGGTTATCTAGGGAGGTGGTGGAATCTTCATCCTTAGGAGTTCTTAATGCCCTTTTTGAATGTTTCATGCATAACATTTCAGCTGACTTCTCAAATGAAGCTAGGAGAGAAGATGTCTTGCCAATGCTGAAAAATTCTTATAATTATTCTAGTGAGGAGCCCTTCTAGCTCCATGCTTTCCAGCAGATAAAAATCAGGTAAGTGTCCATTCATTATCAGCCAGATCCCTGAAATGCAAGACGAGGAGTTGACAGTCTCTGCTCATTCACACACAGTTGGTTCCTGAGGTCTTTACTCAGTTCTTACTCCAAGGGGAGTTTTGCCTTACTGGGTCCAGAGAAAACTTCGGGCCATGGCCTCCAAATTTGGCTTTGTGTTGTTCATCTACGAACAAATTTCATCCTGAAAGATCCACTGTGCCTCTAAAATGCAGCCATCTTGGGGTGAGAGGTCAACAGGGATTCAGAGAAAAGAGAGAGAGTTTGGACAATGATAATGAAGCAAACTCATCACCAGTGGCAAGGGCCCTGGGATGCTGGGTGCCTGTGTCTTGGTTACGTGGGCACCCCGACACAGTAGCCAAAAACCAGACTGTCCCGGTAAACCCATGATGAGTGGAAACACCATTAAGTCTCGTATGATGCTTTGAACCATTGTTATCCTTATGTCTTTGGGCTTTTCCAGTACTCTCCACTCAGGTGCCTTGTGCCCAGGGGCAGGAGGCTGGGACCGAGGCATCTGTCTATAAATAGGATGGTCATTTATGACTCTCAGCACGTAATCAGATCTCACCGATACTGAACAAGGGAGTGACTGCCTTCTACATAAAAGACAGTTTTCTCCAGGTTCTCTGCAGAGGGGTGGGCGTGGAAGGAATGGAACCTCCCCAGGAAAGGGAACAGAGAGAGGAGGGGTTGATCCAGCCCTTTTTAAAACACAGAGACTGGATGAGCCAGAAGAAGCTGGGGTGGGAGAGAGGCACACAGGAGGCACAAGGGACTCTTTGGTTGCAGGGCTGTGGCTGCAGCAGTGAGACAGACTCCAGCTGGAGGAGAATCCATGAGTTACAGGAGGTGACCCCTGGACACCTTAGAGGCCTCTGACCAAATCCCAGAGTTCACTCCAGGGTGGTGTGGACAAAGTAATGCACATTGGAAAACATCTTTCCAGATATGCACAGAAAATTATGGGGTCTAAATGAATTTTTACCGCTCAGGAAAACGTTCTTGGAGTCATTGTGGATAGTTCTCTGAAAACATCCACACAATTGGCAGCAATAATCAAATAAGGGAACAGAATGTTGGGAATCATTAAGAAGAGGATAGATAATAAGTTGGAAAATATTATAAAATCATGATTGGTGTGGAGAAAGTCTATACAGAAGTGTAATTTACGCCTTCCCATAACACAAGAACTAGGGGTTACCAAACGAAATGGATGCGCAGCAGATTTAAAATGAATAAAAGGGAGCATTTCTACACACAATGCACACCCAACCTGTGGAACTTGCCAGAGGATGTTGGGAAGGTCACGACTATAAGAGGGGGAAAAAGAGAACAAGATAAAATCATAGAGGATAGGCCCATCAGTGGCTTTTAACGAGGATGGGCAGGGATGTTGTCCCTGGCTTCTGTTTGCCAGAAGCTAGGAATGGTCGACAGGGTATGGATTCTCTCTGGAGTACTTGGCATTGGTCACTGTCAGAAGACAGGATACTGGGCTAGATGGACCTATGATCTGGCCCAGTATGGCCATTCTTATGATCTAATGTTCACTGAGGCAGGGAATGGAGTGCAGATATTGTACTGTGTGTATTCGGTATCTCTTATGCTGTCTAAAGTAAAGGAAAGATTTTAGAAACCCCGTTTGCAAAGCCTGGGTCTGTTTTCTTTAACGATCCTGTGCCCTGCTGGAGAATAACTGAAAGCAGAGTGCACTCAAGGGGGAGCTCTAGCAAGGATATGCTGAACCAACTGGAGTGTCTGGGGGAGCTGAATCACTTTAGGGAGAACAAATTGTGCACCACTTCAGAAAGGTTTGGGATCACCCAGCCCTACTCCCTTTCCACTCACAGTGCTCTAGTGTCCATGGAGCAGCTCCAGGTTTGCTGTCACAGCCCCGCTCAAGCTCCCGTGGCTCGATGCGCGCCAGAAGGGTGTGTTTGGTCCCACATACTGGACCCATGTGCTTTGAGTCAGAGCAGCGTTCAGGCCCTGCCTCTAGCTCTGGGATTCTAGGCCCACACTTGGGGTACAACTTCCATTCTAGCGCCTCCCTCTGGGAGTGGGGAGCTGCACACCAAGCGCCAAGACCCTGAAGCTATTTTCCTTTGCTTTGTATCTTGGCAGGCTTTTCTCCTACAGTACAGAGTAGACTGCAGTCTCTTTCAGGACATGGAAGTAAATCTTATATAAAAATATAAAATTAGATTCAGAAAGGTCTAGTTCCAGAGCTATATTGCTCTGACACTCTGTACCCCCAAAGGAAAACCCTGGCGCCCGACTTTCACTGTTATATAGTTACAACAAATCTTGTACAAACTATGTCATGTGAGGTATCCATGGAAAAGCTGTGGTTTGCTGAATGTGATTATCCTGTTTGTGTGTCTGTATCATTTTTCCCTCTGAAATAACAAATACTGACTATCTACCTGTATTTCAGATGCATTCCCTCCTGTGGTGACTCCCACAAAGTAGTTAACATCCAGTTAACATCCAGCACATTACGAATGGATATTCAAATTCATGGCTCATCAATTAAGATAATGGGCCATGGTAGAAGTTTGGCCCTCTCTGTATCCAAAACATGGGTAATGGCCCCTGTTATAACTCATTGAAGTATGCAAGGATATGTGATCAGCTCATGTGACACTGGACTCGATCTTATGCCTCTTCTTTCCCACTAACTATACTGGTATCTCTGTTTGGGACAATGAAGTTCCCTCCATATGGCAGAAGCTGTAAAAGAGGAAAGTGTTACGACCACTTGGTTTCACTCTCCCCACAGCTCAACACTTTAAAACACAGCTAGAAAAAAAAAAGACTTTTCCTGGAGATGTGGTCACAGGTTATAAAGGAGAAATGCAGGAATCTGTCCAAAAGTCCACAAATAGGAACAGCTGTGTCCTGCATACAAGGAGGCAGGTGATATTGCTGAATATTTCACTATCTTTGAGAGGCTGTATATGATTCATATGATTCCTGATAACCAGAAGATGCCCACTTTAGTTGAAAACTTAACTGGTAAAGCTCTGGATAAATTAAATTAAATGACAATTGAGAATCTTTTAGATTATTCTAAATTCCAGGAAATGATTTAGAAATAATTTCAGATTACCCCTGAAACATATAGTGTGAAATTTACAAATTCTAAGAGGTGTGCTGGTACAAGTAATGTGGAATATGTACAGACACCGCCACATCCTCTTCTTGCAATTTAGGGCTTTGATTGTTAGGGGCAGGGTGGGAGGTGGGTGTTACCAGATTTTATCTGCTGAAAAACATGGAGGTGCTAGGGCTCTTCACTAGCATAAATATGACAATGGTTCAATATAGGCGAGACATCTTCTCCCCTAACTTCATTCTAGAAGTTGGCTGAACAGTTATGCCTGAAAGTTTCAAAATTAAATTCAGCTGTTAAGTAGACACCCAATGTGGGAAATTTCAGTTTAATGTTTGGCAAACTTATACACAACTGAAAATGAAATCTTGCAATTGAAGGTGTCAGACAAACTTAACTATGCCTTTAAAAAATGGAGGAACATTGCCACATAGATCAAGAGGCAATTGGTTCAAAGTACAGCATAGTAGTAGTAAGAAGAGGAGAACAATGGAACAGATGCCCAGGCAGGTTGTAGAAAGTCATTCATTGGAGGTTTTTATCAGGAGGCTGGACAGCCATCTATCTAGAGTGGTTTTGACACAACAAATCCTGCATCTTGGCAGGGGGCTAGAATAGTTGATCCTTGCAGCCCCCTTCCAACTCTGTCATTCTTTGACTCGATGATATAAAAGACTGAATCATCTGGATCCGT
Source organism: Gopherus flavomarginatus (assembly GCF_025201925.1). Classification (NCBI taxonomy): domain Eukaryota; kingdom Metazoa; phylum Chordata; order Testudines; family Testudinidae; genus Gopherus; species Gopherus flavomarginatus. The sequence goes on from NC_066617.1 coordinate 377,704,721, forward strand.
ACCAGTTTCCCTACATCCTTCCTATATACTGGAGACTCAAACTGGACACAATACTCCAGCTGAGGTCTAACCAGCGCCAAGTAGTGCTACTATCCCCTCCCGTGACTGGCATGCTCTGCCTCTGCTAACGCAAATGAAAAATTGTATTTGCTCTTTTTTGCAATGGCAAAAAAAAAATCATACCCCTGAGGGATATAGCTATATCAACCTGACACTGGTATATACAGCATGAGGTCTACTGAAGAATTGTTTATCAACCTAGAGATTATCAGAGAGGTAGATTACATACTCTGACAGGAGAATCCCCACCGAAGTACCCACGGGGCTGTTGGCAGTTGAAATGGGGTCACCGGTGAGGATAGCATCCAACTTCTTATAAAAATGGCAGGTTGTGGCACAGCACCAGAGATACTGTTTGCCTCCCTTGCCTTTTGGTAAACGTGCCTCAGTTCCTTCACCTTTGCTGTGTACTGCAGCGTGTTCCGATCGTAGCTTTTTTCCCACACGCTGCACAAAATCTGCCCTTCGGTATTGACATTCCTATGGCTGGAGGGCATCTGGGACTGCACAGCCTCCTCTCCCCAAATGCTGAGCAGCTCCAGAAGCTTCACGGTGTCCCCAGCATGGAGCCACCACGACCACCTGGGAATGTGTGATGTGAGCACCCCACACCGAGCAAACAGGAAGGGGAATTTCCACATTTCCAGGTCTTTAAAGGGGGATGGGCAGAAAGTGTTTACTTCGATGCAGTGGAGAGGTGTTAAAACTGTTCACCAGAGCACTCAGGAGGGCAATGTGGGACAGCGACAAAAACAAGGACATGTGTCTACACTGGCACTTTGCCAACAAAACTTTTGCGTAAAACTCTTGTCAAGGTGGTTATATAATGTCATTGAAGCTGAGGAGTTCCATCTCCGAAAGTTGCTTTGCAGTGTGTATACTGCCACTATTTCTTTGGCAAAAGCTACTTGTTTGTGAAGTGTAAGAAAATCCTAAGGAACAACGAGGAATAACCAGTATCCACACTTGTGTTTCCTACTGGTGCCTAGTAAGGTTTCCCACACCATGATGTGTAGGAATTCTTAAGCAAGGAGCACCATAAAATATGGAATTGGAATTAGTAGGGTCAGTTCTTCAGAATTCATTTCCCTGAATAATGATAATGTCATTTTCGGTGTGTGAAGAGCGACCGATCTGCTCCCCTCATGACAACAGCATTCAGTAGTGCATGTCGTGTCTCATATTCACATTATCTCTCTATCCAGGTATTTGTACTGCTACTATCATCTGAGACCCTGAGCACATACAGGAAGTCAGGGGAACATATGGTACATGCAAGAAACACTGTTCTGCCTCATTGTTGGACACCTTCTCCCCTACTCCATGTCAGATTCCAACACAATCAACTTTACCAACCCCTTCACCTTCATCCTGCTGCGCATTCCTGGCCTGGAGGCTGCCCATATCTGGATCTACATCCCCTTCTTCACCATGTACATCATAGTCATCTTGGGGAACTTCACCATCCTGTTCATCGTGAAGATGGAGCAGAGCCTCCATGGGCCCATGTACTATTTCCTCTGCATACTGGCCGTCACCGACCTGTTTGTGTATATGTCCACCCTGCCCAAAATGCTGAGCATCTTCTGGTTCAATGTCAGAGAGATTGATTTCAGTGCCTGCCTCACCCAGATGTACTTTATTCTCATCTTCTCAGTACTAGAGTCTGGGATCGTTGTGGCCATGGCTTTTGATCGCTATGTGGCCAACTGCCATCCCCAGAGACATTTCACCATCCTGACAAACTCCATGGTTGCCAAGATTGGCCTGGGCGTGATGCTGCATGGCAGCATAGTCATACTGCCCAATCCCTTCCTAGTGAGGCAGTGGCCATATTGCAGAACCAACATCATCCCTCAGCCATACTGCGCACACAGAGCTATGGTGAACCTGGCCTGAGCCGACACCCGTGTTAGTAGTTACTACGGCCTCTTTGTGCTAGTGTGTGTGATGGGTCTGGATTGGATATTTATTGCCCTTTCCTATTCCCAGATCCTCAGGGCCATCTTCAGCCTCTCCACAAATGACGCCCGGCTCAAGACTTTTGAAACCTGCGGCTTCCACCTCTTTGTCATTTTAGCCTTTTACATCCCAGGTCTCATCATCTCCCTCATGAACAGATTTGCCCAGAATGTGCCCCTGCATTTCCATGTTCTCATTGTTAATGTGTACCTCTTGCTGTCCCCCATGCTGCACCCCATAATCTACTGGGTGAAGACCAAACAGATCCGGGGCAGGCTTCTCTGGCTCTTTACTCATAAAGCGGCCTAAAGTTTTCTCCTGGTACTCTGGCTCTCAGACTGGGCTCTGTGCAGAGCTGGCTGGTGACATGGTGCTGGGCCCCCTTCCCGCAATCACTTACTGGACAGTCAAAGTGACATTAAATCCTTTCCTGGTCTTGCTGTGGTCTGTCTGTGTGACAAACTGAGGAGTCTTTTTGTGTACAACCATTCTCCCATAGGATGACACCTTTCTAACTGCTGTTAACTGGATATCTGAGGCCTCATGCCCTGTGCTGTCTATTCCCCACGGCCCTGCCGCCTGACCCACCTCTTTCCACAAGGCCCCTTCCCTCATCTCACCTATTCCCCCAAGGTCCTGCTCCATTCTCAACGTCTTCCCCCAAAGCTACACCCCTGTTACTCCCTCCCCTCCTCTCCAACCCCATGCACTTACAAATTCATCTCCACCTTCCTTCTTCCCATCCTGGGCTCCCTCTGCTCCTGGCCTGGGACGGGATCTGCTGCAGCCTGGCAAGGAACCTTCAGTGAGGACATGGCACTAAGGCTGGCAGGTAAGTCTGGAGCCGGAAGGGAAGCCAGGAAACTGTATAAAATCAGCTGAGGGTTGGGAACAGGGCTGTGATGCAGTTAGCTGAGATTGTGCATCCAAGAGTTTGTGGGACCTAAAGCTCAGATGCAAAATCCTGAGGTCAGAGACCATTGTGTGTCTTTTTGCAGTGAGAAGCATGGGTCCCAGCAGTCAGTCCTTGGCACTTCAAAGCGGTGTTGGTAGTCAGCAGGACTTAATAAGGGTCTTTCCAGTGTGGAGCCAAAGCAGTCTTTGGCTGGTGGATCTTTATGTAGACCCAATCTCCTGGGTCCTAGGAGTGGCAGGGCTTTTCAGGGTCCTTGAGTAATGCATCATAACTTCCATCAAATGAATGTCCATCTGAGCAAGGGCCAGTGGGGGTGCTACTGGAAGTCACATCGGGTGCCCTGTCAAAATCTCATGTGAGCTGAGTCCAGTCTTTCAGTTGGGAGTGGCCCTCATGCTTATCAATGCTAATGGCAAAGCATTTGGCCATTTGAGGTTTGTCTCTGCACAAATTTTAGCCAGTTTGTTTTTCAGAATCCCATTGTGACGTTCCACTGTCCCAGCAGATTTTGGATGGTGAGAGCAGTGGAGGTTGTCTTGTATCTGCAAGGCTACACATAATTCTTTTACAATCTGTCCAGTAAAATGAGTGCCAAGGTCACTGTCGATACACACAGGTATACTAAATCTTGGTACGATGTCTTTGAGCAAAATTTTCACAACCGACTTGGCATCTGCCCTCCTGCAAGGGAAGGCCTCAACCCAGCTTGAAAAAAACATCAACTAATACTAATACATATTCATAATTACAACATTTAGACATTTGAATAAAATCAATCTGAATATTTACAAATGGTCCCCACGGAAGGGGATGGGCTGCTTGTCTGGTTTTAACAGCTTTACCAACATTGTGTTGCTGGCAGATTGAACATTGTTGGCAGTAGTTCTGGGCCACAGTAGGAAAACCTGAGGCATACCAATCGCCTCCAACTGCAGCAAACATCCCCACTTTGCTCACATGCACCACCCCGTGGTGCATACGAGCAAGATAGGGCAGAAACACCCTCGGCGCATTCGTGCAGCCGTCCCAGAAGCTCCAAAGGTGATCAGGGTACAAGGTGCACCCAGCAACGCTCCATTAATGTTTCTCAGTCTCTGGCACCATCTTCTGGATCTTAGCAAGGTCATCGACGGAAGCCAGCAGAGGCTGCTCAACTAAGGCAAAAATAAAAGCAGCCTGAGGGCCAGAAAGGGCTGCATCCTTGGCTGCTGAATCAGCCAAAGCATTCCCATGAGTAACTTCATCATGAGGGGTTGGATGAGCCATGCATTTTACAATAGCAACAGCTTTGGGCAACAAAAGAGCATCCAAAAGAGCAGATACATACTGACTATTCTTAATGGGGGAACCAGAGGAAATAAGGAAACCTCTAAGCATAGTGAGAATCAGTGTAAATAGTAACAGTTTGATCCTGTGCCCGAATACATGCCCATGTCAAAGCCACGAGCTCAGCAAGCTGAGCTGAAAAGACAGAGGGAAGGAAAGCATTTTCAATAACAGAATATAAAGAACAGACAGCATAACCAGCAACCAATTTTCCCTTCAAGTTTCACAAACAAGAACCATCTACAAAATAAATAAGAACAGGATTCTGCAAAGGCACATCAGTAAGATTTTCCCTTGGCGGGTAAGAAGAGAAGTAACAGACACACAATCATGACGGTCTCCATTAAGGGGCCCTGGTAACAGCCAAGCAGGATTCAGAATGGGCCAATGAGCCAAAGTAATATGACGTGAAGATAACAGAATATGCTCATCTGAGTCACGGCACCAAATATTGTGGAAGAAACAAAACTCCACTCTCAGGTTGGAAGCAACAAAATCAGAGACAGCTTTATTCAAACAATTGCCAGGGAAGGACACTTCTGGCAGACAGCATCTCTGCCTCAGTTTCTCCAAAGTACAAGCTAAATTACACAAGCTTTTATACCTCGTTGTGACATGGATTAATTAAAAACATCTGCTTTTTCTATAGACTGTTTACTATCTATTCCAGTATTTTCTCACTTTCTCTTCTCAAAACATCATTATCCCAAGGCTGGGTCACACTGACTATTCTGTTGTTTTCTATTCGCTTCTGACGTGAACCCTACTTCTTCAGATCTCGCGATATTAGGTTAAGACTTGACAGAACAGTTGCTCTGTCTCTGACACTTAAATGGCTGCACTTAAGCCCTCTCTTTCTTTCCCGGCTTCCACACAAGCTACACGAGAGAGCCCTGGCTCATGGCCCCTTCCTCTCTTGCCTGAGAACCACTGATTAGTGAAATTAGTAGCAACAGATTATTGCAAAGAAATGTATTTTCAAGGTAAAAATGCCTGTATAACATGGGTAATGCTGTGAACAATACATAGGGTGAGTATACTAATGATAAGGGTGTTTCTATTTCTTAATAAGGGTTTTGGGGGTGTTGTAATGGATGTAAGTGTTTACATACTAACTTAGATAGAAAGAGTTCGCTGTAAGTAATCCAGGGCTTACTCGACAATTGCATTGAGTGGAACAAGTATAGCAATAATGAAGCCCGTACTCAAATCCTCTTCTGGATCAACCTGCTCCTTCTTCTTCAAACAGACTCAAAAAGTAAAAGCATAAATGTTTAAGTATATCAGAAGCAGGAAGCCTGCTAAACAACCGGTGGGGCCACTGAACAAACTAGATGCTAAAGGACTACTCAAGGACAATATGGCCATTGAGGAGAAATTAAATGATTTTTTTGCATCAGTCTTAATGACTGAGGATTTGAGGGAGATTCACAAACGTGAGCCATTCTTTTCCTTTGACAGAACTGAGGAACTGTCTCAGATTGAGATGTCTTTAGAGGAAGTTTTCATAGAATCATAGAATATCAGGGTTGGAAGGCACCTCAGGATGTCATCTAGTCCAACCCCCTGCTCAAAGCAGGGCCAGCACTCAACTAAATCATCCCAGCCAGGGCTTTGTCAAGCCTGACCTTAAAAACTTCTAAGGAAGGAGGTTCCACCACCTCTCTAGGGAACCCATTCCAGTGCTTCACCACCCTCCTAGTGAAAATTATTTTCTTAATATCCAACCTAAACCTCCCCCACTGCAACGTGAGACCATTACTCCTTATTCTCACATTTGCCACCACTGATTACAGTCTAGATCCATCCTCTTTGGAACTCACTTTCAAGTAGTTGAAAGCAGCTATCAAATCCCCCCTCATTCTTCCCTTCTGCAGACTAAACAATCCCAGTTCCCTCCGAGTCATGTGCTCCAGCCCCTTAATCATTTTTGTTTCCCTCCACTGGACCCTTTCCAATTTCTCCACATCCTTCTTGTAGTGTGGGGCCAAAACTGGACATAGTACTCCAGATGAGGCCTCACCAATGTCAAATAGAATGATCACATCCCTCCATCTGCTGGCAATGCCCCTACTTATACAGCCCAAAATGCCGTTAGCCTTCTTGGCAGCAAGGGCACACTGTTGACTCATATACAGTTTCTTGTCCTCTGTAACCCCTAGGTCCTTTTCTGCAGAACTACTGCCTAGCCATTCGGTCCCTAGTCTGTAACAGTTAATGGGATTCTTCCATCCTAAGTGCAGGACTCTGCATTTGTCCTTGTTGAACCTCATCAGGTTTCTTTTGTTCCAATCCTCTAATTTGTCTAGGCCCATCTGTATCCTATCCCTAGCCTCCAGCATATCTACCACTCCTCCCGGTTTAGTGTCCTCTGCAAACTTGCTGAGGGTGCAGTCCACGCCATCCTCCAGATCATTTAAGAAGATATTGAACAAAAACAGCCCCAAGACCAAGCCCTGGGGCACTCTGCATGAAACCGGCTGATCTATGCAGCTTTCTATCCACCTTATAGTGCATTCATCCAGCCCATACTTCTTCAACTTGCCAGCAAGTATACTGTGGGAGACCATATCAAAAGCTTTGGATAACACATCCACTGCTTTCCCCTCATCCACAGACCCAGTTATTTCCTCATAGAGGGCAATTAGGTTAGTCAGGAATGTTATTACTGTTTAATTTATTAAAATTCACCAGGACCAGATGGTTTCACCCAAGAGTTCTGAAGGAATTCAGATGTGAAATTGCAGAACCACTAACTGAATTGTAGAGTCATAGAAGATTAGGGTTGGAAGAGACAGTGCACCGACCGTGATAAACAGACAAACAGAATGTTGGGAATCATTAGGAAAGGGATAGATAATGTGAGGGAAAATATCATATTGCCTCTATATAAATCCATTGTATGCCCACATCTTGAATACTGCATGCAGATGTGTTAGAATATAGATATTCCAGCCTGTCTGTAAAGGCCTATACTTTAAGAATGTAGGTTGCCTATGGAAATGATCTAGGGGGTATAAAAGAAAGAATCTGTGTAAGGGCCTTCTCTCACTGTGACAGTCTGAGGCCCTCTTCTGAGGCCAATGCCTTTGGCTTAGGAGGCAGTGTGTGGTCACATCCTCACATTCCAAACTAATCACATTGAAATAAGACTATCTGGGGCTGTTAGGAAGGTGTTCTGATCTATCACCTCCAGCAAAAGGGAAGAGCCTAGAAGATGTAAAAAGAAATTTAGTTTGGTAGTTTTCTGTCTGGGAAGAACTCACTTATCAGTAGATACAGCTGGAGAACCCTTATGTCTGTACAGATGTAGTTGTGAAATCCTCACTTCTGTATTGTTTTGGTCCCTTTGTGAGTCAATAGCTGGAGCAGCCTGTCCTGGATTTCTTTGGTCCTCACCCCGTAGATGATGGAGTGTACCATGGGGGGCACCACAAGGTACAAGTTGGCAATGAGAATGTGGAAATGCATGGCAAGGTTGTGGCCAAACCGTTGCGTGAGGAAGGAGAAGAAAGCTGGGATGTAAGAGTCTAAGATGACAAAGATGTGGGAGCCACAGGTCACAAAAGTCTTGACTCGGGCATCCTTTGTGGGGAGACTGAAGATGGCCCTGAGGATCTGGGTATAGGACACAGTGATAAAAAACAAATCCAGACCAGTCACCAAGAATGCCACAGAGAGGCTGTAGTAACTACTGACACGGATGTCGGCACAGGCAAGTTTCACAACCGCCATGTGCTCACAGTACGAGCGGGGGATGATGTTGGTTCTGCAATATGGCCAATGCCTCGCCAGGAAAGGATGAGGAAGTATAAGTGTGCCACCGCGCAGCACCATGGCCAGACCAATCTTGGCCACCATGGGATTTGTCATGGTGGTAGAATGTCTCAGGGGATCACAGATGGCTACGTAGCGATCAAAAGCCATGGCCACGAGGATCCCAGACTCCATCACTAAGAAGCAGCGAATGAAGTACATCTGGGTGAGGCAGGCACTGAAATTGATCTCCTTGGAATTGAACCAAAAGATTGCCAGCATTTTGGGTAGAATTGATGTGAACAGGACCAGGTCGCTGATGGCCAGCATACAGAGGAAATAGTACATGGGCCCATGGAGGTTTGGTTCCATCTTCACGATGAACAGGATGGTGAAGTTCCCCAAGATGGCTATGGCGTACATGGTGCAGAAGGGGATGGAGATCCAGACATGGGCTGCCTCCAAGTCAGGAATTCCCAGCAGGATGAAGGTGGAGGGATTGATGAAGTCAGTTGTGCTGGAATCTGATGCTGATTAGGTGAGAAGGTGTCCAACTCTGAGGAAGAATGGTATCTCCTGCATATACCGTACGCACCCCTGATGTCCGATATATGCCCAGAGTCTAGGATGATGGTTGAAATACGAATGCCTGGATGGAGAGACAATGTTAACATGAGACACTATGTGCACTACGAAAGGCAGTTCTTATGGTTGAAACAGATTAGTTGCTGTTCACATGTTGAAAAAAAACATTTTCATTATTCAGATAAATGTATTATTAACAACTGACCCTACTAATGCGAATTCCACATTTTATGGTGCTCCGTGCATCAATCATTTATACATATCACAGGGTGGGGAGTGGGGACCTTCATAGGAACTAGTAGGAAACACGAGTGTGATACTTGTTATCCATTTTCATTCCTTAATGAATTGAAACCCAGGCTAGAGAGTCCTTGCTGTAGGGCATTCCCCATTCACTTGGCTGCTCAGAATCTGAGAGTCGGGAAAAACAACTACAAAGCTTTGCCAAGACATGTGCCAGAGAAAACATCTCAACTAGAATACACCTCAGGGAAAAGAGCTGCGAATCACTGATAGCAGGACTATGGAAACACCTGCTGCATGGCGAAAACAAAGGCAATCTCAGGATGCCTAATGAATGTTTTGGAGAATAACTTGCTCTGGACATGCGCTCTGTTTTGATCACCCAGTCTCTATGAAGAATATAGCAGATAGAAAGGGGTTTCTGGGATAGGCTATGAGAATAGGGGAGGTTTCAATACGTGTACTGATTGAAAATCTGGGGCTGTTGAGTACAGAGAAGAGACAAAGAAGGTAAGTATGAAAGAGGAGAACAAACCTGAGAATGGAACTGATTCCATTCAAATGCACAAACAGAGAACAGTTCCTAACCAGTAATAACTATCCAGACTTAATGCGTCAAAATGCTAATTCTTCAAAGCTGAGGCAAATTATCAGCAAAAGTGATTGGAAGGAAAAAATTAGAATATTCGGAATAAAGATTGGAAGTTCTTGTGACAAAGTGAATTCAGCTATCAGGAGGAAAATAAACCAATAATGAACAAATGAGGGAAAGGAAAAATAGCCAAAAATACAAACTGGAAGTTATGAAAACTGGTAAGTGATGGTGTTAAAGATGTTAGGAAAAAATGCATGCTTGGAAGGACTATGAATCCCAAAAAGTAGGTTATTGAGTCTATTAAGAACCAAAGAAATCCTAGAAAAATTGCAGGCCATTTCATAAATTGAGAAAGCAAACTTGTTAATGTTGCAGAAAAGGTAGATATCTTCAAGAGACAGATTTGTTCTGCGTTTGCAAAGAAGCAGTGTGAAGTACTCATATCACATGAGGTGATGAAGTACCTTCCAGTCCATGAACAATCAAGGAGGGTGTTAAACAGCGTCTACAGTCAAACCTCAGAGTTATGAAGACCAGAGCTACAAGCTAGCCGATCAATCACAGATCTCACTTGGAAACAGAAGTACAGAAACAGGCAGCAGGAGAGCTAACCCTCCCCCGACAAACCACAAATACAGGACAGTTCTGTGTTGAAGGTAAATTATTAAAAAAAATAAAGGCTAGGAAACAACGGAAAAGCTGATATAGGATTAGTTCAAACAATCCTCTAGAAATATAATTAATGTCAGTCAGTCAGGATTTGCAGAAAAAAAGTCTTGTCAAATAAATCCAATGTCATCCTTTAATAAGAGTAAACATTTCGTTGGTCAAGGAAACCACATATAAGCAATGGATTTAAATTGCAGCAAGGGAGGTTTAGGTTGGACATTAGGAAAAACTTCCTAACTGTCAGGGTGGTTAGGCATGGGAATAAATTGCCTAGGGAGGTGGTGGAATTTCCATCATTGGAGATTTTAACAAGCAGGTGAGACAGATACCTGTCAGGGATATTATAGATGGTGGTTGGTCCTGCCATGAGTGGAGGGGACTGGACTTGATGACCTCTCGAGGTCCCTTCCAGTTTTTTGATTCTATGATATGCAATAGACTTTGATTTCTCAGGTATTTGAGTTAGTAGAGGAAAACATCCTGATAAAAAACACTAACCAATTTCAGTAGAGCATATATAAAATTGACTAAAAAGTGGCTAATAGACAGATCTCAGAAAGCACTGGTCAATGGGCCATTGTCAGCAAATCTAGCTGCATCTAGTGGTATTCTGCATAGATCAGTTCTCAGTCTGATGCTTTTCAATATTTTTATCAAGGATCTGGAAGCAAATATAGAATCACTGAAGATAAAATTTGTGGATGACTCAAAAGTTGGCAGAGTGGTTACAATGAGGAGGTCAAGGCAGGCACACCGATTAATCTAGAGTGTTTTATGAGCTGGGCTCATGCAAACACCATGCTTTAATACAGTGACATGCAAAGTGATCCTCTCGGAATAGGGAAAGCAGGTCCGTCCCACAAACTAAGGCACTGTATTATGAAGGCAGGGACCCTGAAAAGGATTTAGGGCTCACTGTGGACAACCAACTCATCATGAGATCCCAGTGTGATGCTGCGGCCAAAAGGGCTGATTCAATCCTCAGCTGCATAAACAGGGCAGTGGTGAGTTGGAGCAAGGGAAGGATTTTACCTCTGCATATGGCAGTGGTGAAACTGACTGTGTCCAGTCCTGGGGTCCACATTTCAAAAAGAATGTTGAAAAAATGGAGAGAGTGCAGAAAAGAGCCAGAGAAGTGTTTGGGGGCTGGAGAAAATGTTGGACAATTTGAGACATAAAGATCTTCATCTATTTATGTTATCAGAAAGACCATCAAAGAGATAATTTCACTGGGAGAAAAACATTGGGAACTAATGTACTCTGTGATCTAGTGGAGGAAGGCAAAGGAAGGCTCAGTGGTTGGAATCTGAAGCCAGACAAATTCCACCAAGAAATAAGGGTCAAATGTTTAAAACTGTCAGTGAATAACCTTTGTAGCACACTGTGAAGGGAAGTGGTGGATTCCTCAACACTCCATACGTGCAGATCCAGACTGGGTGCTTTTCTGGAAGATCTGCTTGAGGGCCTGTCCACACTGAAAATGCTAGAAAGGCACTACTCACACCGACAGCAGGGGTTCTCCCATCAGCATAGATGATCCACCTTCCCAAGAGGTTCTAGCTAGGGTCAATGGAAAAATTCTTCTCTTGACCTCAAGCTGTCTACAGAGGGTTAAGTTGCATTTGGGTTGTCAAACAGCAAGAGATGGGTACCAGCAATTTCTGAGACGGAAGCATCTTCCCTGGGAATCCCCCTCCAGTAGCCATGTCCCACACCTCTCTCACCCCAGCATCTTCAGCAGCATCCCAAGCTGAGAGCTGATACAGAAGTGTGCACCATTTATAATATAGCTCAGGGCAATCCCAGTGGGGTTTGCTCATCCTCTAGGGGAATAACGAGCATCTGATTTTAAACAGGCTAGAGAAAATCCTGTCTGCACTTTTCTGTTTTTTATCCAGTCCTCTCCAGGTATTGCCATGACACAGCTGAACCATCTTGCCCTTGTCAGAAGCCTGACCTGTATAAGTTTATTACCCAGTCTGCCCCTTCGTCATTGTGGAGAGGAGAATGCACTAGCCTCTGCCTTTGAAGAGATTTCCCTTTTAGAGTTCAAATAACACACTGCGTCAGGTTAAAAAAAATATTAAAAATATTTATTAACTATAGAAAGATAGATATTAAGTTATCATAAGTAACAGTGTGCAGATCAAAATTGGTTACCTAAGAAATAAACAAAATCACAGTCTAAGTTCTAAATACTAGACAGGATTTGAATCAAGCCGTCTCTCACCCTCATGGTACCAATCAGTCGAGAAGGGAGAGGGGATATTGGGAAATAAGGCTCTGCAGTATCTGGGTTATGGACATGCTTGCTGGAAACTAACCCCAATAAACACTGCCTGCACCCTGGACTTCTGGTCTCCTGCTTTTTGTTTGCGTGACAAGAGCCAGGGGAGAGGGTGAAGGGAAAGCCCTCTAACAGTGACAGGGAAAGGAAGTAATGACAGGCAGGGGCAAGGTCTTGAGGGAAAAGGCAGAGCAGGAGTGGAGTCTTGGCAGAAGAGGTGGGGCAAGGGGTGAGGCTTTGGAGGTCCGGTTACCAGCAATTAGAAAGATAGCGAATCAAAGGTTTGTACATAGACTTGTTTCCAGGTTGTCAGGCTGACAAAGCACAGTAAGATCAGGAAAGGATTTAATGTCTTTTTCACTGTCCAGTAATTGATTCAGAGAAGAGGGCCCAGGACCATATCACCATCTAGATTGGCATACAGCTTGGTGGGAGAACCAGAGCACTAGGAGAAAACTTTTAGGTCCCTTTATGAGTAAAGAGCTGGAGCAGCCTGTCCGAAATCAGTTTGCTCCCCATCTCATAGACGATAGGATTTCAGGGTGCCAGGAGGTCCATGTTGGCAATGAGAAAATGGAAATGCAGACGCACATTGTAGCCAAAAAGGTGCATGAGGAAGGAGAAGAGATGCCACGTGGGGAAGGAACATAGGAAGGAGATGTTGGTCCAGTGCTTTACAAGCACAGAGACTGAAGGAGTTACAAGAAGGTGGGGCAGTACAGAGGCAGAAGGGCAGCAGAACTGGCACTTTAATAGTAGCATTGTGGCTGCAGAAAAGCGGCAGACTCCAGCTAGAGGAGGAGGATGCCCCAGAGAGCTCTGGCCAAATCCCAAAGTTTGCTTCAGGGCAACGTGGAGAAATTAACGCACATTGGAAAACATCATCCCAAATATACATATAAAATGATGGGGTCTAAATTAGCTGTTACCACTCAAGAAAGAGACCTTGGAGTCATTGCTGATAGTTCTCCAAAACCCGCCACTCAATGTGCAGCAGCAGTCAAAAAAGCGAACAGAATGTTGGAAATCATTAAGAAAGGGATAGATAATAAGATGAAAAATATCAGAAAATCATGACGATTGTGGAGAAAGTGTATATAGAAATGTTATTTGTGCCTTCCCATGACACTAGAACAAGAGGTCACTAAATGAAATGAATAGGCAGCAAGTTTAAAACAAAAAAAAGATACTATTTCTACACACAACGCATAGTGAAGCTAGGGAACTCTGTGCCAGAAGATGTTGTGAAGGCCAAGACAATAACAAGATTAAAAAAAGAACTAGATAAATTCATGGAGGACAGGTCCATCAATGGCTATTAGCCAGGATGGGCAGGGATGATGTCCCTAGCCTCTGTTTGCCAGAAGCTAGGAATGGTTGACGTGGTGTGGATTCCTTCTGGAGCACTTGGCATTGGTCACTCTCGGAAGACAGGATACTGGTCTGGATGGACCTATGTTCTGGCCCAGTATCGCCGTTCTTATAATCTTATGTTCACTGAGGCAGGGAATGGCGTTCAGGTACTGTATAGTGTGTATTCGGAATCTCTTGTGCTGTATAAAGTAAAGGAAATGTTTTAGAAAACCCCTTTTGAAGCCCTGGGTCTGTTTGCTTTAACGGTCTTGTGCCCGGGAAGAGAGAAACAGGAAACAGAGTGCACCCAAGAGGGAGCTCTGGCAAGGGTGTGCTGAACCAATTGGAGTGTCTGGGGGAGCTGAACCACATTAGAGTGAAGGGAACAGCTTGAAGACCTCTGCACATAGCTTTGTGATCACTCAGCCCCACTCCCTTTCCACTCACAGGATTCTAGCATTGATGTGGCTGCTCCAGGTTTGCTGTCACAGCCCTGCTCACGCTCCTGTGGCTCGACGCCCACCAGAAGTTTGTGTCCCACACACTGGATCCATGTCAGAGCAGCGTTCAGGCCCTGCCTCTGGCTCTGGGTTTCTAGGCCCACGGTCAGGGTGCAGCTTCCATTCTAGCACTATGGGACTGGGGAGCGCAAGGCCCTCAGGATAGTCTCATTTACTCTGTACCTCGGCAGGCTTTTCTCCTGTGGTACAGAATAGTTTGCAGTCTATTTCAGGACATGGAAGTATGTCTTATAAGAAAATACAAAATTAGATTTCAGAGAGCTCTAGTTCTACAGCTCTCTTGCTGTGACACTCTGTACCGCAGAGCAACACCCTAGCATCCCCATATTCACCATTGCTATATAGTTACAACAAATCTTGTACAAAATATGTCATGTGAGGTATCTATGGAAAAGCTGTGGTTTGCTGAATGTGATTATACTATTTGTGTGTCTGTATCATTTTTGCCTCTGAAGTAACAAATATTGACTATCTACCTGTATTTCAAATGCATTTCCTCCTGTGGTAACTCCCACAAAATAGTTTACATCCAGCCTAGCCAGCACATTGCAAATGGATATTCAACTACACGGCTCATCAATTAACACAATGGGACATGGATGCAAGGGCATGTGAGCGGCTCATGTGGCACTGGACTCCATCTTGTGCTGTAATTTTCCACTAACTGTGCTGGTATCTCTGTTTTGGATAATGGAGTTCCCTCCATATGGCAGTTCCCACCACTTGGTCTCATTCCTCCCACAACTCAATACTTTAAAACACAGCTAAAAGAAAAAGATTTGACTGGAGAGGTGGTCACAGGTTGGAAAGGAGAAATGCAGAAACCTCTCCAAAAGTCCACAAATGTGAACAGCTGTGTCCTGCATACAACAAGGCAAGTGATATTGCTGAATAGGTTTCAGAGTGGTAGCTGTGGTAGTCTGCATCAGCAGAAACAATGAGGAGTCCTTGTGGCACCTTAGAGACTAACACATTTATTTGGGCATAAGTTTTTGTGGGCAAGAACCCACTTAGTCAGATGCATGAAGTGAAAAATACAGAAGTAGGTATAAATTCATCAAAGAATGGGGGTTGCTTTACCAAGCACGAGGTCAGTCTAACGAGATAGTGACTACTTCCCTATCTTTGAGAGGCTGTGCCTGATTCATAAGATTCCTGATAACCAGCAGATGCCCACTTTCACTTCAAAGGTAACTGGTAAAGCTCTGGATATAGTCAATAAAATGCCAATTGAGAATCTTTTGGATTATTCTAAATTCAAATAAATGGTTTTGAAACAATTTCAGATTACCCCTGAAATACACAGAGTGAAATTTACAAATCCTAAGATTACTGCTGATAACAAGTAATGTGGAATATGTAAACAAAATGAAAGATTTGATGGGAAAGTGGGCAAGGGGCAAAGATGTTAGAAGCGTTAAAGGAATGTTTGATGTTGTTGCTCAGGAGTATTTCTTAAATATATGTAAAGATGATGTAAAACAGAGTCTCTGGGACAAAGGGTGAACACTGTGGATGAAATGTCTTCTCTAGCTGACAATTTTGGGCAGACACAAACGTCTGCTGTGAATAAAGCTCAGACAGAGGGGTTTACACTTGATGGGAAGCATTTTCCATTTTACCCCATTCCTCTATACTCCACAGAGGCCTAGCGAACATGCAAAGTCCCCTTACATCCTTACCTCACCCCGGCATACCAAGACACCAAAGATAACCTTAGACTGAGATCCCCACCAATCCCCTGGTGAGCGGCAGACTCAATTCTCTGGAGTCCCCACTAAAGAAAAATTCCAACAGGTCTTAAAAAGAAGTCTTTATATAAAAAAGAAAGAAAAAGACATTAAAAATAGTCTCTGTATTGACGTGACAATATACAGGGTCAATTGCTTAAAAGAAAAAATGAATAAACAGCCTTATCCAAAAAGAATACACTCCAGCAACTACACACATGTAAATACAAAAAAACAATATAAACCTATTGTCTTACTATCCTTGTCCTTACAACTTGGAAACAGAAGATTAGAAAGCCTGGAGATTCCTGTGGTCAGTCTCAAAGCCGAGAAAAGAACAGACCAAGAACAAAGGACTCACACCCAAAGTTTCCCTCCACCCAGATTTGAAAAAATCTTGTTTCCTGATTGGTCCTCTGGTCAGGTGTTATTTATTTCCAGGTGAAAGAACATTAACCCTTAGCTATCTGTTTATGACAAGGTTACAGACTACAATTGGTACTTCTGCAATTTCACATTTGAGTTCCTTCAGAATTACTGGGTGAATACCATCTGGTCCTGCTAACTTGTTACTATTTAGTTTAATTTACATAGAATCATAGAATCAGGGTACATAGGCCATATTCCTTACTTGAGATACAAAAATGATACATGCATACAAATAGGATAATCTTATTCAGTGAATCATAATGTTTCCAATGATACCTCACATGACCCAGGTTGCATAAAACATATCTTAGTTATGCCATATTGATATCATAAGTATAATTCTGTGAAGACTATAGGGCTAGGGTCACAATCTAACTAACCATTTTTAAATATTGGCCAAGCGCCAGATTTCTTTCAGTCTTCCAGAACTTCCCCCTGTTCCAGGAAAATCCACTCCAAAGTGGCCAGGCATGAAGAGTCCCCAGATCAGATAAAAAGGCAAAAGCGAGCTAACAAACACTTTTACCAGAGATGTCACTCAAAAACTGCTGAGACTAGAACCTGTTGACTGTGTTTGTGTGAAAGTGAATGGAGAAAAGAATGGGCAACTGCAGTTGTGGTAAAGAAAAATATTTTAGAGCCCAAATCATCTCTAATAGAGACTCACAATGAAGAGTCCAACACAAACCATCAACATCTACTGTTTGCTCCTTGGAAGGCGCAATGAACAGAGCAAAGATGGTAGATGGAGAATAATAAGAATAAGATGAAAAGATTCCAAAATGACCAGAGACAGTTGGTGCAACAGCCAGATGACCAAGTTGTTACACATTCAAGTTATCTAGTTAGAAAAACAGAAGGATTCAGAGACACCTAACAGGCTGATACATACTGAACTTTAATGATAGCAGAGAAACAATCCCATAGTTGGTACCCACTTTCTAGATGATGTCATGATATCCTATTGCACTCTGGGGGTTGGGACCCCAGTTATAGGAAGAGACAGGCAAAAGTAGTGGGGATTCCCATTATTAGAAATATAGATAGTTGGGTTTATGATAACCAGAAGAACCACATGATGAATTGCCTGCTGGGTATGAAGGTAGTGGATCTCACAAAACATCTACATAGCCTTACAGGTAGTTCTGGGGAGGAGCCAGTGGTTGTGGTACAGGTAGGTAACAATGACATAAGGAAAGATAAGTGAGAGGTCCTCGAGTCCTGGAGGCCAAATTTAGACTGCTAGGTAAGAGATTAAATTTCAGAACCTCCATAGAATCATTCTCTGAAACCCTTCCAGTTCTATGCTCAGGACAAGTAAAACAGGCAGAGCTGCTGGGTCTCAATCTGGAAATGACATAATGATGTAAGTAGTAGGAGTTTAGGTTTAATAAGAACTGGAGAACCTTTTGGAGAATGAGTGACCCATACAGGAGGGATGCGCTCACAGGCACGTAAAATTAAAAAGGTTATGGAGGATTTTTTCAACTAAAGGTTGAGGAAAAGCCAACAGGTCTGGAGGAGCCATGCACTGTGAAATCCCCAAGGTCACATAGGAGCCATGCTGCTTCTTGGGGGGCACAGCCCATATCTGAAGGCGGAGCTGACTCAATCCAGTGAGAGTGAGTGGCATTGTGATCTGGCCTATAGGGTAGCAATGCCACTCAAATTTGCAGCAACTATCAAGAGTTGTGATTTCTGCAACCAACCCACAGACAGCGATATTCTTGCAGCCAAATCTATGAATGACTCCAAGAACATACATCACTTGAACGGGCTCCTAGAGTTCATGACACTTGACAGACTCTGCATGGCTTTTAGTTTGTTTTATAATTATGAGTTTCCCCATTTTCTCTGCTTTTCCCTGGCACATGGCCCTCCCCAGCCCCCTTGGAGTACCATACACCCAGGCAGGGGGAAGAGCAGGGAATTGTTTGTCAGTCTCACAGTCTTTGTGAAGCTGCAGCTTCTCAGGTGAGGCAGAAATCCAGCTGGGACCCCACAGCGATGGCTATAAACCTCCCTGCCCAGCGCTCCTCTGGCACTTCACAGATTCTCTCAGGACACCTCCCGCTGGCCCGGGCAGCCCCTGTCTGCTGAGCAGGAGTTGGGTGAGTGCAGGGCTTTGGAGCCCAGAAATGGCCATGATTAGTGGCACCTGCCCCACATAACAGCCCAGAGGAAGCACAGAGCTGAAACGAGGAGGGGAGATCTCACAGGTTGTCCCTGGTCAGGGAAGCTCAGAGAGGGGCAGGCTCAGGATCTGGGGAGAGAGCTGTGAGAGCTGCATGTCTAGAAGGTTGGTCTGCAGGAAAGGCGCTTAGCCTGGGGGACCCTCATAGTTTCATCTTCCTTTAACTGCACAGAAGGGGCTGGGTTATTCAGTGGGACTTGACTGGGAAATGTGAATTCAGTGTGAATTTCCCTTTCCCACAAGGTGGTGTCGCCCTGTATTTAAGTGGAGTATATATCCCAGAATTTGATCCAGCTAATTGCAAACATATTATGTGCATTCCACCAAAGTGAATTAATAAAATAGAATACCATTTAGTTAAGGGTTAATTTGGAGACAGGCTTTCAGAAGTGAGGTCATAAGATTTTTGCTAATTAATATAAAAAAGTAAATAACAAATATTTTTTTAAATGTAAATAAACAACCTGAAGTCTAGCCCAGGGGTTCTCAAACTTCATTGCCTGTGATCCCCTCCTGGCAAACAAAAATTATTTCACAACCCCCAGAGGAGGGACTGAAGCCTGAGCCCACGCAGACCCCACTGTCCCGGTTGCAGGGAGCAAAGCCTGAAACCCACCACTCTGTGCAGGGGTGTGGGTGGGGGTCGACAAAGCTGAGAGCTTAATGGCTTGAGCCCTCCCACCCGGGGCTGATGTCCTTGGACTCGGGCCCTGGGCAGTCGGGCCTGGGCTTCAGCCCTAGGACCCAGCAAGTCTAAGCCAGCCCTGGCGACTCATTGAGAACCACCAATCTTGACTCCTCTAATAATAAACATTTATGAAAAGTTTATAAAGTAACAACAAAATTGAGGTCTTTATGACCATTTAAACATGCTTTTTTAAAACTTTTTTTTGTAAACCGTCTGAAATCCTGGGGCTTTTTAAGTGCAAGACAAAAGAATTTTACATTTTATTTGCAATTTTGCGTTTTTATTTTTTTTTAATTTTTAATTTTTTTTATTTATTTTTAGCATTTGGAAACAAGGGGGACTATTACAGCCTACAATGGATTATCTTTGTCCCGGGGTTGTTCCCTTAGGGACGTCATTCCAAAAGTGAATGCACTTGGGTTTGCTACGATTCATGAGCAGCTGACAGATTCTACCCAGTGACAGCCACTATCCGGGTAGTCTTTATTTCTTTTTATTAACAAATATGTTTTTCCAGCAAGTCCATGTGAATGCATAATAGCGATGATGTTTGCTCAAAAGTGGTAGGGATTCTCTAGTAGTCCAAACTATCATGCATTGCCAGTTCCTGGTCATTCCAACAGGAACGGACCCACAGAAACCTGCCTAGAAGTACTAGCAACAACTTTTAAGAGCTGCTGCATCCCTTGGTCTGTAAGACTTGAGGTTATTATGTGGTGTGCCATCTACCCACCATTGTTCTGGAAGGAACATGTCTCTTCCATTCATTGCCTTGAATGAGATAACTCCATGGGGGACCACAGAACCTTTTATGGCCATAAAACTAAATGGCAGCTGCTGATCCCAGTCATTACACTGCTAGTTCACTACTTTTTTTTTGGAGCAGTTTTAGGAGTGCAGTTAAATTTTTCTATTTGACCTGAACTTTGAGGGTGCCCTGCTACGTGCAGTCTCTGCTTAAATTCTAGTGCTTGACAGATTCCTTTGGTGATGTCCCTGATAAACTGAGGACTGTGATCTGAAGTGTGGCGGGGGGGAATTCCCCAGCTAGTTATTATCTGCTGAATCAGCACCAAGCCTGTTATTTGGACTCTTATTTTTTCAGGTGGGAATTGCTTTAATCCATTTTGTAAACAAATCAACGATTACTAAACAACACTGATTACCTCTGGCTGTTCTTGGTAAAAGTCCAATATAATCAGTCTGTAAATGGGCCCAAGGTCCTTCAATTCTATTGTGTCTTAGAGGTCCTTTGACGATTTTGGAATCAGGATTATTGGCTGCACAGGGCAGACAGTTGTTTAAAAGCTGTTCCACATCCCTGCTCATATTTGACCACCAGCCAGTGGCTTGTAATCTAGACAAAGGGGATTTTTTTTTTTAATTTTACAATGCACTCTCCCCGATCGACTAGATAAATTGTTTCTAAAAATTCCACTCAAATTTTAAAAAATTGCAATCCTGGTGAAAATAATACATTTTACTTATAATTAGAAGTTTTTTTTAAAAAAAACACTCCCCTTGTTTTATTAATGTCTAAGGCAAATATAAAATAGGTTATCCTATTATAGCTCTAGGCTTTAATATTCATCGAACAGTAATAGAAACCAGAAATCATATGCTATGGTCCATAAAATAGACCCCAAACTTAAAAACGGTAAAATTAAGAGCCTGCTTTAAAACATCTGTAATTGAATATAAACTTACAAAAATGCTTCACAACCACAAAATATATATTAAAAAGTCCTTAAGAATGTCATTTTGTTATTAATCCATTTGAAAATAAATCTGTAGTTGCTTATGTGGGTAATAATTGTGTATGCCTTAAAAGTGAGTGTCCTGTGCTCATAATTCATTATGTGTATAATATAACCCAGAATCCCCCCAAATAAGTGCTTTGGTACAATAGAAGCCATTAAAAATGTAATTTCTAATATCAAGTGCCTAAATTAAAAATTCAGCCAATTAAAAGTAAAATACACCTCAGACTCCAATGAAATGCCTGTACCTATTCAAATACATTTAATTGCTATTAAAATGTTATTTGATCATTCCTGCTAGCAGGAGACATGTAATGTCATGGTTACTAGTATCAGAGGGGTAGCCGTGTTAATCTGGATCTGTAAAAGCAGCAAAGAGTCCTGTAGCACTTTATAGCCTAACAGATATATTGGAGCATGAGCTTTCATGGGTGAAAACCCACTTTACTGTCATGGCTACTGTTCAGCACATTGCTAACAAAATTAACCAGTAATTAAAAGGGTTTGCAGAGATTCGGAACACAGTGGGAGGGGGACATTGTTGGAGGTGACATTGGTTATGTTCAATTTGGCTTTACACACAATTGTGGTGATTCTAATGCTTCAGGGAGCATTGATTGTTGTGCTCTTAGCACTGTAATGCTGAATAAAAAAAATATATTAATCAAACCATAGGCACTTCCCGAAAATAAGTACCTGATGTCTGGTCTTTAATGAGGCAAAATCAGGAGTGAAACCAAAAAGTGCCAGTGAGGAAATTCCAGCTCAGTCTTGGTTGAGAGCCTTGAGCCCAATGATGGACTTTAAGAAGAAACTCACTGAACTCATATATATGTAAAGGCCTCAATATTTAAAATATGTGGCCTTTAAAAGGGGAATGTTGCCTTAGATTTAAAAGGTGTGGATACCCCAGAATGTGATCCAGCTAATTGCAAGCATATTAAGTGCATTCCACCAAAATGAATTAATAAAATAGAACGCCACATAGTTATGGGTTAATTTGGGGACAGGCTTGCAGAAGCAAGGTCAGAAGTACTGGCATTTTTTCTAATCAGTATGAAAAAATGTAAATAACTAAAAATAACAAAAATAAATAAATGAATAAACATCCTTAAGTCTAGATGCCATTAATAATAAATGTTTATTCAAAATTTTAAAAAGTAATAACTTAATAAGGGTCATTATGACTTATATGTTTTATAAAAGTTATTTAAAAATTAAATAATAAAATGTACTTGGTAACAGTCCTCAGGAGCCGTCCTGGGAGAAATGGTTTCCTGATATCTTTACACCCAACAGGGAGTTGTTTGGCCAGCGTGGCATGTCTTTGATTACTCAGTACTGTCTAAGAATATAGGTGAATATCTGGATGGTCTAAACCTCTTGCTTATGTCTCTGTGCACTTACATGTAATTAACAACAGTGTTAGACAAGAGCATATGACTTGCATTACTCCTTGATCAAACCGGATCCCTGAGTTCCTGTTGATTCATCCTTCACACCACCGGAAGTGAAATAGTGAAGTTGTCCCCACTGGGGGTTTTGACAATCCTGGGTAACAGAGCTCCTGTAGGTTTCCCAGCTCTCCCCTTTGTGGCAGAGACCCCTGTATAGTCCAGGTAAAATTGGTGGGTTGATAGTATGTGACCATGTTGTTCTTTGTCAAGGTCTGATTCTGCCTCACAAGGTGTCTCCCATCTAGATCCCACTGGATCCAACAGCACCTGCTTGTACCTGGCTTAAGGTAGAATTTTGCTGGAAGGTTATTGTCAGTGTATCATTGAATCCATCTGCGTTGGATTGAAAATTTGATGACAATATCTTCAGGCAGTTACATGCTCTAGCACTGTACAGGAAGACAAGCCCACAGACATGCACCATTGTAACTAACTGGTTTAATTAAAGAGATGTAAATCCTTGTGTAGACACTTTTTTGTAGCTTAAAACTCTCCCTAATCTTGTTAAACTAAACAGCAATCAAACCGTGTACAAAGTCTTTCGTACCAATTTAACTGAATGAGTTTAAAATTGCACCCAACATTGAACCAGCACAACCCCATGTTTGCACAAGCTCCAAGCTTGACTTTGCACCCAGCGACCCTAGAAAATCCAGACTAGGAGCTGGTGGAAGTTTTCCTAGCATGCACAAAGCAATTAGTACATTGCACTTGGATAGCTGGCAAAACTCTGCTCATGGCTCCTTCATTGAAGGCTGAGCTGGGAATGCTGGCATGGTTACTACTGATGGCGTGGAGTAAAGTTACCAAAAGGGTTTCTTTAAAAAAAGGCAGGCTATGTCTGGAGATGTAAATCCCAACTCGCGCAGATGTACCCACACCAGCTCTAACCCAGCTCGCTCATTACAAGTAGAAGTGTAGCAGCCACAGCACAAGCCATGGAACAGGCCAGCCTCCCAAAAACACAGCTTTGGGTTCCAAAAGGCTTGAACCTGGCCCCTGCACCATCAAGGCTACCCTGCTGTGTTTAGCATACAGGCTCTATCAGAGTTCGGAGTGACATCTCCAGCTGCATTGTTGACAAACCCACAGACACTAGATGGAGGAGAGAGAATGTCACTGGAGGGGAAGCTGGCAAGCGTGCCCTCCATTCTCATCATGAAATCATTTGGTCTCATTCCTTTGGGTGCGTTTTTGTGCAAAGCTCCCATCAATGCTAAACCCAGGGTTGTGAGTTCAATCCTTGATGGGGTGGGGCATTTAGGGATCTGGGGCAAAAATCTGTCTGGGGATTGGTCCTGCTTTGAGCAGAGGGTTGGACTAGATGACCGTCTGAGGTCCCTTTCAAACTTGATATTCTATGAATGTCCATGGAACTCCTGGGATCAGAGGCACCCAGGTCAGACCTCTGGTATGAACCTTCTGTGTCCTTCCTCCAAAAGGCAGGGCCATGAGAATGGACATATCTATCCCAGGAATATGCAGGGCTCATCCCTGAGTCTCCCAGCACTCCAGAAGGGCAGCTTTGCTCTAATTGTGAATCCTGCAAATAGAGACATTAGACACAACAGAATCAGTCCAGCTGAAGGTTGTACTCTTCTCATGTGAATTTATTGCTAGAGTGAACAATGGACAAACTGCAGAGAATCCAGTGGAGGGAAACAAAAAATGATTAGTGGGCTTCGACACATGACTTATGAGGGGTGGCTGAGCTGAGGAAACTGGGCTTATTTAGTCTGCAGAAGAGAAGAGAGGGGATTTGATAGCTGCTTTCAATTAACTGAAAAGTGAGTCCAAAGAGCATGGAGCTCAGCTGTTCCCAGAGATGGCAGATGACAGAATAATTGCAGTGGGGGAGGTCTAGGTTGGATATTAGGAAACATTATTTTACTAGGAGGGTGGTGAAGCACTGGAATGGGTTGCCTAGGGAGGTGGTGGAATCTCCTTCCTCAGAGGTTTTTAAGGCTCAGCTTGACAAAGCCTTGGCAGGGATGATTTAGTTGCATTTGATCCTGCTTTCAGCAGTGGGTTTGCCTAGATGAGCCTCCTGAGCTCTCTTCCAACCCTAATTTAGACTCATAGACTCATAGACTCTAGGACTGGAAGGGACCTCGAGAGGTCATTGAGTCCAGTCCCCTGCCCTCAAGGCAGGGCCAAATACTGTCTAGACCATCCCTAATAGACATTTATCTAACCTACTCTTAAATATCTCCAGAGGTGGAGATTCCACAACTTCCCTAGGCAATCTATTCCAGTGTTTAACTACCCTGACAGTTAGGAACTTTTTCCTAATGTCCAACCTAAATCTCCCTTGCTGCAGTTTAAGCCCATTGCTTCTTGTTCTATCATTGGAGGCTAAGGTGAACAAGATTTCTCCCTCCTCCTGATGACACCCTTTTAGATACCTGAAAACTGCTATCATGTCCCCTCTCAGTCTTCTCTTTTCCAAACTAAATAAACCCAATTCCTTCAGCCTTCCTTCATAGGTCATGTTCTCAAGACCTTTAATCATTCTTGTTGCTCTTCTCTGGACCCTCTCCAATTTCTCCACATCTTTCTTGAAATGCGGTGCCCAGAACTGGACACAATACTCCAGATGAGGCCTAACCAGCGCAGAGTAAAGTGGAAGAATGACTTCTCGTGTCTTGTTTACAACACACCTGTTAATGCATCCCAGAATCACTTTTGCTTTTTTTTGCAACAGTATCACACTGTTGACTCATATTAAGCTTGTGGTCTACTATGACCCCTAGATCTCTTTCTGCCATACTCCTTCCTAGACAGTCTCTTCCCATTCTGTATGTGTGAAACTGATTGTTCCTTCCTAAGTGGAGCACTTTGCATTTATCTTTATTGAACTTCATCCTGTTTACCTCAGACCATTTCTCCAATTTGTCCAGATCATTTTGAATTTTGGCCCTGTCCTCCAAAGCAGTTGCAATCCCTCCCAGTCTGGTATTGTCTGCAAACTTAATAAGCGTACTTTCTAGATATTGAACAGAGCCGGTCCCAAAACAGACCCCTGCGGAATCCCATTTGTTATACCTTTCCAGCAGGTTTGGGAGCAATTAATAACTACTCTCTGAGTACGGTTATCCAGCCAGTTATGCACCCACCTTATAGTAGCCCCTTCTAAATTGTACTTTCCTCGTTTATCTATAAGAATATCATGCGAGACCGTATCAAATGCCTTACTAAAGTCTAGGTATATCACATCCACCGCTTCTCCCTTATCCACAAGGCTTGTTATCCTATCAAAGAATGTTATCAGATTAGTTTGACACGATTTGTTCTTTACAAATCCATGCTGGCTATTCCCTTTCACCTTACTACCTTCCCAGTGTTTGCAGATGATTTCCTTAATTACCTGCTCCATTATCTTCCCTGGCACAGAAGTTAAACTAACTGGTCTGTAGTTTCCTGGGTTGTTTTTATTTCCCTTTTTATAGATGGGCACTATATTTGCCCCCTTCCAGTCTTCTGGAATCTCCCCCGTCTCCCATGATTTCCCAAAGATAATAGCTAGAGGCTCAGATACCTCCTCTATTAACTCCTTGAGTATTCTAGGGTTCATTTCATCAGGCCCTGGAGATTGCAGGCATCTAACTTTTGTAAGTGATTTTTTACTTGCTCTTTTTTTATTTTATCTTCTAAACCTACCCTCTTCCCGTAAGCATTCACTGTATTGGACATTCCTTCAGACTTCTCAGTGAAGACCGAAACAAAGAAGTCATTAAGCATCTCTGCCATTTCCAAGTCTCCCGTTACTGTTTCCCTCTCCTCACTGAGCAGTGGTCCTACCCTGTCTTCCTCTTGCTTCTAATGTATTGATAAAAAGTCTTCTTGTTTCCCTTTATTCCCATAGCTAGTTTGAGCTCATTTTATGCATTTGCCTTTCTAATCTTGCCTCTGCATTCCTGTGTTATTTGCCTATATTCATCCTTTGTAATCTGACCTAGTTTCCATTTTTTATATGACGCCTTTTTATTTTGTAGGTCACGCAAGATCTCATGGTTAAGCCAAGGTGGTCTTTTGCCACATTTTCTATCTTTCCTAACCATCGGAATAGCTTGCTTTTGGGCCCTTAATAGCGTCCCTTTGAAAAACTGCCAACTCTCCTCAGTTGTTTTTCCCCTCAGTCTTGATTCTCATGGGACCTTACCTATCAGTTCTCTGAGCTTACCAAAATCCGCCTTCCTGAAATCCATTGTCTCTATTTTGCTGTACTCCCTTCTACCCTTCCTTAGAATTGCAAACTCTACGATTTCATGATCACTTTCAACCAAGCTTCCTTCTACTTTCAAATTCTCAACGAGTTCCTCTCTATTTGTTAAAATCAAGTCTAGAACAGCTTCCCCCCTAGTAGCTTTTTCAACTTTCTGAAATAAAAAGTTCTCTGCAATGCAGTCCAGGAACTTTTGGATAGTCTGTGCCCCGCGGTGGTATTTTCCCAACATATATCTGGATAGTTGAAGTCCCCCATCACCACCAAATCTTGGGCTTTGGATGATTTTGTTAGTTGTTTGAAAAAAGCCTCATCCACCTCTTCCACCTGATTAGGTGGCCTGTAGTAGACTCCCAGCACGACATCATCCGTGTTTTTTACCCCTTTTAGCCTAACCCAGAGACTCTCCACCCTTCCATCTCCTATGTCCATCTCCACCTCAGTCCAAGCGTGTACATTTTTAATATATAAGGCAACACCTCCTCCCTTTTTCCCCTGTCTATCTTTCCTGATCAAACAATACCCATCCACACCAACATTCCAGTCATGTTTATTATCCCACCAAGTTTCAGTAATGCCAACAATGTCATAGTTGTATTTATTTATTAGCACTTCCAGTTCTTCCTGCTTATTACCCATACTTCTTGCATCTTCTATGATTCTAATTCATGCTGGCTTGACAGCCCTGCAGAAAGCTTTGTGGGACCAAGCTACAATCCTTGTCACCATTCCAGTAGGCCTCATCTCTATCCTGTTGGATTGTATGTATTGTTATCATTGTATGTGAAGCTATAAACGTGACATTGCACTCCATATGTTTTATAGAAATATGCTTATGTATGTGAACATGATGTAACTGGAATATGCTTTATACAAATGGTCTTTTGTATGGTGTCATTAGAAAGCTTGTAATCTACTAAATGTGTTCATCCCATTCGTTTGCATGTATTAGTTCTATGTCTGGAGTCAGGAGAATAAGATATAAACATGTATCATTGATGTGAACATATTGAGTGGAAGCCATTAAGGGTGCTTCAGAATCAATGACCTGTGAATGGCTCTGTTTACTTTCAAACCTTCCTGTGTACCTGAGGGCTGACCCAGAAAGAATGGACACTTGCTGCCCTCTGCCTGACTGCGGCTGTATCTACACTACAGACCTTACAGCGTCACAGCTGTACGGCTGCAGTTACCCTGCTGTAAGGTCTCCCTATAGCCACTCTATGCTCCCATCGGCCAGGACCAGCTCTAGGCACCTGCAAACCAAGCACGTGCTTGGGGCAGCACAATTCTAGGGGTGGCACTTTCACTCTTGGAGGATTTTTTTTTCTTTTGCTTGGGGTGGCAAAAAACCTAGAGCCGGCCTTGCCACCGGCATAATTAAACTACCCTGCATGAGCGTCTCCTGCTGACTTTGTGCTGTCCGCAGTGGCCTTTTGTCATTCAGTGGGGTGATTTTTTTACACCCCTAATTTAAAAAAGTTTTACCAACAGAAGGGCTAATGTAGACAAAGCCTGATTTCAGCACTGGTTGTCTTTCTTACAAAACCCAACTGTTTGCATAGAAATATCTCAAAACTCTGCCTGAATCTCTTCCCGGACTCTGCTGCATTAGGCGAGAGTTTCAATTCCTTGAGGGCTTTCAGTTGTTCCATCTGCAGGATGGATCCTTTGTTCCCTCACTGCAGCCCTGTTATCTTTGCCCTCTGCTCTGGTTTCCTCTCTGGTACCGGGGCTTGTCCTGGGAATTCATGAGAAGGAGGCTCAGTCTGCGTGCTCCGAAGGGAGATGTGATTAGAACTAAAGTAGGTTACAGAAGCTAACGGAGAGTCACCCACTCCCAGCTGCGTGTCTGGTGCAGCCACTGTTCTATGGCCGGTTCTCACTCACCCCAGTCTAGTCCCCCGAACACGTGATCTGCTCTTAACAGCCAGGACGCACTTCTACCAGCCAGGGCAGGGCTGTGCATTTCCACTGTCTCACACCCACCCAGCAGCCTATGTAAACACCCATTCTTAGTGCTATTACTCCCCCATCTCTTTTCTGGCTGTTTAAATATAGTAGCTGTGTCTTATCTTAATTTCATTTACAAGCTCCTTGAAACAGGGGCTGTTTTTCCTTCTGTGTGTGTGAAGAGCCCAGCACAAGGGGCCCTGAACTGGAGTGGGGCCTCTGGAGGCTTCCACAATACAAATAATGATCATAAATAATCAACACAATAATGCAGGTAAATCAGGTCCTGCCCCTCATCTTTGCCTTTAGCTACAGACAAAGGTCAAGCCATGCTGGCCAGCTACAGAGTGTTAGTAACTTGAATACAGGAGGACATGATGCCCCTGTTGCCCTTGTCAGGAGAATTCATTCAGTCATGTTTCAGGGCATAAAAAACCAGGTTCTCTACGCTGGAGAAATACCCCCGATGAGCCAGAGGAGCAGACAGCGAGTTCAGCTGTGGGAATCCAAGTGCCTTCCAGCCGGGGAAGTGCTGGAAAGTCTGACTTAGCCTGGAACATTCGATTTCAATTCCACTGGGGAGAGACTGGGAGGAAATGGACAAAGAGGAACAGAACAAATCCAGTGCAAACACGAATCCAGTCTCTACCCTGCCTTTAGCCCCTTCCCCCACTTGTTTCATGGCTGCTTTGAGGGGAAGGGGAGACCTCTGCCTTCAGGTAAGGCCTCTGGCTGCTGTCTATCCACAGGCACATCCTGTTGATGTTGCTTTTAGAGTATCTTCCCTCAAAGTGATCTCAATGACTGTGATCCACTGGCAGGTTTCTGAGTGGAACCAGTAGTGGAGTCCCAGGAGCAGGAGCTAGCAAACTCCAGATAGTTCTGAGAACCCCAGGATGGCAAAGGCTCAGGATCCCTCATCCAGGCTTTCCTCTGCATCCCACTCAACGAACAGTCCCTAACTGAGCGGGAGCCTATTTCCCTTTTGGTGTGATGGAGAGACTAAAGTTATGGAAAGGAAGTCAGGACTCCTCGGTTATGTCTGTCATCCTGCCACTCTTTCTCTGTGTGACCATGGGCAATTCATGTCTTCCAGTGCCTCAGTTTACCTGTCTATGTAATGGGGATATGTTCATAGTGGTTTTCCTTTGCAAGATGTTTTTAAGATCCTTCAATGAGAGGTGCTACACAGCATGATGATAGTTACTGATGAGAATTTCTGACCTCTGATCTCTTAGCAACTGCCCTGTGTACCTGCTGAAAGTGTTCGTGTCTCCCCTCAGTCATCTGTCTCCAGATTTCTCTGTGTACTTTCTATCCAGCCACACTGGGCATTTACAAACCCTATAGAGATTTGTCGCTAGTTTTCTTCCTAATCAACTATAATTGTTAAATATATACAAATACACAGAACAGCCAATTCCTCTGTGACTCAGCACAGAGCCCAAGAGTTCTCTTCTCCCTTTGGGAAGGTCTCTTAATTACTGTTTACTCATAAAGCTGGATGAAGACTACAAAAGTGCAGACAGGCTTGTCTCCAGCCTGTTTACGTCCGGATGCCACTGTTCCTTTAGAGGCTGAGTGAACCCCCCTGGGATTGCACAGAGCTATATTATAAACAGTACACACCGCAGTGTTGGCTCTCAGCGTGGGATGCCGCTGTGGATGTTGGGGTAAGAGACGTATGGGACAGGGTTAACCGAGGGGGATTCCCAGGGATGAAGCTTCCATCTCAGGATTCACAGGTACCATCTCTTGCTGAGGAGTCACCTGCTCAACAAACCCAATGCAACATGGGCATGGTGGGACAGAGAGTAAGGCTGTGGTCCTTTCCACACTGCACAACTATTAAACGTCCCAGGGCCCTTGCCATTTGGGATGAGTGCCCCAGCTGATATCCTCCAGCCCAAAACTGGCTTCATTTCATTGGCACAGGGGATCCTTCAGGAGGAAAGGTGTTAGCAGATTTACAAATTTGGAGGTTGTGGTCCGTACTTTGCTCAGGCCCCACTGAGGGAAAACTCTCTTGGAGTTGAAACTAAGACCTAAGCAGCCAGCTATGTAAATGTGCAGACACTGTCACATCCTCCTCTTCTATTTCAGGGCTCTAGCTGCTACCAGGTGGGGATTCTGAGGGCTGTGCCCTGATTTTTATCTGCTGGAAAGTAGAGAGGTGGAAGAGCTCTCCATTGGAACAATTATAGGAATTTTTCAACATGGGCGAGGCATCTTGTCTCCTTGCTTCATTTGAGAAGTCGGCTGAACTGTTATGCCTGAAACTTTCAAAAAAACAATTCAGCCGGAAGCTGACACCCAGCATGAGAAATTTCAGTCCAAATGGTTAAAATTAAGTATCAGAGGGGTAGCTGTGTTAGTCTAGATCTGTAAAAGCAGCAAAGAGTCCTGTGGCACCTTATAGACTAGCAGACGTATTGGAGCATAAGCTTTCATCATGCATCTGACGAAGTGGATATTATGAGGTGCCACAGAACTCTTTGTCACTGTTAAAGTTAGGCAAATTTATCACCAACTGCAAATGAGGTCTCCCAATTGACCGTGTCAGACAGCCTTAATTAAAAGGGGTGACACTATCACCACCTACAATGGCTAATCCATTTGTGAATCCCGTGCAGCTACGCTCTTTGCTCCAGTAACGTCAGTAACTATTTTCTTTTATCAGTGTTAGACGTTCAGACGTTCAATGTAACAGAATGTTCCCTTGTTCGCGTGTTGTGAGACAGAGTGTATATAAACGCCTGTTTGACTTCCTTTATTGATAAATCCTAGGCTTTGTGCTCAGAAGGAAGCATTAGATCGTCTATTCTGAGCTCCGGTATAGCACAGGTGATTAAATTTCACCCAGTTACCCCTGTGTTGATACCAATGCCTTGTGTTTGACTCAAGCCTGGTATATACTAGGATTTGAGATCATAGAATCATAGAGCCACAGGGTTAAAAGAGAACACTAGGGTTATCCAGCCTAACGCCCTGCTGAGATGCAGGATATATTGTGTGTAAACCATCCCAGACATCAGAGGGGTAGCCGTCTTAGTCTGGATCTGCAAAAGCAGCAAAGAGTCCTGTGGCACCTTATAGACTAACAGACGTTTTGGAGCATGAGCTTCCGTGGGTGAATACCTTGCATCTGACGAAGTGGGTATTCATCCACGAAAGCTCATGCTCCAAAACGCCTATTACTCTATAAGGTGCCACAGGATTCTTTGCTGCATCCCAGACAGATGACTATCCAGCATCTATTGGAAAACCTCCATTACAGGAGCTTCTGTTACCTCCCCAGGCATCTGTTCCATTGTTCTACTGTTCTTACAGTTCTTAAAGTTAGCAAGTTTTTCCTGATATATCATCTAAATCTGTTATACTGCAGTTTGAACACATTGACTTGTGTCCTGTTGTGCTGCCAGCTGTGGAAAGAAAGAAAAACTTTTCTCCATCTCTTTTATGGCACCCTACTCCAACTCATCACTTCCCTGTTTATGTATCTAAGGATTACATCATCTCTTTTGGCCACAGGATCACATTGGGAGCTAACAATGAGTTAGTTTTCCGCAGGGACCCCTAAATCCTTTTGCAGGTCCATAATGCAATGCCCTAGTCTATGGGTCGGTCCTGCCTTTCCTGTTTGAGAAGAGGACTTTGCATTTGACAGCACTAAACCATTTTGTTTGCATGGGTCCAGCTCATCAAATGTTCCTGATCGATGATATGCTTGCCCTGGCCTCCTAATTGTAACCACTCTGCCAATCTTTCGGTCATCCACAAATTTTACCTACAATGATTTTCTATTTGCTTCCAGATCATGGATGTAAATATCAAATAGGCTTCGGCAGAACACCACTACAAAAGCCTCCATTGACTGACAATGGTCCACTGACAGCGGCTTTCTGAGATCTGTCAGTTAGCTACTTTTTAGTCCATTTAATGTGTGCTCTGCTGATATTGTATAGTGTTCATTTTTTATCTGACTGTTTTCCTCACTAAATGAAATGCCTCCGAAAGATTGAACGAACACTCTCAGTAAAGGATGAAATTGGGTTTCTTGGACAAGAATAGTTTTCCATAAACTTTTTTGTTGACTGGCATTAATTATAT
Organism: Gopherus flavomarginatus; assembly: GCF_025201925.1. NCBI lineage: Eukaryota > Metazoa > Chordata > Testudines > Testudinidae > Gopherus > Gopherus flavomarginatus. Next base: position 377,737,540 of record NC_066617.1, read on the forward strand.
TTTTAGACTTTTGTTTGAACTACTCCCCTATCAATTTGTGGATGATACCAAACTGGGAGGGGTTGCAAGAGCTTTGGAGGATAGAATAAAAATTCAAAATGATCTGGACAAACTGGAGAAAGGGCTTGAAATTAATAGGATGAAAATGAAAAAGGACTAATGCAAAGTGCTCCACTTAGGAAGGAACAATCAGTTGCACACATACAGAATGGGAAAAGACTGTCTAGGAAGGGGTACTGCGGAAAGGGATCTAGGAGTCAGAGTGGACCACAAGCTAAATATGAGTAAACAGTGTAACACTGTTGCAAAAAAAGCAAACATCATTCTGGGATGTATTAGCAGGAGTGTGGTAAGCAAGACAAGAGAAGTAATTTTTTCCAATTCAATTAGAGTATTGTCCACTGTTTTGTGAGCCACATTTCAGAAAGGATGTGGACAAATCGGAGAAAGACCAGAGAAGAGCAACAAAAATGATTAAAGGTCTAGAAAACATTACCTATGAGGGAAGACTGAAAGAACTGGTTGTTTATTCTGGAAAAGAAAAGACGGAGAGGGGGCATGATAACAGTTTTCAAGTACCTAAAAGGTTGTTATAAGGAGGAGGGAGAAGAATTGTTCTTCTTAACCTCTGAGGATATTACACAAAGCAATGGGCTTAAATTGCAGCAAGGGAGGTTTAGGTTGGACGTTAGGAAAAAATTCCTAACTCTCAGGGTGGTTAAGCATTGGAATGAACTTGGCCAGGGAGGTTGTGGAATCTCCATCATTGGATATTTTTACAAGCAGGTTAGACCAACACCTGTCAGGGATGGATCAGTAAGTTTGTAACTCTGGTGTTCATAACTGTAAGGTTCTCCTGTAGATGCTGTTTAACATCCTTCTTGCCTGCTAATCGACTGAAAATTGTTTCCTGCCCTCAGAAGCTCTGAATTCATTATACTGCTTCTTTCCAAATGCAGAACAAAACTATTTTTTGAATTGTTTCTATCTTTTCTGCAACATTAACAAGTTTCCTTCCTCCACCTAATAATTGACATAAACCTTTTTCAAGGATTTCTTTTGTTCTTAAAATGCTTAATAGTCTCCTTTTGGTGATCTGTAGCTTTGCCCAAGCCTGGATTTTTCCCTGATGTCATTAATGTCGCTTATCAAATTTCATAAATTCTGATTTGTATTGCTTGCTATCTATTTTTCCTTTCCCCTATTTGCTATATAGTGCTCCCCCACCACCTAGTTGCTGCCTTTATTTTGCCACTGACCTGGGTTTTTATCCAAGTTGTCCACTCTCTTGACTCTGGAATTGTGACTTTTTAGCTATCTAGTAAACTCTCCTTAAAGAAATCCCAAGTTTCATTTCCATTTTTCTCTCTACATTTTTCCTCTCCGTCAGATTTGCTGATAATTTCCCTCATCTTTGGGGATTAGACCTTTTTGAAGCATAAAGTATTCATAGATATTACTGCTTGGGAACTGTTCTCGGTCTATCTGAATGAATGAATTCAATGAATCATTTCCATTCATTTCTTTGTCTCTTCTCAAAACTAAATAGCCTCAGACTTTTCATTTTATCCACATATGCCAGCCTCCCCCGTTCTCACAGTCTGTCTCAGAAACCTCCTTTCTATAAGCTACATCCTTTAATAGAGAATGGGTGGCCAAAACTGAATTCATGTCTAGATCAGATTATTCTCCATCCTATTACTGAGGTATCTGAACATTGTTTTTGTTCTGGTCACTGCTGTGAATGAGCAGGTGTTTCGGTGGAGCTATTATCAGTGACACACAGGTCTTCTCCCTGAGGTCTGTTCTAGTTGGGCTGTTTCCCCAGGCACATGTCTTAGCAAAGATTTTTTTTTTCCACTCTCAGATTTTCAGTTCCTGGATGAATGAGGAACTCCCTACAGCATAGACTCTCTAGCCTGGCTTTCATTGCATTAAGGAACAATGAGGAAAAACAGTATCTATGCTCTTGTTTCCTGCTGGTGACTATTAAGGTTTTCCACATCACGACATGTAGGTATTATTGATGCTTGAAGTACCATCAACTATGGAATTGGCTTTAGTAGGGTCATTGCTCATAATTCATTTTTCTGAATAGTAAAAAAGTCATTTTTCAGTGTGTGAAGAGCAACCGATCTGCTTCACCTATGAGAAAAGCCTCCAGTAGTGCATGTAGTGTCTCATATTAACTTTGTCTCTCCATCCAGACATTTGTATTGAAACCTTCATCCTAGACCCTGAGCATATAAAGGAAGTTGGGAAACATATGGCATATTCAGGAGATACCGTTCTGCGTCAGAGTTGGACACCTTCTCCCCTACTGCATGTCAGATTCTAACATAACCTGCTTCACCAACCCTTCCACCTTCATCCTGCTGGGCATTCCTGGCCTGGAGATGGCCCATGTCTGGATCTCAATCCCCTTCTGCACCATATATGTATTAGCTGTCTTGGGGAACTTCACCATCCTGTTCATTGTGAACATGGAGCCGAGCCTCCATGTGCCCATGTACTATTTCCTCTGCATGCTGGCTGTCACTGACCTGGTCCTGTCCACATCAATCCTACCCAAGACACTGAGCATCTTCTGGTTTAATTCCAGAGAGATAGATTTCAGTGCCTGCCTCACCCAGATTTACTTTATTCACTGCTTCTCATTGATGGAATCTGGGATATTCGTGGCCATGGCTTTTGATCGCTATGTGGCCATCTGTGATCCCTTGAGACATTCCACCATCCTGACAAACCCTGTGGTGGCCAAGATCCTCCTGGTCGTGATGCTGCGTGGTAGCATGCTCTCACTGCCCTCTCTCCTTCTGGTGAGGCAGTGGCCATATTGCAAAACCAATATTATCCCCCACTCGTACTGTGAGCACATAGCTGTAGTGAAACTGGCCTGCGCTGACATCCGCATCAGCAGTTATTACAGCCTCTCTGTGGCATTATTGGTGACTGGTCTGGATGGTTTTTTTATGACCGTGTCCTATATCCAAATCCTCAGGGCCATCTTCAGGCTCCCCACAAAGGATGCCCGGCTTAAGACCTTTGGGACTTGCATCTCCCATCTTTGTGCCATCTTAATTTTTTACACCCCAAAATTCTTTTCCTCCCTCACACACCGTTTTGGCCACAATATTCCCCTGCATTTTTTCATTCTCAGTGCCAATGTGTACCTTCTGGTGCCCCCATTGCTACATCCCCTCATCTATGGGTTGAGGACCAAAGAGTTCCGTGACAGGCTGCTCCAGCTCTTCACTCATAAAGGGGTGTAAATGTTTCTCCTGGTGCTCTAGCAAGTAGAATGAGCTCTGTGCAGAGCTGACTGGGGACTTGGCTCTGGACCCTCTTCACTGAATTACTGATTGGGCAGCTAAAGACACATTAAACCCTTTCCTGACCTTACTGTGCTGAGTCAGTTTGACAATCTGGGGAATCGGTCTATGTACAACTCACTGGGTTTTCACCTTTCTAGTTGCTGGTAAATGGACCCCTGAAACTCTTCCTTTTCTGCCAAGACTCCACCTCTGCCATGCCTCTTCCCCATTAGGCACCACCCCTGTTATTTGATCATCTTTTCCCCTCCCCTTTTCACTCATTGGATCATTTCGACCTCCCTCCCCCACTCTCTGCTGGAATGTACCTATTTCAGATTTTTTTAGGGTAGTGACTTTAACCGTGATCGACTTATGCTCTTGAAACTCTAGCTTATTGGCAGATAAATTAGCAAATAGCTGATAAGAACATTGTATCTTATTCCTGTATGAAGGAAAGAAAATTAAATAAGTATTAGACCCACTCATCTCTAAAAACAATATTGTCTTACATCTTGTAGCAAGTCACATAAGGGACGCTGGTTAGGGTTAAAGTTTTAATATATATATTTACTTTGTTACTAACTCCGTAGAGAGAGAGACCCCGTCAGGACTCCTGGGTTCTATCTCAGCAGTGAGAGAGGAGTGGGGTCTAGTGGGTTACTGTTGAGGCAGATTAATATGGAGTTTTGTCACATTATTGAATTGAACTGGGACTATATAGAACATGGTTGCAACCAAAGTACTGTAGTGGCACCAACTCCTGTATAAAAGGGGTTAAATGAGGTGTCTAAGACCAGGTTATGGTTTGCTGGTTATGATTATGCTGTCTAGATGCATGTATCAATTTTGTAGTCAAAGTTATTAATATTGGCTCTATACTGTCTGTATTTCAAACTTATGCTCTGCTTCTGGGAAATATCCCAGACAAGTTGGTGTTAGCTCTTCCTAGCCTGCTTGAAGGCTCATTAAAGACCATCAGCTATACAATTGACCCCTTGAGAGACTGCAGATAGGCCTTGTAACTCAGCAAAGTATGCAGGAACTTGCCCATGTGACTCCAGACTCCATTTTGCTGTAATTTTCCACGGTAAGAACAAAGAGGTGTTCTTACACCTGGAAAAAATTATAAATGGCTGATGCCTCATCTCCATCTAATCTTCAGTCCTGCTTCTTACCTCTGGAGGGATTTCACTACAAACGAAAGCTCTACACAAAGGACTGAATGACCCATCCCAGCTGTGGATGGACTCCAGATACTTGATTTGAACCTGCAGTTTACTCCATCACTGCTACAACCCTGAACTAAGAACTTCGCCATTACTGTATGTAATTGATTCCATTTAACCAATTCTAGCTCTCATCTATGTCTTTTTCCTCATGAATAAACCTTTAGATTTTAGATTCTAAAGGATTGGCAACAGCGTGATTTGTGGGTAAGATCTAATCTCTATATTAGTCTGCATCTGGGGCTTGGTCCTTTAGGATCAGGAGGACCTTTCCTCTTTTACTAGGGTATTGTTTTTTATAACCATTTGTCCCCATAATGAGTGGCACTGGTGGTGATACTGGGAAACTGGAGTGTCTAAGGGAATTGCTTGTGTGACTTGTGGTTAGCTAGTGGGGTGAAATCAAAGTCCTCATGGTCTGGCTGGTTTGGTTTGCCTTAGAGGTGGAAAAACCCCAGCTTTGAGTTGTGACTGCCCTGTTTTAAGCAATTTGTCCTGAACTGGCACTCTTAGTTGGGTCCCCCCAGAACCAGCATCGTTACAGTTCTATATAAAAACTCCAGAAGGACCATACTTGGTAAGATCAATGGTCCATCTAGCCCAGTATCCTGTTTTTGGACATGTGACATTCTGTACCTTGGGGGAGCATATTCTAACCCCCATATTCTTCATTTTCATATAATCGTGATCTCATGCATAAAAGCATGCCTTGTAAGCTGTCAGGGGAAAGGTTACGATCTACTGAGAGTCAGTTCTCTGTCCATATATGTGTGTCACATATGAAGTCATGATAACTGTGTTGTATGGTGGTCACTAAAACATACTGTAAGTTGGGGAATCATCCAGATATTAGCTCCCCAGAGGCAACAGCAAGGAAAGTAACCAGTGTTCAGGCGGGGTGTCAATAAGCCCATCAACGGCCATTGTCCAGCAAGGGAGTTATAATGCAAGGACTCACCTGCATGAGGCCACACCAGAATAATTGCTCAGCCTTGTTTGGATAGACTCAGCAGTGCCCTCACAGACATGCCTGGAATTGTGTTCTACAAGCAAATAGACTAAGAGTATAAAACAGGCAGAGTGGACATGTACTAGGCCCTTCTCCAGCTCCCACCTATGCTGCAAGCAACTAGGACATTGAGAAGAAACAAGATTCCAGCAGGGAGATTGGCGCAGGTTTAAGGAACAAACCTGTGTACTAAGGACTGCAATATCCAGTAGGGGAGAAAAACTGTTTCATCTAATTGCTGCCCAGTCTAATAGGGTTGAGAGGTTAGACTGTGTGCTTATATTTTATTTTGTTGTAGTAACCACTCTGACTTGTTATGCTTTGACGTATAATCACTTAAGATCTATCTTTATAGTTAATAAATTTGTTTGTTTATTCTACCTGAAGCAGTCTGTTTGGTCTGAAGTGTGGCAGAGGCGCCCCTTGGGATAAAAAGCCTGGTACATATCTGTCATAAATATACATGGGGTAGCTGTACTGAATTTCCTCACCTGTAAGGGGTTAATCAGTTCAATTAACCCAGCTGGTACCTGTCCAGAAGGACCAATAGGGAAAGAAGATACTTTCAAGTCTGGGAGGAGGAAGGGTTGCGCTCTCTTTATTTGTTCCCTCTCTGGACAGAAAGAGGGTCCAGGCACGAAAAACATCTCCTAGCGCACGTCCAGACTAACCCGCGGCATCGGCGGGTTAAAATCGATTGCTCGGGGATCGATATATCGCGTCTAGTCTGGACGCGATGTATCGATCCCCGAGCGCTCTTACATCGATTCCGGAACTCCATCAACCCGAACGGAGTTCCGGAATCGACATGGAGAGCCGCGGCCATCGATGCCGCGCCGTCCAGACGGGTGAGTACCTCGATTTTAGAAATTCGACTTCAGCTACGTTATTCCCATAGCTGAAGTTGCGTATCTAAAATCGATTTTAATACCTAGTCTGGACGTGGCCCTAGAAACATACCTGAAATGAGCATCTATGATTACAAAAAGTGTAAGAAAGGCAAGGAAATATATTAGATGATCTTTGTTTTAGCTAGTGAATTTTCCCTGTGCTAAGAGGTAATTTCATTCCTGTTTTGTAACTGGAAAACTGAGTCAGAGAGGAATCCTCTGTGTTATAAATCTTTTTATTTACCCTGTAAAGTTACCTTCCATCCTGATTTTTGCAGGTGTGATTCTTTTACTTTTTTAAAAAATAAAATTCTTCTTTTAAGAACCTGACTGATTTTCAGTGTCCTAAAAACCAAGGGATTTGGTCTGTGCTCACATTGTAACCAATTGGTTAGTATATTATTCTCAAGCCTCCTCAGGAAAGGGAATGAAGGGGCTTGGGGGAATATTTTGGGACTCCAAGTACCCCTTTTTCTTGATTTTTAGTCTAAATCACTTGGTGGTGGCAGTAATACTGTCCACGAACATGGAAAGGATCTGTTCCTTGGGGAAGTTTTAACCTAACCTGCTAAAAATAAGCTTGGGGGTCTTTCATGGGGGTCCCCACATCTGTACCCCAGAGTTTAGGGAGATGGGGGGGCAGACAATATTGATTTATTTGTTACATTGATGAACTAATATAAGCTTGCGGCATCCAGTGGGCATAACAGGACCCTGCAAGACAGAGGTTCCTAGGGTTGTGTCTGGGACTGGAGATATTGGCTAATGTCATTCACTTGCAAGTAGCTGGGAGCAGCTTAAATGCCAGAGGCTGTGTGTGAACAGCCCAGGAGTAGGGATTATCACAGCAGAGCAGGGTAAAGCTGGCTCTCAGAGTCAAGGATTGGAGTGGCCTAGCAGATCACCGATGTAGATAACACCAGAGGGTAACATCACAGGACAGTGACCAATTACAGGTGCTTCAGAGGGAATGAATCAAATAGGCAATGAACAAGTTATTAGTGTCCTATCACTCACTCCCAGCTTCTGGCAAACAGAGACGAGGGACACCATGCCTGCCCATTGATTGACCTGTCCTCCATGAATTTATCTAGTTTTTATTGGAACTCTTATCATTTTGGCTTTTACAACATCCCTTGGCAAAGAATTCCACAGGTTGACTGTGAAGAAATACTTCCTTTTGTTTGTTTTAAATCTGCTTCCTAATAATTTCATTGAGTGACCCCTGGTTCTCGGGATATGTGAAGTAAATAACATTTCCCTATTCACACTAGTCATGATTTTATAGACCTCTCTCAAACCCCTTAATCATCTCTTTTACAAGCTGAAAAGTCCCAGTCTTTTTTATCCATCCCCATACGCAAGGTGTTCCACGCCTGAATCATTTATGTTGCCCAAGAAAGCAACAAAATAGCTTTCACAATGCTTTACTGGTTACACCGAATACAAAAGGCAGTTCCCTTAAAAACAATCTAGACTTTGGTTTCCACCCAGAAAGCCAAGTCAAGTATGATGACGATTATGAGATTCTTATTCATCATGAACAAGTTCTACCAATCCCAAAGGATTGGGAACATCATCTCCCAGGTCAATGAATGTTTCATATATTACCCAAATACACACTTACAGCCAATTCTTATTAACTAAACTAAGATTTATTAAAAAAATAAAAAAGAGAGAGTATTGCTTAAAAGATCATTATACATACGGTCATGAATAGAATTTTTATACCAGTTTTATAGTAGAGATGGTGGTCTTTGTAGTTACATAGAGTTCTTTCAGAATTAGTCTATATAGTCAAAATATTCAATATCAGTGTAGTTAAGGGTATAACTGGAGACCACAGTCTTGTGACTCAAGCTTCTCCTGATAAAACTTAAGCAGATCTGAAGGTCCAAAGAGCCCTTTACAGAGTTCCTGGGCAGTACAGCAGTCCTTGAATGAACAATAGGCTTTTAAAGTAACCTTCTATTTCCTAAACATCACCAGTAATTAACTATCTGGATTAACATAAAGTAATCATCCATTAAGCAGTTCATAGACAGTTATCAGAAACTTTAAAGAGACATATAGACAATGATAATATTACACCTAAGTTTCATTAATTAATATTTCCTTTTGATCTCTGAATATACACCAAACAGCACTAGACATGCACTGTTTGTTTACACTGTTAACCTCTAACAAGCCAGAGGTAAACATAGACTACTACAATCACTATCTTATTTCAGTTCTTTAATAATACGAGTCTACAGTTCAAAGTTCTAGCCTCTCTCATGTGGAATGGTGCTAATTGCCATTTACATACTTTTCTACAATGTTTCTATAAATTGAAATTAGGTCAATTACCCTGAAATTTACTCATCCCTTTCTGGCCATGTGTAACAACCCCCTTTTGCAAAGCCTGGGTCTGTTGCTTGAACAATCACGTGCCCCAAAAGAGAGAAATTGGAAACAGAGTGGGCCAAGGGGGAGCTCTGAGAAGGGTGCGCTGAAGCAATTGGAGAGTCTGGAGAAACCAGGACAAAACTAGTCTCAGGGCCTTGGCACGCAGGTCTCAACTCCCAGAGGGAGGTGCTAGAACAGCAGCTGAACCCCAAGAGTGGGCCTAGAAATTTGGAGCCAGAGCAGGGCCTGAAAGTTGCTACGACTCAAAAGCACATTGGTTCAGGGGCGGGGGGGAAGCTCAGTCACAGCCACCTGTTGGTTGTCCAGCCATGGGAGCTTGAGCAGGGCTGTGACAGCCAGTCTGGAGAAGCTACATGGTTGCTTGTCACCTGTGACTGGAAGAGAATTGAGGCTGGATGGGGAGATGTCCACAAGATGTTCTCTACACCCAAATGTGGCTCCTCTGCCCTCTGCTCCACTACTCTGAGTACTCTGGGTCCAGGACTGATCTCTCCGATCATAATTACTGATGAGATTTACTGATCTGTGATCCCTTCGCGACAGCCCACTATACCTTCAGAAGTGTTCAAGTTTCCGCTCAGTCATCTTCTCCAGATCTGTCTCTCTACTATTTACCCAGATATGCTGGGCATTTACAGGGTGTTAGACCCAAAGGAGAGCTAGACATCATCCCTAGTTTTCTTGCTAATCAATTATATTTTTTAAATATACACAAATACACAGAACAGCCAATTCCTCTCTGACTCAGCACAGAGCCCAGAAGTTCTCATCTCCCTTTGGAAAGGTCTCTTAATTACTGTTTTCTCCTAAAGCTGGATAATTAGTAGAGAAGCAGAAACAGGCTTGTCTCCATCCTGTTTTCACTCAAATGCTGCTTCTCCCTTAGAGGCCACATAAATCCTACTGGAACTTCGCAGAGCTATATTATAAATGGTGAAAATCCCTGTGCTGGCTCTTGGCATTGGATATTGCTATAGATGCTGCAGTGAGAGAGGCGTGGGACACAGCTACCTGAGGAGGTTCCCATTCAGAATTCACAGGTACCCATCTCTTGCTGAGAAGCTCACCTACTCCACAAACCAAGTGCAACATGGGAATGATGGGTTAGAGAGCAAGTCTGTGGTCCTTTCACTGTGGTCCTTTCACAGCATCACTGGTCAAAATGTCACTGTTTTCTGTGCTCTCCTGCCCAACCCAGCTGATGGCCTCCAGCACCAAAACGGCTGCATTTCATTGGCACAGTGGATCCTTCAGGATGCAAGGTTTTAAGAGATGTACAGTACAAGGCCATATTCTGAGGCTGGGAAACATACTTTGCTGAGACCCCACTGAAGCAAAACATCCCTTGGAATAATAACTGAGTAAAGACTTCAGGAGCCAGCTGTGTGTTAATGCACAGACACTGTCACCTCCTCACTGAACAATTATAAGAATTTTTCAACATAGGTAAGACATATTTTCTCCAAGCTTCATTTGATAAATTGGCTGAGCTGTTATGCCATAAACTTTCAACAGACAGTTCAGCCAGAAGCAGACACCCAGCACGGGAAATATCAGTCCAAACACTTAAAATTTGACAAACTTCCCAGCAATTGAAAATGAAGTCTTCTTATTGATGTGTGTCTTAGTCATTGAAGACTAAGGGCTATCCAGAGTTCCACTGTCATCCTCTTCTTACAGTTAGGAGGTTTTTCCTAAAATTTAATTGAAATCTGTTACGGTGGAAGTTTGAAATAATTGCCTCTTGTCCTGCCCTCTGTGGTAAGACAGAACAGCTTTCCTCCACCTCTTTATGGCAGCCTTTCAAGTGTTTGAAGAATGTTATCACATCCTCACTTGATCTCCTCTTTTCCACACTAAACATAACCAGTTCCATCCGCCTTTGGTCGTATGGTTTCTATTCTATCCCTTTAGTCATCTTCGTCACTCACCTCTGGATCCTTTCCAGTTTCTATACATCCTTCCCATGCACTGGTGGTCATAACTGTACACAGTACTCCAGCTGAGACCAAACCAGTCCTTCATAGAGGAATACTATCACATACCATGACTTGCATGCTATGCCTCTGCTAATACAATCTAATATTGCATTTGCCTATTTTGAAACAACAACAAAATCCAACCATCAATCTAACCCTGGTGTAGACATGAAGATATAGACTTAAAAACTCTTCCATCCACCTCGCTAACGCTTCTCGAGGAGGTGGATTATCTATGCTGATGGAAGGAGCCCTGTCTTTGGTGTAAGTAATGTCTACACAGAAGCACCAAGGCAGCGCTGCTATAGCGTTTTTATTGTAGACCAGCCTTCAGGCAGATTTTTCAATAAAGCATGTAGCCTAGATCTGCTGACATGGAGAGCTGGGGAGTCCACCTCTTCCCTTCTCAGTTTATTCCAATGGTTAACCACCCTCAGTGCTGAACATGTGGCCATTATTTCCTGCTGGAATTTGTCCACGTTCAGCTTCCATCCATTTGGCCTTGCTTTGCCTTTCTCCTCTAGATTACACAGTCCATTGCTACGCATGGTTATCTCCCCATGAAAGTGTCTGCTTGATCAGGTTTTTTTTATAAGTTAAATAGATGAAAACCTTCAAGTTTCCCATGGTCTGGCTTTTTCTTCAGCCTCCAATTATTTTTATGGCTCTTTTCAGCACCCTCTCCAATTTTTCAACATCCTTGTAAAATGTGGACCCCCAAAATGGATGCAATCGGTTTCACCAGTGTCATGTGCAGAGGTAAGATCCTTCCCCTGCTCCATCTCATCACTCCCTGTTTATACATCCAAGGATCATATCAGTCCTTTTGGCCACAGCAGAGCACTGGGAGCTCACAATGGGTTGGTTTAATGACGTCTAAATCCTGTTCAGGATCCGTGCATTGCATAATACAATGTCCAAGACTGTGGGTCAAGCTTGCATTTCCTGTTTGCAGAGGATAAGTTTGCATTTGACTGTACTAAAACTTTTTTTTTCCATGAGACACTCTTACCAATGTTCCAGATCAATCGATGTGCCTTCCCTGTCCTCCTCATTTTCACCCTCTGCCAATCTTTGGGTCATCTGAAAAGTTTTGTCTGCGGTGATTTTCTATGTCCTCTCAGATCATTGATGAAAATATTGAATACATTGGCCCTAGAACTGATCCCTGCAGAACCCCACTAGAAACAGGCCCATTCACTGATAATGACCTATTAGCAATTGATTTCTCACATCTGTCAGTTCACCAGTTTTATTCCATTTTATGTGTGCACTAAGGATGTTGTAGAGTGTTTATTTTATCTCAGTATTTCCCCCGAATAAATCAAATACCTCAGGAAAATCAAAGCTTATTGCATCTGCATGGTTCCCTTGATCAGCAAAATCTGTACTCTATTAAAGGGTGAAATCAGGTTTATTTGACAAGACCAGGTTTTGCCTAAACCCTGTTGTGAATGGCATTACTTGTATTATAGAATGTTTTTCTTGAACTAATTCCATACTCCTTTTTGTGATCCTCAGCCCTGTCAACTATGGATTTTCCCCTGATGTCTTCACATCCCTTATCCGTTTTCATAACTTCCGATATTTGTTGTTGGCTATTTTCCCTTTTCCACATTGATATACATTTATCTTCCCCACGCTAATTACAGCCTTCACTTGGCAAATAGACCAGCTTTTTAGCCAAAGTTTTTCACCTTCTTGACTGAGGAATCCTGACTTTTTTCTCTATCTAATTATCTGTTAAAAATGCTCTCATTTTTCATTCCCATTTTTTGTCTAATTATTTCCTTCCAATCAGTTTTGGTGAGTTTTCCTCAGCTTTGGGGAATTAGAACTTTAGAAGCACTGGGTGTCTATAGAAACTACAAGTTTGGTGTTCTCTGTCCATTTTAATGTAATCAGATCCATTCCTTATTTTGCTGTCCTCTATCATTTGCCCCCTTGTTTGTCTCTTCTCTAAACAGCCTCAAACTTGTCAGTCTGTCCACATTCGGCAGCCTCCCCTTTCTCAGAGCCCGTCTTGGAAATCCCCTTTTCATTTGCTATATCCTTTATAGAGACTGGCTGACCAAACCTGAGCACATATCCAGAGCTCGTTATTCTCCATTCCATTCCTCAGGCATCCAAACATTGTCTTTGTTTTGGCCACTGCTGTGAATGACCAGGTGTTTCTCCGGAGCTGCTATCAATGATGCTGAGGTCTTTTGTCTAAGTTGTTTTCTTGTTGGGATGTTTCCCCAGCACGACTTCACAGAGGTCTGGATTTTTTTCTACTCATATTTTAAGCAAACAGATGAAAGGGGAACTCCCTACAGCATGGATTCTCTAGCCTGGCTTTCATTGAATTAAGGAACAATGATTGATAGCCTATATCCACACTCTTGTTTACTGTTGGTGACTCTTAAGGTTTCCCCCACTATGACGTGCACGAATTATTGATGCATGGAGCATCATAACATATTGAATTAGCATAGGAATGTTCAGTTGTTCACAATTCATTTATTTAAATAATGAGAATGTCATTTCTCAGTGTATAAAGAGCAACCAATCTACTTCACCCACAAGAACAGCCTCCAGTAGTGTATGTAGTGTCTCATATTAACATTGTCTCTCCATCCAGGCATTTGTACTTCAGCTATCACCCTGGACCCTGGTCATATACAGGCAGTCAAGGGAACCTACGGTGCATGCAGGAGACATCATTCTGCCTCAGAGTTGGACACATTCTCCCCTACTCCATGTCTGACTCCAACACAACCGACTTCACCAACCCCTCCACTTTCATCCTGCTGGGCATTCCTGGCCTGGAGGTGGCCCACATCTGGATCTCCATCCCCTTCTGCACCATGTATGCTATAGCCATCCTGGGGAACTTTTCCATCCTGTTCATTGTGAAGAGGGAGTCGAGCCTCCATGAGCCCATGTATTATTTCCTCTGCATGCTGGCCATCACCGACCTGGTCCTGTCCACAGCCACCGTGCCCAAAATGTTGAATATATTCTGGTTCAATTCCAGGGAGATCGATTTCAGTTCCTGTCTCACCCAGATGTACTTCATTCACTGCTTCTCAGCAATGGAGTCTGGGATCTTCGTGGCCTTAGCTTTGGATCACTACGTGGGCATCTGTGATCCTCTGAGACATTCCACTATCCTGACAAATTCTGTTGTGGCCAAGATCGGCCTGGCCTTGGTTCTGCAGAGCGTCATACTTGCATTGTCCTATCCCTTCCTAGTGAGGCGGTGGCCATATTGCAGAACCAACATCATCCCCCACTCTTACTGTGAGCACATAGCCTTGGTGAAGCTGGCCTGCACCAACACCCATCTCAGTAGTTACTACGGCCTCTTTATTCTATTCTCTGTGATCAGTTTGGATGTTTTTTTTTATCACTGTTTCATATATCCAGATCCTCAAGGCAATCTTCAGCCTCCTCACAAAGGATGCCCGGCTAAAGACTTTTGGGACCTGCGGCTCCCATCTTTGTGCCATCTTGGTTTTTTACATCTCAGATTTCTTCTCTTTCATCATGCATCGGTTTGGACATAATGTGCCCCTGCATGTCCTCATTCTCATGGCTAATGTGTACCTTTTGGTGCCCCCCTTGTTACACCCCATCATCTATGGGGTGAGGACCAAACAGATCCAGGACAGGCTGCTCCAGCTCTTTTCTCATAAAGGGACCTAAAAGTTTTCCCAGGTGATATGGGTCTCAGGCCGAGCTCTGTGTAGAGCTGGCTGGTAGTATGGCACTGGGCCATCATCCCTGAATCACTCACTGGGCAGTCAGAGAGACATTAAATCCTTTCCTGACCTCATTGTGCTGTGTCAGCATGATAAGCTGGGGAATCAGTTTATGTACAATTCAGTGGCTTGCCACCTTTTTTATTTCTGGAAGCTGGACCCCTAGAACCATGACTCTTAGACTGACTCTTCTGCGAAGTCTCTGCACCAGCTGTACCTCTTCCCTGCAAACACCCCACCTCTGTCCCTTGCTCCTCTCCTCCCCTCCCCTTGTTAGTTGCTGGATTATTTTAATCGCCTTTCCACAAACACCTATGTTCTTGTTCTTTTTCTTTTTCTGCCGCCTGAAAACTGAATAGCTTGAATTTTGAACTTTTCTGTTTTCTCTCATCTTGTTGCTTTTCTCTCCCTACTTCCCTTTCTGAAATAAGGAAACATAAAAGGAAAAAGATGGTGACCTATTTGATCTCCAGCCACCAAACTTAAAATCTCTGCATAAGTGTATGAAGTTCAGATTTCACTCAGAACAGCAAGGTGTGCATTTCACACTGCTTGTAATACCATTGTGATGGACTTTGTGAGGATACAATCTGGAACTGGGGCACTGCTGATCCCTCTAGCATATCAGTCTGGACCCCTCCCCTCTCAGGCTATGAGAAGCTTCAGACGCCTACTCTATTTTGGGAATTACCACAGGAACAAACGCATTTGAAATGTAGGTACATGCATAAAAATATGGTGGTCATATTCAACAAACAGTAACTTTTCCATTGACACCTCATATGACATATTTTGTACAAGATTTGTTGCAATTACATAACAGTGGTTAATATGGGAATGCCAGTGTGCTGTTTTGGGGTACAGAGTGTCAAAGCAATATATCTATCAAATGATATCATCTTGTCCAACTAGAGCTCAAAGCAGAATCAACTCTACCTAAATCGTCCCAGCCAGGGATTTGTCGAACCAGGACTTAAAAACTTCAAACAATGGAGATTCCACCATTTCCCTAGGTAACCCATTCAAGTACTTGAACACTCTCCTAGTGAAATAGTTTTTCCTACTATCCAACCTAGACCTCTCCCATTGCAACTGGAGATCGATGCTTCTTGTTCTGTCATCTGTCATCATTGAGACCAGCCAAGCTCTAGCTTCTTTGGAAACCCCCTTCAGGTAATTGAAGGCTGCTATGAAATCCTCCCTCACTCTTCTCTTCTATAGACCAAATAAGTTCCCTCAACCTTTCCTTGTAAGTCATGTGTGTGAGCCCCCTAATCATTGTATTATCCTCCACTGGACTATCTCCAATTTGTCCATATCCTTCCTGTAGTGGGGGGCCACCAAACTGGATACAATACTAGTTCTTTTTGGAACCTCATTATAGTCTTGTCCATCACAACAGCCTGTGGCAAATAGTTCCAGATATTGACTATGAATTGTCTGAAAAAATACTTCCTTTCATTTGTTTTAACCTGTTTTAAACCTGCTACCTATTATTGGGTGACACCTAGTTCTTGTGTTATGAGAAGGAGTAAATAACACTTCCTTATTCATTTTGTTTACACCTTTCAGGACTTTATAGACCACTCTCATACCCCATCCCCCTTACTCATCTGTTTTCCAAGCTGACAACTCTCAGCCTTTTCATCTCAACTCATATGGAAATTGTTTGATACCTCTAATCATTTCGGTTGCTCTTTCTGTATCTTTTCCAATTCCAGTATATCTTTTTTGAGATGGGGCAACCAGATCTGCATGCAGTATTGAATATGTGGGCACAGCATAGGTATAGATAGAGGCATTATATTTTCCATCTTATTATCTCTCCCTTTTCTAATGATTCCCAATACTCCGTTAGCTTTTTGGACTGCCGCAGCACATTGAGTGGATGTTTTTGGAGAACTATCAACAATGACTTCAATATCTTTCTTGAATGATAGCAGCTAATGTAGACACCATAATTTTTATGTATAGTTGGAAGGATGTTTTCCAATGTGCATTACTTTGCATTTTGTAGATATTGAATTGTATCTGCCATTTTACTGCCCAGTCATACAGGTGTCGGAGAAAAACTCAGTTCTCGCTTTTTGTTTGGGTGCAGAGAAATCAAATACTTTATTCTAACTCCAGCAATTGCAACAGAGGGAGGGAGTGCCCTAGGACACTGGGTCACCCCAGTCCCGGACAGGTCTCTCAACAGGTAAACAATTACAGCAAGCATTTCTACCTTTGTTACAGACAATAACAAGCCATAATACAGACAATAATGTGCAACAGCTGCATTTCGTTTATACATAGGCTATCCTGCTATCTTATTTGCCCCATGTTGGGCGCCAGTCTACGTATTTAATTATCAGTGCAAGGTCGTGATAACTTTTTACACAGTTCTTTCCTACTCGCCTTACACAATTCTCGCTTCTACAAATCTCATGTCATTAGGGTTACAATTAGCCTAACTCTTGCTAACAGACTGACATGCATTAAGATCCCCTACAAATCCTTGTCAATTCTTTTTCTTCTTCCACACTCCCCCCTTTTGTACTTCTAGTACAACAGATATTCTCAGATCTCTATTTGCATTGAGCCATGGATTTTTGATTTTACATCAGATGTTTCAACCTTAGGGGTTTTCACTGGATATAATGACAATTCATGATTAGCATGGACATGAAAGGTATTACTATTATTATGTCTTTTACAACAGCAATGACATAATTTTAAACTAACTAACAACAATGCAAGCAATAATATTCCCACAGCAATAATATGATGAGGTTGTTGCACAGTTTTGGTTACAAATCATAGTACATTATACTTAGTACACAAAGTAGACACTGTATAAGCTATATGAAAGGCGTTCTTTTTAGCTTGATATATATTCTGAAGCACGTGAATTTGCCCTTGCAATTCAGAGATTCTTTGAATCTTTGGTAACAATGAAAGCAAATTTTGAAATCTATTAGGTACTAATCTGGTCCAATTAAACTAAGGGCTACTTGCAAAATTCTATCTGCAGGCCAATAAACAATATGATTGTCTGCAATGGTGATGAGATTAAAATGTATATCTTGCAATGTGGTGGTTTTAACATACATAGAGCTATCATTAGCTTGAAAAGTAATTGTCTTGTCAGGATAGTTCCTTGTCCTTTACCCTCCCAGCAAATGTTATCATAAACAGTGACAACTTCCCTTGGCTTCAGTTTATGGATACACTGAAGCTGCAGGGGTTCTAACAGCCAAATGTCCATTGACTTCCTATTCCTATACAAAATATCAGGTGTTTTTTTAGAGGTACTGACTATAAATCAGTTAGGTATACCAGGTGGTCTAATTTCCCAGATGTCTCGGTGGATAGTCCAGTCCCATATGCATCCTTACCATGGACCCGTCAGGATTTGGTATGTGGGAGCCAAACCTCCCCATCCGGTTCAAATGCTTGGAAGGAGCACTGTGAATGTCCACACTTCCACTCAGAAAGTGTCCAGATATGTCTCCATGACCACAGATCAGATGGTACTCCTGATGGGTCTGTAAGGGCAGTGGGCCAAGTCTGATGCTCAAGATCACTCTGAATGGCCATCAGCTGGTCATTCAGGAAATCCTGAATTCCTACACATACTAGATCCCACTGCAATGCCTTCCCAGCCTCAGTGATATTCAATACCATCTCTGTTAGTAACTTCTGGGTCATAGATCTAAGGGTGGAAATAACATGTAACTCACCAACTCTAGCCTGTACTTGGGTTAGCTGAGCTCCAGAAACAAGGCTAGTGGCCTTTTCTAGTTGGCCTGATTTCTCATCATGTTCTTGGCTTTTAAAAATATTCCAAATGGCTGCTGCGCTATTGGCCCCATCCCACAGGGATCCAGTCAAGTCCCTCTTCCTCCAGAGGAAATAACCCAGGCGCTCTGTTGTGCTAATCTAATGGCAGTCCCTAGTGTTGTATTAGTCACAATCCATTGATATCCTAACACGTATCTGTTTGGTGTAGTATTATATCACATCTATTGGTTATATGCCTTTAACTAATCTCAGGTACTTTCAAGAGGCATTGACATTAATAGCAGAGGAGAGGGTGTATTGCAATAAGGTACAGGCTACATTATTCGTCACTGGAATGGTTTCAACATAAGTAAAATTTCCAGTGGCAGAACAAACTCTTTGGGTATTTGATTATTTACTAATTGGGTAACCAAATAACAATAAGGGCTTCTTTCATGTAACACAGTACAAATTCCAGGTATAGACATCATATCTACTTCACTATGGAACCCATCAATTCCAATTATAAATTTTTGGAGTTCATTTGCAGTAATATTATTGATCTTTATTTCCACTGATCCATTTGTTCTCCACTCAATTGTTCACTTATATGGGATATCCTGAATTTTAAAAATATTTTTCCTTTTTTTTTTCCTTTTTGTTTTTTTTTCCCAAACAATCTTTAAATAAATCACTAAAGTGTGAAGGCCTTGGTCATTGGTTTTATCAAATATATGGCATTGTCTGTATTTGGATGTATTACAGGGGTAATAGTGTAATGGAGGAGGTGGCAGAGACAGTGACAACAAAGTGCCTTTAGTACTTATCATTTAAAAATTCAATTAGAGAGAGCAATACATACTGAAGTATTTATCCAAAACACAGGGCACAGCCTGTACAATAAACCCCAAAATCCAATCAATACCACATTCCCAAGCAGGGTCCCACAAATTTCTTCCTGCCAGTGTATAATTCTTTGTTTCTTCACCAGGATCAGTTCTTAATGTCCTTTCTAGTCAGGAATTCCTGGACTTTGGCAATTTCAGTGGAGTGAGTGTTCCTTCTTCTTTCCCAAAACAGTCGTGGTTCAGCATCCGACAGGGAAGAGGTTACCAGCACATTACCCTGTAATGGTTTTGATTCTTTTAGAAAAATTCAAAGGCACAGTAGATCTGTCAGTGGATAAGGGAGAGGTTACTAGCACTTCACCTTGTACTTTTTACCTACTGTCCAGAAGGCACCGTGGAGCTAGAAGGAGAAATGGCTAATCATCAGTAGGAGAATTCTCCCAATGTGGAGGGGTCTTTTTGCAGTGAGAATCATGGGTCCAGGCAGTCAGTCTTTGGCACTTCACAGTGGTGTTGCTAGTCAGCAGGACTTTCCAGCGTGGAGCCAGAGCAGTCTTTCGTCGGTGGACCTTTACATTGATCCAGTCTCCTGGTTCCAAGGAGTGGCAGGGCTGCTAGGATCTTTGGCTAGCGCTTCTTTACCTGTGAGAAAAGAAACCTAACACATTTCATTAGTGCCTGGCAGTGTTTTGCAGATCTCATAGCTACTTGGGCACATTCAAGCCCCTCTTCCTTTTCTTGGTTGTCAGCCAAGTCTTAGCTGTGAGCAGTGTCCTTGAATGGAGTCAGTGTCTTATCTTTAGCTTGAGCATACTAGCTATATTTTCCCAGTTAACTCATTCTGCTCTTTTTCCTTCTCCCCTTCTTGGCTTCTTTTAACCTACAAAGGAAACTTCTACTCTTCACTCATACACCTTTTTCCCAACCATGAACATATAAACATTACCTTTATACAGTACATTAGTCTTAATATTCAACGTATGCCACATATACCCTTCCACTACAATAACTTTATACAGAGCTTTGGAGCAACAAGCCAGGACAAGCACACCCACTTTGAGGAGTTCACTCAATACAACCTCTAATCCAATAGCTTCCCACCATCCCCAGCCCTCTGGCTAGAAATCTGAGGTAGCCAGAAGGATCCCATGTACAATATGGGGAGTGAATTAACTTTCCATGTCCTTGCTTCCAAAGACTGTTTGTAGGCAAATTTTAACAACAATTTTTTAATTAACAATCTGGCCAATGAAATTTCTTTTCCTTACTTAAGGAAATGTATTAGACTTTAGTTTATCACATTCTCCTTATTTATCCAAACACTTTATATTCCAAAATTGAATAAAACAAGTATCTGCATTTAACCCTTCTATTTGATATTAACTAGACTATCCTATGAAACTATTAAACACAACAATTTTGGCCACGAGACAAACACCACAAGACAGGACATAGAGCACAAAACATAATTCCTGTTGTGCCAGTAAATGCATGATACGTTGAATGCTGTTCAGCTGGCATCAGTTTTCTCTGATTATCTGAAAGACAAAAAAAACAGAGGTCTACCCCTTCTGGGCAGTCAATCATCACTTAAAATATACAAATACCCTTGTTGATTTCAGGCAAAACAGAGGAATTACCCCATATTTCCTTGTATTTGTTTCATAGGCAGCCCAGGTTTCAGTGGCTTCTACCTTATCAGTTAGATAATTTGCATTAATACAGATGGTTTCTGGCTTGCTTTTGGATCCAAAGCTATCCACAGCTTAAAGATTTTTACCTTAAAAGGGACATAATTAACTTTGCCAGAATTTTGATTGCTTTTTACTTTTAACTCTTGCTTTCAAACACTGAAAGAAAACATCACTACTTATAGTGCCCCTTAGAGCCTAATAAAATTTCAATTACATAGCACTGTATATATTTCTTTAGCTAATTCAGCTAAATTGTTTATAGCCAAATGATTGCAATCTAATAATTTCTTTTTTTGAATTTATTTACAAACATTTCACAGACACCAAGAACTTTCCTCTTTAGCATTTTACAAATTCAACTGCTGTTCCCTCCAGCAACTACAGAGTTAACTTCTCACTCTCCCTTAAATCACTTGCTTGTCTCCCAACAGCCACTTTTATCAACTCAAATCACCATTTCAAGTATTGTCCTGGGTATTTGAAATCCCCATGCTTACACTTACTTACTCCTGTCTTCCACTACACCCTCAAAATTCTCCAACCTGTTTTGCAATCTTTCTGTCTGTTGCCTGCCTGCTTGGGCCCAATCCTGCTTATCTCGCTGAACCATCCCCTCCATGGGCACCAACTTGTTCCACTACCAGTTTAGCTAGGAGGGTGGGCTTCTCAACTAGCCCCCACCCCTCCTGGTCTCTTCCCTTAAACATTCTAACCCATAAGACTACCTGAGTCCTCCCTCGTGAGGCTTGCCACCTGGGCAGAAACGCATGGCCCATTGGCGTTTAACTATTCAATTTCCTCTTGTAGCAAACACACTGCTGTTATGGTGTATGATGAGCACAAATGGTTACATTTTGACAAGTCCCTGAAGGACCGGTACTTGCTTAGCCAGGGCTTCCTTTTCTACCTGGAAGTCCTATCTCAAGGCCTGCAACTTGCCCTGGGCGTAGGTTTGAGTTGCTGCCTGGTTCATGATCTATGCTCTTAATTGCTCAATTCTAGTTATCAAGTACACATCTCTTCCCTTTTCTCCAACTTCTCTATTGCCCAGTCCTGCTACAACTGGGGTAGATCCACCTGCCACCCTTCCCGGTCAACCAGAGTGGACAGAGGAATGCTAAACCCCTCTCCAGTTCTCAGACTTACTGCGGCTGAGAGTGGGCACTCCTTTAATCATGCAATCCTTAACATATAACATCAACAATACCAAGCAAACCAAACCTAAAAATAACAAGGGTAAAACAAATAGATGGTGTAAATTCTGCAGGGCTCCCCCCGCTCTCAATTGCTCATCAAACTGTGACAAATTTCTGTTACCAATCTATCCCTTGTGTCAGGTGATCAGGCTGACACTGCAAGACGTTGGGGTAAGATAAAGAAAACACACCATATAACTGAATTTTAAAGCTTCATTAATAAAATAATAAAACAACAATGGAGAATGTTGGGAACGCTCCCACATCACTCAGGAAAAACATTAATGCCCCAAGCCCTACGCCATTTTCATACTCACACATGTCCAGACTGGCCACGTCTGTGTATAACGTTCAGAGAAGAGGGAGAGGTGGACAGGAGATTATCCTGTATACAGCTTGTCCAGAATTTCCAACATGCTTTCGCTCTTGGGAGGACTGTTCTTTTACATCCTGGAATCTCCTGCGGCATCTCTTTCAGAGATTCCAGTCCAGGTCGGCTGCCTGTGGTTTCTTCGGTATCACCAAGCCACACTGGCTCCAGGGCTGCAAAGGCACACTGTTGGATCTCACTGGACAGTTAAGCTTTGCAAATGTAATCTCACTTCTGTAACTTGTATTGTCTTTAGTTTGCCTCTGTCTATATTTTTTCACAGCCAGCTGGGGCCGAAAGCAGTTTTTCTTTATACTTAGCATAATCTGTGTTGATTCTTGACCTTGAACGCAGAGCAACTTTCTCTTTATCTCTGGGCCAAGCTGAATTTCTAATTAACCCGTTCCTTTCCTCAGTAGAAAAATTGCTCACACTGTCAGAGGCTTTTTGGTGATTAAAAGCTCCTCTTAGATGTATGATCTTATTTAGATTGAAGGTACCTTCTAGTGGGCATTGTTTAGATGGATTTTCACGCATGTAAAGATTCCAATACTCTAAATACCTGCAGGTTGTTGGACCATAATGTACGTACATGACATAAGATGGGGTACCCTTAGGGGGTGAGCTGGAATATTTAGACTGTCCCCCACCCATTTTCCACTTACACGCACAGGGAGGGTGCCCTGTCCGCGCTAGCGGCACATAAACTAAGAATCTCTCCCTACAGGGTACTCACACAGGAGAGGCTAACGAGGATGGCCACGACCCTCCTACATCTCCTTTCAGCAAAGAGCGTCGGCTAGTCTCTGGGAGACGGTGCCGCTTACTCTGATTGCATCCAGTGAGATGATCAGACTGTCAGTAGCCCACACGGAAAAGGAAAGGGGAAGGGAAGAAGGGTACACACGCTACTAGACCCAGGTAGCTTCCTCACCGGATGATGCCAAGCCGAGTCAGCCCACCGTGGGTCAGATCTTCTAAAGATCCACTAGTTACTGGGCTTGCGTTAGAGTAGTCCTGGTCATGAGCTTTCGCTTCACAGGGTACTCTAGGCGTCTTCCGGTAACAGTCACTCACACTAGTGTACACACACACACACCAAGGCCTTATTTCCAAATACCACGATGCATCTGTACCTTATGTCTGGACCCAATACCATGAGGCGGTATAACAACCCCTCTTGAGGCGGTAAAAACCCCTCAGCACCGGTGCATCTCTAACGCATCTCACTATGCATTACCTAATGCATTACCTTATGCATTACCTTGTTGGCAAACCCAGCAGTTTCCCAGTACTGCTATAAACTAACCTGATTGGGGCTTTCCCCCAATACCACTCTGCATCTGATCTTGCTGCACAGTCAATAAGTTCAGATGGCGTGAGCCCAATGGACACAGACGTCCCCACAGACAGTCCTCCTCCGACACCCCAATAGAGATTTCAAAAGGTCTCTTACCTCTATTGTGGCGCCATGGGGTTCGAAGGGGAATGATCCGTAGCAGCTGCCCATGGGTCCGTGGGCGTTGCCATCCCGGACGAGCCCCCAAATAGTCAGAGAAAAACTCAGTTCTCGCTTTTTGTTTGGGTGCAGCAAAATCAAATACTTTATTCTAACTCCAGCAATTGCAATAGAGGGAGGGAGTGCCCTAGGACACTGGGTCACCCCAGTCCCGGACAGGTCTCTCAACAGGTAAACAATTACAGCAAGCATTTCTACCTTTGTTACAGACAATAACAAGCAATAATACAGACAATAATGAGCAACAACTGCATTTTATTTATACATAGGCTATCCTGCTATCTTATTTGCCCCATGTTGGGCGCCAGTCTACATATTTAATTATCAGTGCAAGGTCGTGATAACTTTTTACACAGTTCTTTCCTACTCGCCTTACACAATTCTCGCTTCTACAAATCTCACGTCATTAAGGTTACAATTAGCCTAACTCTTGCTAACAGACTGACATGCATTAAGATCCCCTACAAATCCTTGTCAATTCTTTTTCTTCTTACACACAGGTCTGAGAGATCCTTTTGTATCTCTTCTCAGTCTACCTGGCACTTTACTGTCTTGAATAGTTTTGTATCATCAGCAAATTTTGCCACCTCATTGTTTACTAGGGCTGTCAAGTAATTTTTTTTTCAGCATCCCCCTGGAGCATTCACTGGGATATGGTCAGAGCCCTCTAAGGTGTCCAAGGGCCAACTCCTGGAGCCCCGACTCCTCCTCCAGTTGGAGTCTATGTCTCTGCCGCAGCCATCACTCTGCTACCAGAGTCCCGTGTCTGGCCCTTGTGCCTCTGTCCTACTCAAGCTTCGTCTGGATCATCCAGCCCCTATGGTTTTAAAGGGCTGGACCGACAACTCCTCTCTCTCTTCCTTTTCTGGGGAGGTTCCATTCCTTCCATGCGCCCCCCTTTGCAGAAAAGGTGGAGAAAACTGTTTTTTATCTAGAAATGCAGTTACTCCCTTCTTCTTTTCAGGCGAGATCTCGTTAGGGCTGATAGCCTTTAATGACCAATTTATATATACACAGATGCCTCCTGCCGTTCAGTAAAAAGAGGGTGAGCGAAGAGTAGAGGAAAATCACAAAGAAAAGGGATACAGATTGTTGATACAATCAAATGTGAATTAATAGGATTAAAATTTTGGCCCAACGTGGCAATCAAAAAAAGAGAAGAGAATGTTAGTAATTTTTTTTTAAGATAATTGGAGATATACCAATCTCCTAGAACTGAAAGCAACTTTGAAATGTCATTGAGTCCAGTCCCCTGCCTTCACTAGCAGGACAAGTACTGATTTGGCCCCAGATCCCTAAGTGGGCTCTTCAGAGATTGAACTTACAACTCTGGGTTTAGCAGGCTAATGCTCAAACCACTGAGCTATCCCTCCTCCCTGTCAATTCCATCATGTAGAAAGAATGGATAATAATAAGACAGAAAATATCGTATTACCTCTATACAGGTCTATGCTATGCCCACGTATTGAATCCTGAATGCAGATCTGGTCACCCCATCCCAAAAAAAAGATATGTTGGAATTGGAAAAGGTACAGAGAAGGGCAACAATTTATTAGAGGTATTAAACGTATGAAGAGAGGAGGGTATGAGGTATCAGGTTTCCCTCCCCACTCTGAACCCAGAGTACAGATGCGAGGACCTGCATGAAAGGCCCCTTAAGCTTATATTTCACCAGCTTAGGTTACAATTCCCCAGTGCACAAATTCCTTTCCTTGTCCTTGGACAGTATTGCAGCCACTACCAAGTGATTAAACAAACATTAAGGGAGGGGCTACTTGGAGCCCTGCTCCCCTCAAATATCCCTCCAATCCCCTTTACTCCCTTTCTTGGGGGGAGGGTTGAGAATAATATACCAACGAATAGGTTAACAAAGTGAGCACAGACCAAATCCCTGTTTTTTAGGACACTGAAAATCAATCAGGTTCTTAAAAGAAGAATTTTATTTAAAAAAGTAAAAGAATCACACCTGCAAAATCAGGATGAAAGATAACTTTACAGGGTAAATAAAAACATTTTAAACCCAGAGGATTCTTTTCTTTACTTTTTTTTTAAATAAAATTCTTCTTTTAAGAACCTGGTTGATTCTGTACCTCTGCGCAGGAGGAATTATATGTTACTGCACACATAAAAGATGTTACCCTTCCCTTTATATTTATGACAGAGGGATATCTATAATATCATGACAGGTGTGGGCAAATTGAATAAAGAAATGTTATATACTCCTTCAAATAACACAGTAACTACTTTTCACCCAATGAAATTAATAGGGAGCAGATCTAAAGCAAACAAAAAGAATTATTTATTTACAGTCAACCTGTGGAACTCTTGGCCAGAGGAGGTTATGAAGGCCAAAAGGATAACACGGTTAAAGTAAAATTAGTTCATGGAGTATAGGTAAATCAATGACTATTAGCCACGATGGCTAGGAATTTTGTCACTAGCCTCTGTTTGCCGGAAGCTGGGAGTGGGTGACAGGGCATGAATCACTTGATTATTACCTGTTCTGTTCATACGCTCTGAATCACATAACATTGATCATGGTCAGAAGACAGGATCCTGGGCTGGATGGATCATTGTCTTTACTCAGTATCTTCTTCTTATATAGAGCTCATATGTATCTGCCCCATGCTGTAACCCAGTCTCCTCCTAAAGCTGAGATAGAAACCAGGAAGCTTGATGGAGTCTCTCTCTCGACAGAGTTATTAACAAAGTAAGACTAGACTGTGACATTGCACTCCATATGTTTTATGGAAATATGCTTATGAAAGTGAATACGATGTAATTGGAATGTGCTTTATGGAAAAGCTGCAGCGGCAGAGGAGGCGGCGAACAGAGCGGCTAACAGGGGAGTTTCAGTGGGAGTGCTGTTGGAGGAGCAGGTTTTTGTGGTTTGTGGTGTTTGTGTGTGAGTGAGTGTGTGTGCAGGCTGCTAGGGGCTGTGTGCTGAGAGCGAGGCTGAGCCCTGAGTTGGGGGCGGGGCTTACCTGATTAGGGGTCCTATATAAGGAGCCAGGCACTCAGGCAGCGGCACAGGAGGCGGCGAACAGAGCGGCTAACAGGGGAGTTTCAGTGGGAGTGCTGTTGGAGGAGCAGGTTTTTGTGGTTTTTGTAGTTTGTAGTGTTTGTGTGTGAGTGAGTGTGTGTGCAGGCTGCTAGGGGCTGTGTGCTGAGAGCAAGGCTGAGCACTGAGTTGGGGGCGGGGCTTACCTGATTAGGGGTCCTATATAAGGAGCCAGGCACTCAGGCAGCGGCACAGGAGGCGGCGAACAGAGCGGCTAACAGGGGAGTTTCAGTGGGAGTTTCCAGGGGGAGGTTGCAGGGGAGACCAAGGCAGAGGAACCGGGAAGGCAGACCAGGGAAGAGGCAGCCCTGCGCTGGTTGGTGGCCTGCGGTGCGGTGTGAGGCGTGGATTGCCAGGCACAGAGTTGCAGCGCTACGATGGAGGCAGAGGCAGCAGGTGCAGACACACTGAGGATGACTGGGTGCGGCAGCTGCGGCATGTACATGGTCCTAGAGGGAGCACCTGAAAGGAGTTTCATCTGCATGAAGTGTCGTCTGATAGAGCTGCTGGAGGAAAAGGTAAGGGGACTGGAGATGCAAGTGGAAACTCTGGCTGAGTTTAGAAGGGGATTTGAGCAGATGATGGAACACAGACATGATGAGGCACAGGGGACAAGCTCAGGCGAGCGGATAGAAGCAGGACCTAAGGACTCTGAGGAGGGACTGCTGGGTGAGGAAAGTGGACGGTGGAAGCATGTCACTAGGAGAACCAGACAGAGGATAAGACGGGCCAGCGATGGACAAATAGAACTCAGGAATAGGTTTGCTGAGTTGGGAAATGAAGATGGAACACAGCGGGCTGCTGAAGGAGTAACGGCAAGGAAGAAGAGGCAAGCAGCTAGTCCTGCAGATGGAGGGGAGCAGTCAGTGGAGGCAACATCAAGTACGAGCCCTAGGAGGATTGTGAGGGCGAATACAAATCAGGAGGAATCACAGCCAGCTGCTGTGGGGGATAGACCGGAGAATCGCATTGTCACCAGGAAAAGGCAAGTCTACGTGATTGGAGACTCTCTACTGAGAAGAGTAGACAGGCCTGTAACTAGACCTGATCGGGAGAAGAGAAGAGTGTGCTGTCTGCCGGGGGCTAAGATACAGGATGTGGACTTGAGCCTGAATACGATCTTAGCGGGAGCGGGAAAAAATCCGTTGATTATCCTTCATGTGGGAACGAACGACACAGCTAGTTACTCACTGGACTGTATCAAGGAGGACTATGTCAGACTGGGGAAGAGGCTTAAAGACATCGAGGCTCAGGTGATCTTCAGTGGGATTCTGCCGGTTCCTAGAGCGGGGCGACGAAGGAGTGACAAGATTATGGCGATCAACAGATGGCTCAGGGAGTGGTGTTATAAGGAGGGCTTTGGGATGTACGGTCCCTGGGACGCATTTACGGATAGACGACTGTTTGCTCAGGATGGACTTCATCTCAGCAAGGAGGGAAATAGAATTCTAGGATGGAGGCTCGCCGACCTCATCAAGAGGGCTTTAAACTAGAAAGTTGGGGGAGATGGTTGGGAAATGTTCGGGAGATCTCCACGCCAGAACATAACCTGGAGAGGGAAGTAAACAAAGTGAGCGGGGATACCCTTGCGGCCCCAAGATTTGATCCAAGGAGGAATAGTGGAGTAGAAACCAGAGTAACGGGTGATGCTGGTGGTAGAAAGTTTGTGCACGACGGGGGAAAGAATGTCACTGACGCCAAACGCCGAAAATTAAAAGGTTTGTACACTAATGCGAGGAGCCTAGGTAACAAGATGGAGGAACTGGAGTTACTCGTGCAGGAAGTGAAGCCAGATATTATAGGGATTACCGAAACCTGGTGGAATAGTACTCATGACTGGAGCATGGGTATTGAAGGCTATGTGCTGTTCAGAAAAGACAGGAAGAAAGGCAAAGGTGGGGGAGTAGCCTTGTACATCAATGATGAAATTAAATGTAGCGAAATAAGATGCGATGGAATGGATAAGACAGAGTCCATCTGGGCAAAAATCACGCTGGGTAAAAAAGCAACTAGAGCTTCCCCTGAGATAGTGCTTGGGGTGTGCTACAGACCGCCGGGATCGGATTGGGATATGGATAGAGACCTCTTTAATGTTTTTAATGAAGTAAACACAAAGGGGAAATGTGTGATTATGGGGGACTTCAACTTCCCGGATATAGACTGGAGGACGAGTACTTGCACGAATAATAGGGGTCAGATCTTTCTGGATGTGATAGCGGATGGATTTCTTCATCAAGTAGTTGAAGCACCTACGAGAGGGGATG
Source organism: Gopherus flavomarginatus (assembly GCF_025201925.1). NCBI lineage: Eukaryota > Metazoa > Chordata > Testudines > Testudinidae > Gopherus > Gopherus flavomarginatus. The sequence goes on from NC_066617.1 coordinate 377,766,830, forward strand.
CCATTTTAGACTTGGTGTTGGTGAGCAGTGAGGACCTCGTAGAAGAAATGGTGGTAGGGGACAACCTTGGTTCGAGTGATCATGAGCTGATTCAGTTCAAACTAGATGGAAGGATAAACAAATGTAGATCTGCAATTAGGGTTTTTGACTTCTCAAGGGCTAATTTTAAAGAGTTAAGGAAATTATTTAGGGAAGTGGACTGGACGGAGGAATTAGTGGATTTAAATGTGGAGGAGGCCTGGAATTACTTTAAGTCACAGCTGCGGAGACTGTCGGAAGCCTGCATCCCGAGAAAGGGGAAAAGAACCATGGGCAGGAGTTGTAGGCCAAACTGAATGAGCAAGCAACTCAGAGAGGGGATTAGACAAAAGAAGAAAGCTTACAGGGAGTGGAAGGAAGGCAGGATCAGTAAAGAAAGCTACCTTGCTAAGGTCAGAACATGTAGGGATAAAGTGAGGAAGGCTAAAAGCCACATTGAACTGGAACTTGCAAAGGGAATCAAAACCAATAGTAAAAGGTTCTACAGCCACATAAATAAGAAGAAAACAAAGAAAGAAGAAGTGGGGCCGCTATACACTGAGGATGGAATGGAGGTTAAGGATAACCTAGGCATGGCCCAACATCTAAACAAGTACTTTGCCTCAGTTTTTAATAAGACTAGTGAGGAACCTTGCGATGATGGAGGGATGATAAACGGGAATGTGGATATGGAAGTGGATATTACTGCAACTGAGGTAGAGGCCTTACTTGAACAGCTCGATGGGACGAAGTCGGAGGGCCCGGACAATCTCCACCCGAGGATATTAAAGGAACTGGCGCGTGAAATTGCGAGCCCGTTAGCGAGAATTTTTAAGCAATCGATAAACTCAGGGGTTGTGCCGTATGACTGGAGGATTGCTAATGTAGTTCCTATTTTTAAGAAAGGGAATAAGAGTGATCTGGGTAATTATAGGCCTGTTAGCTTGACGTCTGTAGTATGTAAGGTCTTGGAAAAAATTTTAAGGGAGAAAGTAGTTAAGGACATTGAGGTCAATGGTAATTGTGACGAATTGCAACACGGATTTACTAAAGGTAGATCGTGCCAAACCAATCTGATCTCCTTCTTTGAGAAGGTGACGGATTACTTAGATAAAGGAAATGCGGTAGATATAATTTACCTAGATTTCAGTAAGGCGTTCGACACGGTTCCGCACACGGAGCTGTTAGTTAAATTGGAAAAGCTGGGAGTGAATATGAAAGTTGTAAGGTGGATAAGGAACTGGTTAAAGGGGAGACTCCAGAGGGTCGTATTGAAAGGTGAACTGTCGGACTGGAAGGAGGTCACCAGTGGAGTCCCTCAAGGATCGGTTTTGGGACCGATCTTATTTAACCTTTTTATTACTGACCTTGGCACAAAGAGCGGGAATGTGCTAATAAAGTTTGCGGATGACACGAAGCTAGGGGGTATTGCTAACACGGAGAAGGACAGGGATGCTATTCAGGAAGATCTGAACCACCTTGTAAACTGGAGTAATAGAAATAGGATGAAATACAATAGTGAAAAGTGCAAGGTCATGCATTTAGGAATTAATAATAAGAATTTTGGATATACGTTGGGGGCGCATCAGTTTGAAGCGACGGAGGAAGAGAAGGACCTTGGGGTACTGGTTGATAGCAGGATGACTATGAGTCGCCAATGTGATACGGCTGTTAAAAAAGCAAATGCGATTTTGGGATGCATCAGGCGGGGTATTTCCTGCAAGGATAAGGATGTGTTAGTACCGTTGTATACGGCGTTGGTGAGACCCCATCTGGAATACTGTGTGCAGTTCTGGTGTCCCATGTTCAAGAAGGATGAATTCAAACTGGAACAGGTTCAGAGACGGGCTACGAGGATGATCCGAGGAATGGAAAAACTGCCTTATGAAAGGAGACTCAAAGAGCTTGGCTTGTTTAGCCTGGCCAAAAGAAGGCTGAGGGGGGATATGCTCGCCCTATATAAATATATCAAGGGGGTTAACGTTAGGGAGGGAGAGGAATTATTTAAGTTTAGTACTAATGTAGCCACGAGGACGAATGGGTATAAACTGGATATTAGGAAGTTTAGACTTGAAATTAGACGAAGGTTTCTAACCATTAGGGGAGTGAAGTTCTGGAATAGCCTTCCGAGGGAAGTAGTAGGGGCAAAAGACTTTCCTGGCTTTAAGACAAAGCTTGATAAGTATATGGAGGGGATGTTATGATAGGATCGTTAATTTGGGCAATTGATCTTGAATTACCACCAGACAGGTCTGCTCAATGGTCTGCGGGGAGATGTTGCATGCGATGGGTACTGAGTTGCTGCGGAGAATTCCTTCTTGGGTGCTAGCTGGTGACTCTTGCCCACATGCTCAGGGTTTAGCTGATCGCCATATTTGGGGTCGGGAAGGAATTTTCCTCCAGGGCGGATTGGCAGGTGCCCTGGAGGTTTTTCGCCTTCCCCTGCAGCGTGGGACACGGGTCGCTTGCTGGTGGTGTCTCTGCAGCTTGAGGTCTTCAAACCATTTTTGAGGATTTCAATAACTCGGTCCTGGGATAGGGGTTGTTATAAAATTGGATGGGTGGGGTTCTGTGGCCTGCCTTGTGCAGGAGGTCAGACTAGATGATCAGATTGGTCCCTTCTGACCTATGAGTCTATGAGTCTATGATAACAAAGGTTATAACCTACTCAATATTTTCATCCTATTGGTATGTATCATTTTTGTATCTGAAACTAGAAATATGAAGTATAACTCTGAGGTCCTATTATTCTCTTGCAAATTGTGGGCCACTAATGTTGGTTTAGAGTCTTGATGGCTTCCATTGACCCAGACAGCTGGTTGTAAATGGTTTATTTATCTGCAAACCTTCCTGTGTAAGTGTGGGCCAACCCAGGAAAAATGTAGACTAGGGGGTCTTACAGTGACATGTGACCATGTCACATGATACTCGAATCAGTCTGAATCCTTTTACTTTTTCATTGATGATGCGAGGGTGGGGACGAGCACAGACAAAAGTTTCCCACCTTGTGCCAAAGCTATAAAAGGGGGTGGAGCAGGACAAAGGAGGCGCCAGTCATGAGAAAACACCTGGTTACCACTGGAGATGTCTGCTGGATCTAACAAAGACTGTACCAGGGGAAAGGAATAGTCCCAAGAGTAGGAAGGAGGCTGGCCTGTGAAGGAAACTTACTGGAACATCTTTGAGGGCGAGATATTTCCTCTAATCAGTTTCTTAATGTATTAGATTTAGATTTGCCTGTTTTTGCTTTATTTTGCTTTTTTGACTTACTTTCTTCTGTCTCTTATTACTTGAAACCACTTAAATACTACCTTTTACTTAATAAAATCACTTTTGTATATTAATAAACCCAGAGTAAGTGATTAATACCTGGGGGAACAAACAGCTGTGCATATCTCTCTATCGGTGTTACAGAGGGTGGTCAATTTATGAATTTATCCTGTATAAGCATTATACAGATTGAAACAGATTTATTCAGGGTTTGGATCCCATTGGAAGCTGGGTGTCTGTGTGCTGGAAACAGGTAACTTGTTGAGCTGTTCCCAGTTAAGTCTGCAGCTTTGAGGATGTGGCCCAGGCCCTGAGTCTGTGTTGCAGCAGGCTGGCATGTCTGGCTCAACAAGACAGGTTTCTGCAAATCCCAAGCTGCCAGGGAAGACTGGCTCAGAGGTAATTTCAGCACATCAGGTGACAGTTTCAGGGGGATCTCTGTGACCGATCTTGTCACATATATATTAACATTTTAATCCTGAATGGTGTCCCCTATGTGACTTCCCACAAGATGTCAAGACAGTCAGCTGCAGCGGCACAGGAGGCGGCGAACAGAGCGGCTAACAGGGGAGTTTCAGTGGGAGTTCCCAGGGGGAGGTTGCAGGGGAGACCAAGGCAGAGGAACCGGGAAGGCAGACCAGGGAAGAGGCAGCCCTGCGCTGGTCGGTGGCCTGCGGTGCGGTGTGAGCTGTGGATTGCCAGGCACAGAGTTGCAGCGCTACGATGGAGGCAGAGGCAGCAGGTGCAGACACACTGAGGATGACTGGGTGCGGCAGCTGCGGCATGTACATGGTCCTAGAGGGAGCACCTGAAAGGAGTTTCATCTGCATGAAGTGTCGTCTGATAGAGCTGCTGGAGGAAAAGGTAAGGGGACTGGAGATGCAAGTGGAAACTCTGGCTGAATTTAGAAGGGGATTTGAGCAGATGATGGAACACAGACATGATGAGGCACAGGGGACAAGCTCAGGCGAGCGGACAAAAGCAGGACCTAAGGACTCTGAGGAGGGACTGCTGGGTGAGTAAAGTGGACGGTGGAAGCATGTCACTAGGAGAACCAGACAGAGGATAAGACGGGCCAGCGATGGACAAATAGAACTCAGGAATAGGTTTGCTGCGTTGGGAAATGAAGATGGAACACAGCGGGCTGCTGAAGGAGTAACGGCAAGGAAGAAGAGGCAAGCAGCTAGTCCTGCAGATGGAGGGGAGCAGTCAGTGGAGGCAACATCAAGTACGAGCCCTAGGAGGATTGTGAGGTCGAATACAAATCAGGAGGAATCACGGCCAGCTGCTGTGGGGGATAGACCGGAGAATCGCATTGTCACCAGGAAAAGGCAAGTCTACGTGATTGGAGACTCTCTACTGAGAAGAGTAGACAGGCCTGTAACTAGACCGGATCGGGAGAACAGAAGAGTGTGCTGTCTGCCGGGGGCTAAGATACAGGATGTGGACTTGAGCCTGAATACGATCTTAGCGGGAGCGGGAAAAAATCCGTTGATTATCCTTCATGTGGGAACGAACGATACAGCTAGTTACTCACTGGACTGTATCAAGGAGGACTATTTCAGACTGGGGAAGAGGCTTAAAGACATCGAGGCTCAGGTGATCTTCAGTGGGATTCTGCCGGTTCCTAGAGCGGGGCGACGAAGGAGGGACAAGATTATGGCGATCAACAGATGGCTCAGGGAGTGGTGTTATAAGGAGGGCTTTGGGATGTACGGTCCCTGAGACGCATTTACGGATAGACGACTGTTTGCTCAGGATGGACTTCATCTCAGCAAGGAGGGAAATAGAATTCTAGGATGGAGGCTCGCCGACCTCATCAAGAGGGCTTTAAACTAGAAAGTTGGGGGAGATGGTTGGGAAATGTTCGGGAGATCTCCACGCCAGAACATAACCTGGAGAGGGAAGTAAACAAAGTGAGCGGGGATACCCTTGCGGCCCCAAGATTTGATCCAAGGAGGAACAGTGGAGTAGAAACCAGAGTAACGGGTGATGCTGGTGGCAGACAGTTTGTGCACGACGGGGGAAAGAATGTCACTGACGCCAAACGCCGAAAATTAAAAGGTTTGTACACTAATGCGAGGAGCCTAGGTAACAAGATGGAGGAACTGGAGTTACTCGTGCAGGAAGTGAAGCCGGATATTATAGGGATTACCGAAACCTGGTGGAATAGTACTCATGACTGGAGCACGGGTATTGAAGGCTATGTGCTGTTCAGAAAAGACAGGAAGAAATGGCAAAGGTGGGGGAGTAGCCTTGTACATCAATGATGAAATTAAATGTAGTGAAATAAGATGCGATGGAATGGATAAGACGGAGTCCGTCTGGGCAAAAATCACGCTGGGTAAAAAAGCAACTAGAGCTTCCCCTGAGATAGTGCTTGGGGTGTGCTACAGACCGCCGGGATCGGATTGGGATATGGATAGAGACCTCTTTAATGTCTTTAATGAAGTAAACACAAAGGGGAAATGTGTGATTATGGGGGACTTCAACTTCCCGGATATAGACTGGAGGACGAGTACTTGCACGAATAATAGGGGTCAGATTTTTCTGGATGTGATAGCGGATGGATTTCTTCATCAAGTAGTTGAAGCACCTACGAGAGGGGATGCCATTTTAGACTTGCTGTTGGTGAGCAGTGAGGACCTCGTAGAAGAAATGGTGGTAGGGGGCAACCTTGGTTCGAGTGATCATGAGCTGATTCAGTTCAAACTAGATGGAAGGATAAACAAATGTAGATCTGCGATTAGGGTTTTTGACTTCTCGAGGGCTAATTTTAAAAAAGTTAAGGAAATTAGTTAGGGAAGTGGACTGGACGGAGGAATTAGTGGATTTAAATGTGGAGGAGGCCTGGAATTACTTTAAGTCACAGCTGCGGAGACTGTCGGAAGCCTGCATCCCGAGAAAGGGGAAAAGAATCATGGGCAGGAGTTGCAGGCCAAACTGGATGAGCAAGCAACTCAGAGAGGGGATTAGACAAAAGCAGAAAGCTTACAGGGAGTGGAAGGAAGGCAGGATCAGTAAAGAAAGCTACCTTGCTGAGGTCAGAACATGTAGGGATAAAGTGAGGAAGGCTAAAAGCCGCATTGAACTGGAACTTGCAAAGGGAATCAAAACCAATAGTAAAAGGTTCTACAGCCACATAAATAAGAAGAAAACAAAGAAAGAAGAAGTGGGGCCGCTATACACTGAGGATGGAATGGAGGTTAAGGATAACCTAGGCATGGCCCAACATCTAAACAAGTACTTTGCCTCGGTTTTTAATAAGACTAGTGAGGAACCTTGCGATGATGGAGGGATGATAAACGGGAATGTGGATATGGAAGTGGATATTACTGCAACTGAGGTAGAGGCCGTACTTGAACAGCTCGATGGGTCGAAGTCGGAGGGCCCGGACAATCTTCACCCGAGGATATTAAAGGAACTGGCGCGTGAAATTGCGAGCCCGTTAGCGAGAATTTTTAAGCAATCGATAATCTCGGGTGTTGTGCCATATGACTGGAGGATTGCTAATGTAGTTCCTATTTTTAAGAAAGGGAAAAAGAGTGATCCGGGTAATTATAGGCCTGTTAGCTTGACGTCTGTAGTATGTAAGGTCTTGGAAAAAATTTTAAGAGAGAAAGTAGTTAAGGACATAGAGGTCAATGGTAATTGTGACGAATTGCAACACGGATTTACTAAAGGTAGATCGTGCCAAACCAATCTGATCTCCTTCTTTGAGAAGGTGACGGATTACTTAGATAAAGGAAATGCGGTAGATATAATTTACCTAGATTTCAGTAAGGCGTTCGACACGGTCCCGCACGGGGAGCTGTTAGTTAAATTGGATAAGCTGGGAGTGAATATGAAAGTTGTAAGGTGGATAAGGAACTGGTTAAAGGGGAGACTCCAGAGGGTCGTATTGAAAGGTGAACTGTCGGACTGGAAGGAGGTCACCAGTGGAGTCCCTCAAGGATCGGTTTTGGGACCGATCTTATTTAACCTTTTTATTACTGACCTTGGCACAAAGAGCGGGAATGTGCTAATAAAGTTTGCGGATGACACGAAGCTGGGGGGTATTGCTAACACGGAGAAGGACAGGGATACTATTCAAGAAGATCTGAACCACCTTGTAAACTGGAGTAATAGAAATAGGATGAAATACAATAGTGAAAAGTGCAAGGTCATGCATTTAGGAATTAATAATAAGAATTTTGGATATACGTTGGGGGCGCATCAGTTGGAAGCGACGGAGGAAGAGAAGGACCTTGGGGTACTGGTTGATAGCAGGATGACTATGAGTCGCCAATGTGATACGGCTGTTAAAAAAGCAAATGCGATTTTGGGATGCATCAGGCGGGGTATTTCCTGCAAGGATAAGGAGGTGTTAATACCATTGTATATGGCGTTGGTGAGACCTCATCTGGAATACTGTGTGCAGTTCTGGTGTCCCATGTTCAAGAAGGATGAATTCAAACTGGAACAGGTTCAGAGACGGGCTACGAGGATGATCCGAGGAATGGAAAAACTGCCTTATGAAAGGAGACTCAAAGAGCTTGGCTTGTTTAGCCTGGCCAAAAGAAGGCTGAGGGGGGATATGCTCGCCCTATATAAATATATCAAGGGGGTTAACGTTAGGGAGGGAGAGGAATTATTTAAGTTTAGTACTAATGTAGCCACGAGGACGAATGGGTATAAACTGGATATTAGGAAGTTTAGACTTGAAATTAGACGAAGGTTTCTGACCATTAGGGGAGTGAAGTTCTGGAATAGCCTTCCGAGGGAAGTAGTAGGGGCAAAAGACTTTCCTGGCTTTAAGACAAAGCTTGATAAGTATATGGAGGGGATGTTATGATAGGATCATTAATTTGGGCAATTGATCTTGAATTACCACCAGACAGGTCTGCTCAATGGTCTGCGGGGAGATGTTGCATGCGATGGGTACTGAGTTGCTGCGGAGAACTCCTTCTTGGGTGCTGGCTGGTGACTCTTGCCCACATGCTCAGGGTTTAGCTGATCGCCATATTTGGGGTCGGGAAGGAATTTTCCTCCAGGGTGGATTGGCAGGTGCCCTGGAGGTTTTTCGCCTTCCCCTGCAGCGTGGGGCACGGGTCGCTTGCTGGTGGTGTCTCTGCAGCTTGAGGTCTTCAAACCATTTTTGAGGACTTCAATAAGTCGTCCTGGGATAGGGGTGTATAAAATTGGATGGGTGGGGTTCTGTGGCCTGCCTTGTGCAGGAGGTCAAACTAGATGATCAGATTGGTCCCTTCTGACCTATGAGTCTATGAGTCTATGATAATAACTGTTTGTATTAGAGCTGAGTGGCTCTACATTTGTACTGACACAAAACTAGACGGCAAAAGTGTCAACACCTACAAAATCTGAAATGGCTTCCATACATCTGGGAGTGGGGAGAATGGAGGTGAAAAGGACACAGTGAGTGACAAGAGGAGGGGAAGAGACACGGGCAACTGAAGTGGGGCCTTTGTGGGGAAGAGGCACAGCAGAGAAGGAGCCTTGGTGGAAGAGCCAGGGCAAGGGGGGGGTTGCAGAGGTCCAACTTCCATCAATTAAAAAGGGGCAAACCAGTGAATTATACATGGGTTGATTCCTCAGATTGCCATGCTGGCATAGCACAATAAGTTCATAAAAGGGTTTAACGTTTCTCTCACTGTCCAGGAATTGATTCAGGAAAGAGGGCCCAGCACCATGTTACCAGCCATCTCTGCACAAAGCCTAAGTACCAAGATAAAAAATTTAGATCCTTTTACAAGTAAAGAACTTGAGTAGTCTGTCCCGGATCTGTTTTTGCCTCACCCCATAGATGATGGGGTGAAGCAAGGGGGGCACCAGAAGGTGCACATTGGCAATGAGAACAAGGACATGCAGGGGCACTTTGTGATCAAACCGACGTGTGGAGGAGAAGAATGCTGGAAGGTAGAAAGATAATATGCAACAAAGGTGGGAACTGCAGGTCCCAAAGGTTTTCAGCCGGGCGTCCTTTGTGGGGAGGCTGAAGATGGTCCTGAGGATTTGGATATAGGACACGGTGATAAAAGGCACATCCAGACCAATCACAGAGAATACCACAAAGAAACCATAGTAGCTACTGACGTGGGTATCGGTGCAGGCCAGCTTCGCTACAGCAAACTGATCACAGTAGGACTGGGGGATGATGTTGGTTCTGCAATATGACCACCACCTCACTAGGAACGGATAGGGCAATGCAAGTATGCTGCTGCGCAACAGCACAGCCAGGCCACTCTTGGCCACAACAGAATTTGTGAGGGTGGTGGAATGTCCCAGGGGATCACAGATGGCTACGTAGCAATCCAAAGCCATGGCCACAAATATCCCAGACTCCATCGCTGAGAAGCAGTGAATGAAGTACATCTGGGTGAGGCAGGCACTGAAATTGATCTCCCTGGAATTGAACCAGAAAATGCTCAGCATTTTGGGCACAGTGGCCGTGGACAGGACCAGGTCGGTGATGGCCAGCATACAGAGGAAATAGTACATGGGAGCACGGAGGCTCCGCTCCCTCTTTATGATGAACAGGATAGTGAAGTTCCCCAAGATGGCTATGGCGTACATGGTGCAGAAGGGGATGGAGATCCAGACATGGGCTGCCACCAGGCCAGGAATGCCCAGCAGGATGAAGGTGGAGGGTTTGGTGATGTCGGTTGTGTTGGAATCAGACATGGAGTAGGTGTCCAACTCTGAGGCACAACGGTGTTGCCTGTATGTACCGTATGTTCCCCTGACTTCCTGTACGTGCCCAGAGTCTAGGGTGATGGTCACAGTTCAAATGCCTGGATGGAGAGACAATGTTAATATAAGACTCTACGTGCACTACTGGAGGCTGTTCTAGTGGGTGAAGCAGACTGGCTGCTCTTCACACACTGAGAAATGACATTTTCATAATTCAGGGAAATTAATTATGAACAACTGTCCCTTCTAATGCCAATTCCATATTTTATAATACTCCGTGCATCAGTAATTCCTACATGTCGGGGTGGAGGAACCTTAAAAGGCAGCAGTGGGAAACACAAGTGTGGATACTGGTTCATTGTTCCTTAATGAAATGAAACCCCGGCTAGATAAGTCACGTTGTAGGGAGTTACACGTTTATCTGATTTCTCAAAATCTGAAAGTGGAAACAAATCCAAACCTTTTAAAGACATGTGCCGGGATAAACATCCTATCTAGAACATACCTCTTGGAAAAGACCTGGGCATGATAGATAGCAACTCAACTGAAACACCTTCTCAGTCACAGCAGGGGGAAATGAAACACAATCTTTGCATTCCGAAGGAATGGGATAGAGAATAAACTCCTCTGGATATGTTCTGCTCTGGTCACCTGGTCACCTATATATAAATGATATAACAAATCTAATGGGTATTTCCAAGACAGGCATAGGAATGGAGAACAGACTGAAAAGTCGAGGACTGTTTAGTTTAGAGAAGAGACAAACAAGGAGGCATATGGTGGAGGGGTGGGAAATAGGTAAGAAACTGATTCCATTCAAATTGACAAACAGAGAAGAGTTCCCAACTATACTATCTATAGACACTAAGTGCTTCAAAATCTCTAGTTTCCAAAAGCTGAGGAAAATTATCAGCAAAACTTATTGGGATGAAAAATTGAGACAAAAAATTCAAATAAAAATTGGGAGATTATTAGATAGCGAAAAATTGCAATTCCACAGTCAAGAAGGGTAAAAACCCGGTTCAGCTGCAAAGTGAAAGTTGGAATTCGGGGTGAGGGGAAACTATATAACAAATGTGAACAAGGGGAGATAAATATCCTGCAATATAAATGGGCATTTATGAAAATCAAAAAGTTACTTTAAAGACATCAGTTAAATATCCATGGTTGGCAAAGCTAAGGCTCACGAAAAATGTGGTTATTAAGTATATTAAGAAGAAAAGGAATCTTAGAAAAGTTTTAGGTCAATTCCTGTGTTTTAAAAGTAAACTATTAAAAAATGAAGGCAAAGATTTGAAAAGTTTAGGAAACAATAGAAAATCTGCTGTGGGATTAGTTCAAGAAAAATAATCTAAGAATATAAATAATGGCAGTCAATAACAAGGTTTATGCAAAACCGGTCCTGTCAAGTAAACCTGAATTCATTCTTTTATCAGAGTAAATATTTGATTTATCAAGGGAACTGTGCATATGCAATAAGCTTTGATTTTTCAATGCCATTTTAATTTATGAAGGAAAAACAGTGAGGTAAAATAATTAACACTCTACAATATCATTGGAGAACACATAAAATGGACCAAAGACTTGCTGACTGAGAGACCTCAGAAAACAAGTGCAGTGACTGGGGCTTTTTCTAGTGCGGTACTGCAGGGATCAGTTCTGGGCCTGATGTTATTCAATATTTTCATCACTGACCTGAAAGGAAATAGAAAATCAGTGCAGATAACATTTGTGGACAACCCAAAGATTGGCAGAGTGCTGAAAATGAGGAAGACAGATAATGTGACCAGAATAGAAGTGTAAAAAATCGAGACTAGGTGGGGGGGAATAGGCTCTTATACAAGAAGAAGCTCCAAATATTGGGACTGTCCCTAAAAAATTGGGACATCTGGTCACACTAAGGACAGGGAAGACATATCAATTGATCTGGAGCATTGGTAAGAGTATTTACACTGGTAAATCTGTTAATACAGTTAGGGAATGCAGGCTTGACCCACAGTCTGGGGAACTATATTATGCAGTGCAATGACCCTGACAAGGATTTAAAGGTCATTGTTTAAAACCAACTCAAAATGCCGAAAGGACTGATGCAATCCTCAGTGGCATAAAAAATGAAGTGATGAGTTGCAGCAGGGGATGGGTTTTACTTCTGTATGTGGCGAAACCAAATGAATCCAGTTTTGGGGTCCATATTTTAAAAGGATGCTGGAAAACTGGAGAGAGTGCCAAAAAAAGCCACAAGAATGATTGGAGGCTGGAGAAAATGCTGGACCGTGAGAGACTTGAAGGTTTTCATTTCTTTAACTTATAAAAATATTATCAAGCGGACACTTCCATGGAGAGAAGCCTGTGCATAGCAATAGCCTCTGTAGTCTAGAGGAGAAAGACAAAACAAGGCCCAGTGAGTGGAAGCTGGATGTGGACAAATTCCAGCTGGAAATAATAGCCAATGCTGAGCAATGAGAGTGGCTAACCATTGGAACAAACTGAGAAGGGAAGTGGTGGATTCTCCAATATTCCATGTCAGCAGATCCAGACCGAATGCTTTATTGTAAAATGTGCCTAAAGGCTTGTCTACAATTAAAATGCTATAGCAGCGCTGCCTTAATGTTTCTGTGTAGACACTACTTACACCATAGGCAGGGTTTCTTTCATAAGCATAGCGTCATAGGTTTCACCCCTACTCTGGTCTTTAGGGTACAGATATGAGAACCTGCATGTACACTTCTAAGCCTAACTGCCAGCTTAGATCTGGTTTTGCTGCCACCACTCCCAAATACTGACTCTCTTCTCTGGATAGTCTTGAGAGACTCCTCCATCAAGTCCCTGGTGAACACTGATCCAAATCCCTTGGATCTTAAAAAAAGAAAGAATTACTCCTTCCCCCTCCCTTTACCCCCCCCACCAATCCCTGGTGAGTCCAGATCCAATTCCCTTGGATCTAAAAAATAGGGGAAAAATCAATCAAGTTCTTAAAAAGAAGGCTTTTAACTAAAGGAAAGAAAGGTAAAAAAAAAAAAAAACCTCTGGGAGATAGCATACAAGCTGATCTCACAGACAACAGATTTAAAACACAGGATGTTCCCCTGGGCAAAACCCTTAGTACACACAATACCCAAATGTGATTATTTCCCTAATTGAACAAAAACAAGTTACAAAAGAAAATAAACATAAATCTATTTATCTCTTTCTAAAATTTACTACTCTGATAAGAGGCTGATTCCTTGATCTTTTTCACTCTGGCTGAAACTGAAACTGGCTAAACAAATAAAAACTTCTCTCCTTCCTTTTGAAACATCTTGTTCCCTCCTTGGTTCCTCTGGTCAGGTGTTAGCTAAGCTAGGTGAACTTCTAAACCCTTTACAGGTAAGAGAGGCATTAACCCTCAACTATTTGTTTATGACACATAGGTAATCCACTTACTCAAGAGGTGATATCTAGGTGGATGAAAGAATTCTTCTGCCTACCTTCTCATGAAAAAGATGACAAAATGGTGGAATACAAGCATTATAATCTAAGACAGAAAGAAATAGGTATGTTAAGTTTAGAGAAGAAGAGATTAAGGGAGGCTGTGATAGCAGTCTTCAAGTACTTCAAAAGGTTGCCATAAAGAGCTGGAAGAAAGTTGAGGGAGGGAGAAGAGGCAATGTATTCAAACTCCAGGATAGCAGATTTAAATTAAATCCCATGAAAAATTTCCTAACTGTAAGAAGAGGAGTACAATGGAGCAGGTTGCCAGGGTAGTCATAGTAGTCAGGATAGTCATGAAAGCTCCTTGAATAGCGGTTTTCTAAGGAAGTGTGGATAGCCTTCAATCTTCGATGACTAAGACACAACAAATCCTGCATCTTGGCAGAGGGATAGAATAGATGACTCTTCAGGTCCCTTCTAACCCTGTGGTTCTATGATGTAAAATCCTAGTGTAGACCCAGCCTTAGTCACACACAATCTTTGCATCAATACAGGGATAGCTGGGTGAAAATTAACAGGCTTGTGTTACAGAGAAAGTATGACTGGATATTCTAGTGGTCCCGTCTGACATTAAACCATATGGATCTATCAATAAAGAAAGTAGAAAAGTAGAGCAGGCAAATATCTTTACTGTGTCTCATAACACACAGACAAGGGAACATTCAGTTACGTTTCAAGCCTGAACATACAACACTGATAAAAGAACTTTGTTACCATAATGCATATTTGACCTGTGGAACTTCTTGCCACTGACATTATTGGAGTGAAGAGCTGAGCTGAATGGGATACACAAGTGGTTTGGCCATTGTACGCGGTGCTGGTGGCATGACCTTTAGTGAAGACTGTCTGACACCTTCAATAAGAAGACCTCATTTTCAGTTGCTTATAAGTTTGCCAGATTTTAGGCATTTGGGCTGAAATTTCCCTAGCTGCATGTCTGCTTCCAGCAGAATTGTTTTTGACAGTTTCCAGAATAACAGTTCAGCTGACTTCTCAAAGGAAACTAGGAGAAAATATGTCTTACCCATGCTGATTTTTTTTTCTAATTGTTCCAGTGAGGAGCCTCCCTAGCACCTCCTTGCATTCCAGCAGATAAAAGTCAGGTAACAGATCCCCAATTAAAAGCCACAGCTGTGAAATATAAGAGGAGGAGGTGACAGTGCCTGTGCACTAACACACAGATAACTCCTGACATCTTTATTCAGTTCTGACTCCAATGGTAGTTTTGCCTCATTGGGACCCGAACTAAATACAGGCCACAGTTTCAGAATTCAGCCTTGTATTGTACAGCTCCTAACACCTTTCATCCTGAAGTATCCACTGTGGCACTGAAATGCAGACACTTCGGAGCCACAGACCATCAGCTGGAATGGGCAGGGGTACATAGACAAGAGTGACATTTTAGCCAAAGATACCGGAGGAAACTTTACACCTGAGGCAAGGACCCTGGGATGTTTAATGGCTGCACAGAGTGTAAAATACCACAGACTTACTCTCTATCCCATCACACCCGTGTTGCACTCGGTTTTTCTTGCAGATGACTTCCTCAGCAAGTGATGGGTACCTGTGAATTCCGAAGCAGAAGTGCCATTTCTGGGAATCTCCTTCAAGTAGCCATGTCCCACGTCTCTCTTACCCCAGCATCGGCAGCCGAGAGCCAACACAGGGATCTGCAACATTTATAGTATAGTTCTATGCAATCCCAGTGAGGTTTATTTGGCCTCTAGGGGAGAAGCAGCATCTGAATGGAAAGAGGCTGGAGACAAACCTGTCTCCGCTTCTCTGCTAATTATGCAGCTTAAAGAGTAAACAGTAATTAAAACAGCTTCTGAAAAGGAGATGAGAACTCTTTAATTCTGTGCTGAGACAGAGGGAAATTGGCTGTTTTCTGTATTTGTATATATTTGTATATATTTAAAAAATAGAGTTGATAAGGAAGGAAACTGGGGATAATGCCTGGAGCGCCATAGGGTCTGAAGCCCTGTGAATGCTCAGCAGGGATAGAGAGATGTAGACAGACAGATCTGGAGAGAGATGACTTGGGGGGAGGACAAAAAGACTTGCTGTAAATACAGAGGGCTTTGGTATCAGCAATCAGAAATTCTCATCAGTATCTATCATTACATTGTGCAACACCTTTCACTGAAGAATCTTGAAAACACCTATCAAAGGAAAGTCACTTTGAACATATCCCCATTGTACAGATTGGTAAACTGAGACACAGGGAGACAGGACTTGGCCAAGGTCACACAGAGATTGAGTGGCAGGATGACAGGAAAAAAAGACTTTCCTGCCTTAGTCAATCATTTTGTGAGATGTGTCGGAAAGGCTGCATGAGCAGACCCTGAGTCTGTATGATCCTTTCATGGTGAATCTGAGGTTTTCTGAACTTGCTGGCATTTGTGAGCTCCCCACTTCCAGGAAGGATGAACTATGGGTGTCTACTTCTGCTCCCATTCAGATACCTGCTGACAAATCATACTCACTGGGGTTACTTTGGGGGAACAGACTTAGTAAAAGCAACACCAATAAAATGTTCCTGGGGACAGTGGCCTTGTCTTCCCCCCAAAGATGCCATGGAAAAAGGGGCACCCTACAGACAGGATAGAGATTGGATAAGTGTTTACACCGGATTTGTTCTTGCCCTCTCTGTTCATTTCCTCCCAGTCTCTCCCCGCTGGAACTGAAATTCAATGTTTCAGGTTCAGTCAGATTTCTCAGGACTGCCCCGGCTTCAGGGCTTTTGGATTCCTATAGCTGAACTCTCTGCCTTCTCATCAGGCAAATCTGAGGTATTTCTCCTGGGCAGAGCACCCAAGCTTTTAAGTACTGGAATGAGACTGAACAAATGTTCCTGCCTGTACTGAACAGGGATGCTGTATCCACCTGTATTCAAGTTACTAACACTTTGTAGCTGGAAACCATAGTTTGACCTTCATCTGTAGCTATGGCAAAGGAGTGCTAGGACTTGATTTATTTCCTGTATCAATAGACGCATAGGGTTGAATGTCAGAATGGACCATTAGATCATCCAGAATGACATCCTGTATAACGTGCACCATTATATTTCATGAATATACCCCTTTACTGAGCTCCATAACTAGAGTATGATTAAGACCTGGCCTACACCAGTGTAATCCCCTGCCAGGAGACAGGATTTTTTGCATCTAAACCATCCTAGACAGATGACTATCCATCTTTTTTTGTAAAAGTTCCAGTGAAGGTGCTTCCACGACCTCCCGAGGCATCTAGTCCATTGTCACCTAATATCAATTTATAGAAACTTGTTAGGAAAGTATGTACATGGTAATTAGGGTCATTCCATGTTAGATAGTCTAAAGCTTTAAATGTAGACTTGTATTGTTAAACAATTGGAAGATGAGAGTGACTCTAGTAGTCTGCTTACCTATAGTGAGATAGAGCTGAACCATGTAACCAAATGGTTCCTGTGTAAGGCTGTATTCTTTTAATTCAAAGTTCAAAAGGAAATATTATTGGATAAAAATTGTGTGTAATAATATCATTGACCACATGTCTCTCTAATCTTTGTGGAAAACTGTCTACAAACTGCTGAATGTATAATTATGTTATTTTAATCGAGGAAGTTAATTACTGGTGATGTTTAGGAAATATAATGTTACTTCAAAAGCTGATTGTTCACCTGAAGACAGTTGTGCTGCCAAGGAACTGTATATTGGGATCCTGGGACCTGATCCTTTTTACTTCAGATCTGCTTAAGCTTCATCAGGGTAAGCTAGAGACACAAGATTGTGGTCTCTAGTTACACCCCAGATCTCCCTGATATTGAATACCTTGACATTGGACAATAATCTATGGATTAAATTGAGAAGGAACTCTGGTGCTAATCTGAAGCACACCATCTCTACTATGAAACTGAATTAAGTCTGTCTGTATAATGATCTTTTAATGAATACTCTCTCTCTTTTTTTTTTTTTTTTACTAAATCTTAATTCAGTTAGTAAGAATCGGCTGTAGAGTGTATTTGGGTAAGATCAGAAATACTTGCTGATCTGATCTGGGGGGTGATGTGACAATCCTTAGAGGTTGATAGAACATTTTTTAAAGTATAGAATTATAGAATATTAGAGATTGAAGAGACCTCAGGAGATCATCTTTTCCAACCAGTGCTCAAAGCAGGACCAACTCTACCGAAATCATCCCAGCCAGGGCTTTGTCAAACCGGGCCTTAAAAACCTCTAATGATGGAGATACCACAACTTCCCTAGGTAATTTCGCCACCCTCCGAGTGAAATAGTTTTTCCTAATATCCAACCTAGACCTCTCCCACTGCAACTTGACATCGTTGCTTTTTGTTCTGTTCTCTGCCACCTTTGAGAACAGCCTAGCTCTAACCTCTTTGGAAACCCCCTTTAGCCAGTTGAAAGCTGTAATGAAATCTCCCCTCACTCTTCTCTTGTACAGACCAAATAAGCCCAGTTCCCTCATCCTGTCCTCGTAAGTCATGTAAATCAGCCCTGTAATCGTTTTTATTGTCCTCCAATGGTGTCAAGATTCCTTCCCTAATCTGAACTTTAGGGTACAGATGTGGGGACCTGCATGGACACTTCTAAGATTAATTACTAGCTTAGATCTGGTATTACTGCCACCATCCAGAATTTTCAGTGTCTGGATCACTCCCTTTCCCCCCAAAACCTTCCCCTCTCTGGGTAGCCTTGAGAGACTCCTTCACTAATTCCCTGGTGAGTCCAGATTCAATCCCTTGGATCTTAGAACAAGGAGAAATTAACCATCCTCCCGCCTTTCTCCCACAAATCACTGGTGAGTCCAGATCCAATCCCCTTGGATCTAAATACAAGGAGAACTCAATCAGGTATTAAGAAAAAGGCTTTTAATTAAAGAAAAGAAAGGTAAAAGAAAACCCTCTGGGAGAGATTAGCATACCAGCTACTCTCGCAGACAACAGATTCAAAACACAGAGGATGTTTCCCTGGGCACAAATTTAGTTACACAAAAAAAATACCTAATTTGATTCTACTTCTAATTGCATAAGACAGGTTACAAAGAAATAAACATAAACCTATTTATTCCTTTCTAAAACTTATTACTCTGATATGACGCTGGTTCCTTGATCTTTTTCACTCTAGCTGAAACTGAAACTCTAAACAAAGGAAAAACTTCCCTCTTTCCTTTTGAAACATCTTGTTCCCCCATTGGTCCCTCTGGTCAGGTGTTAGCTAGGCTAGGTTAACTTTTTAACCCTTTACAAGTAAAAGAGGCATTAACTTTAACCATCTGTTTATGACAAATGGACTCTCTGCAGTTTGTCCCCATCTTCTCTGTAGTGAGGGTGGGGAACCAAACTGGACATAATACTCCAGATGTGGCATCACCAGTTTCAAATAGAGGGGAATAATCATTTTCCTTATTCTGCTGGCCATGCGCCTTCTAATGCAGCTCAATATGGCTTTAGCCTTCTTGGCAACAAAGCACACTCTTGACTTACGGGCAGCTTCTCATCCACTGTAATCCCTGGCTTGTTTTCTGCGGAACTGCCACTTAGCCAGTTGGTCTGCAGCCTGTAGCAATGCATGCAGGACTCTGCATTACTCTTGTTGAACATCATCAGATTACTTTTGTCCATATCTGCCAATTTGTCTAGGTCACTGTGGATCCTATCCCTACCCCCAAGGGTATCTACCTCTGCCTCAAGATTAGTGTCATCCACAAACTTGCTGAGGGTGAAATCCATCTCATCATCTAGATCATTAATGACTATGTTGAACAAAACAAGCCCCGTCACCGACCCCAGGGCACTCTGCTTGATATAATCATCATTATACTTGACTTTTCTATCTTGTACCAAAAGCTGGGTTGCTGCAGGTGAATTGTATTTTGTTTTCTGTGTAATCAGTAAATCATTGTGAAAGCTGTTCTGTTGCTGGCTTGCGAAATCCAAGTGTCAGAATAACCACCCATTTGGGTCAGTTCCAGTCTTCGCAGTTTGCCCTAATTGGTTAATCTCATTGTGGGCCACCCTGGAATCCCAGGCACAGGATGCTAAAATAATTCTTTAACTTTAGAGAGCACAAGAGACAACCTCAACCAGGTGAACACAACCATGTCCTACTTCAGTGACCTTGAGAACGATCATACTAGGTCAGACCAAAGATTTTTCTAGTTCAGTGTCCTGTCTTCTGACAGTGGCCATGCCAGGTGGCACAGAGGGAATGAAAAGAACAGGTAGTGTCTGCCAGCGCCTATTACCAGCTTCTTGCAAACAGAGGTTAGGGACAACACCTCTGCTCATCTTAGCTGCTATCCATTAATGGACCAATCCCCCATGAATATGTCTAGTTCTTTTTGGAACCTTGTTATAGAATTGGCCTTTACAACATCCTGTGGCAAAGAGTTCCACAGACTCACTGTGAGATTCGTGAAGAAGAACTTCCTTTTAATTGTTTTAAACCTGCTGCCCATTACTTTCATTTGGTGGCCCCTAGTTCTTATATTTTGGGAACATGTGTCAAGGTTCCTTCTCAACTCTGAACTCTAGGGTACAGATGTGGGGACCTGCATGAGAACCTCTAAGCTTAATTACCAGATTAGATCTGGTTTTGCTGCCGCCACCCAAATCATTTAAAAGTTACTTGGGAAACTCTGGCTACCTCCCCTCAAAATATCTTCCTACACCAATTCCCTGGTGAACGCTGATCCAAATCCTTGGATCTTAAAACAAGGGGAAATTAACCATTCCCCCTCATTCCCCCCCCCACCAATTCCTGGTGAGCCTAGATCCAACCCCCTTGGATCTTAAAACAAGGAAAAATCAATCAGGTTCTTAAAAAGAAGGCTTTTAATTAAAGAAATAAAGTTAAACATTATCTCTGTAAAATCAGGATGGAAAATACTTTACAGAGTGATCAGATTCAAAGAGCCCAGAGGAACCCCCGCTAGCCTTAGGTTCACAGTTATAGCAAAGAGAGATAAAATCCTCTCAGCAAAAAGGAACATTTACAAGTTCAAAGATAACAAAGATAAAACTAACAAACCTTGCCTGGCTGTTACTTACAAGTTTGAAATATGAGAGACTGGTTCAGAAAGATTTGGAGAGCATGGATTGATGTCCGGTCCCTCTTAATCCCAAGAGTGAACAAACCCAAAACAAAGAGCACACAAACACAAGCCTTTCCCCCACCAAGATTTGAAAGTATCTTGTCCCCTTATTGGTCCTTTGGGTCAGGTGTCAGCCATGTTACCTGAGCTTTTTAACCCTTTACAGGTAAGAGGATTTTCGTGTCTCTGGCCAGGAGGGATTTTATACTATTGTACACAGGAGAGCTTTTACCTTCCCTTTATAGGTATGACAACAAGTAAATAACTTTTATTCACTTTCTCCACACCAGTCATAATTTTATATACATTGATCATATCCCCCCTTAGTCTCCGCTTTTCCAAGCTGAAAAGTCCTAGCCTCTTTGATCTCTGCTCATATGGGACCCAGTCCAAACCCCTAATCATTTTAGTTGCCCTTCTCTGAACATTTTCTAATGCTAGTATATCTTTTTTGAGATGAGTAGGATTGGTCCTAGGACTGACCCTTGGGGAACACCACTAGTTACCCCTCTCCATTCTGAAAATTTACCATTTATTCCTACCCTTTGTTTCCTGTTTTTTAACCAGTTCTCAGTCCATTACAAGATCTTCCCTCTTAGCCCATGTCAACTTCATTTACCTAAGAGGGTTTGGTGAGGGACCTTGTCAAAGGCTTTCTGGAAATCTAAGTACACTATTCCAACTGGATCCTCCTTGTCTATATGTTTGTTGACCCCTTGAAAGAACTCTAATAGATTAGTAAGACACAATTTCCCTTTACAGGAACCATGTTGACTTTTGCCCAACGAGTTATATTCTTCTATGTGTCTGACAATTTTATTCTTTACAATTGCTTCAACTAATCTGCCTGGTTCTGATGTTAGACTTACCGGTCTGTAATTACTGGGATCACTTCTAGAGCCCTATTTAAATATGGGCATTACATTAGCTATCTTCCAGTCATGGGGTACAGAAGCTGATTTAATGGACAGATTACAAACCATAGATAATAGTTCTACAAATTCACATTTGAGTTCTTTCAGAACTCTTGTGTGAATGCCATCTGGTCCCAGTGATTTGTTACTGTTAAGTTTATCAACTAATTCCAAAGCCTATTCTAGTGACACTTCAATTTGTAATGATTCCTCAGATTTGTCACCTACAAAAGCCAGCTCAGGTTTGGGAATCTCCCTAACATCCTCAGCCATCAAGACTGAAGCAAAGAATTCATTTAGTTTCTCCGCAGTGACTTTCATCTTTAAGTTCTCCTATTGTATCTCGATCATCAAGGGGCCTCACTGGCTATTTAGGAGGCTTCCTGTTTCTGATGTACCTAAAAAATTTTATTATCTTTTGAGTTTTTGGCTAGCTTTTCTTCAAACAATTTTTTGGCTTTTTCTTATTCCATTTTTACTCTTAACTTGGCATTGTTTATGCTTCTTTATATTTACTTCACTAAGATTTGATTTCCACTTTTTAAAAGATGCCTGTTTATCTCTCACTGCTTCTTTTACATGGTTGTTAAGCCACAGTGGCTCTTTTTTAGTTCTTTCACTGTTTTTTTTTTAATTTGGCATATGTATTTAAGGTGTCCTTCAAAAGTGTCCATTCGGCTTGCAGGGATTTCACTCTAGTCACTGTATCTTTTAATATTTGTTTCTCAGAGTGAAACAGATTTATTTGAAGATTGGATCCCATTGGGAACTGGGTGTCTGGGTGCTGGAAACAGGTAACTTGTTGAGCTGTTTTCAGTTAAGTCTGCTGCTTTAGGGGCGTGGCCCAGGCCCTGGGTCTGTGTTGCAGCGGGCTAGTATGTCTGGCTCGGTAACACAGGGTTCTGGAATCCCAAATTGTCAGGGAAGACTGGCTCAGGGGTAATTTCAGCACATCTGGTGACAGTCCCAGGGTGATCTCTGTGACCAATCGTGTCACATATACATTAAAATTTTAATTCTAAATGGTGCTCCTTAAGTGACTTTCCACAAAATATCAGGACATGTTTGTGTTGGAGCTGAGTTGGTTTAACACTCATTTACATTTCTTTCCTTGATATAGGAATTAGATACATTTCTTCTGCCACAAAACAAGATGGTTAGAGTGGCAACGCCTAACGAAGTCTGAAATGGCTCCCGTACGCTTGGAGGTGGGGAGAATAGAGGTGAAAAGGACACAGTGAGTGACAAAGGGAGGGGAAGAGAGAAGCGAGCAACTGAAGTGGGGCCTTTGTGGAGAAGAGGCACAGCAGGGAAGGAGCCTTGGTGGAAGAGCCAGGGCAAGGGGGGGTTGCAGAGGTCCAACTTCCATCAATTAAAAAGGGGCAAACCAGTGAATTATATACATGGGCTGATTCTCCAGATTACCATACTGGCATAGCACAATAAGTTCATTAAAGGGTTTAATGTCTCTCTGACTGTCCAGAAATTGATTCAGGAAAGAGGGCCCAGCATCATGTTACCAGCCATCTCTGCACAGAGCCTGAGTACCAGGATAAAAAAAATAGGTCCCTTTACGAGTAAAGTGCTTGAGCAGCCTGTCCCGGATTTGTTTTGTCCTCACCCCATAGATGATGGGGTGAAGCAAGGGGGGCGCCAGAAGGTACACATTGGCAATGAGAACAAGGACATGTAGAGGCACTTTGTGGCCAAACCGGTGTGTGAGGGAGGAGAAGAATTCTGGAAGGTAGAAAGATAATATGCAACAAAGGTGGGAACTGCAGGTCCCAAACGTTTTCAGCCAGGCGTCCTTTGTGGGGAGGCTGAAGATGGCCCTGAGGATCTTGATATAGGACACAGTGATAAAAAGCACATCCAAACCTATCACAGAGAAGAGCACAAAGAGACCATAGTAACCACTGAGGTGGGTGTCACCACAGGCCAGACTCACCACAGCCATGTGCTCACAGAAGGAGTGGGGGATGAGGTTGGTTCTGCAGTATGGCCACCGCCTCACTAGGAAGGGATAGGGCAATGCACTTATGCCACAACGCAGCACCACGGCTAGTCCGATTTTGGCCACAACAGAATTTGTTAGGATGGTGGAATGTCTCAGAGGATCACAGATGGCCATGTAGCGATCCAAAGCCATGGCCACCAAGATCCCAGAGTCCATCATTGTAAAGCAGTGAATAAAGTACATCTGGGTGAGGCAGGCACTGAAATTGATCTCCCTGGAATTGAACCAGAAGATGCTCAGCATTTTGGGCAGAGTGGCCGTGGACAGGATCAGGTCGGTAACAGCCAGCATACAGAGGAAATAGTACATGGGAGCACGGAGGCTTTGCTCCATCTTTATGATGAACAGGATAGTGAAGTTCCCCAAGATGGCTATGGCATATATAGTGCAGAAGGGGATGGAGATCCAGACATGGGCTGCCTCCAGGCCAGGAATGCTCCTCAGGATGAAGGTGGAGGGGTTGGTGATGTCAGTTGTGTTGGAATCTGACATGGAGTAGGGGAGAAGGTGTCCAACTCTGAGGCACAAGGCTGTCACCTGTATGTACCGTGCGTTCCCCTGACTTCTTGTACGTGCCCAGTCTCTAGGGTGATGGTCACAATTCTAATGCCTGGATGGAGAGACAATGTTAATATAAGACAGTACACGCACTACTGGAGCCTATTCTCATGGGTGAAGCAGATTGGTCACTCCTGACACACTGAAAAATAACGTTACAATTATTTAGAGAAATGAACTATGAACAACAACCCCTCTAATGCCAATTCAATACTTTATGATACTCCATGCATCAATAATTCCTACACGACAGGGTGGAGTAACCTTAAGAGCTAGCAGTGGGAAACACAAGTGGGACTTTAAAGACATCACTTAAATAGCCCTGGTTGGTAAAGCTAAGGATCACCCAAAACGAGGTTATTAAGTATATTGAGAAGAAAAGGAACCTTAGAAAAAATTTAGGGTAATTCTTGTGTTTTAAATATAAACTATTAAAAAACGAAGGTAACGATTAAAAAAAAAGTTTGAAAGGATTAGGAAACAATGGAAAAGCTGGTCTTGGTTTAGTTCAAGAAAAAAATTCTAAGACTATAAAGAATGCTAGTCAATGACAAGGTTTATGCAAAACCAGTCTTGTCAAGCAATCCTGAAATCATTCTTTTGTTAGGGTGAACATTTGGTGTATCAAGGGAACTGTGCATAGGCAATAATATTTGATTTTTCTATTTCATTTTAAGTTATGAAGGTAAAAGAGTGATGTTAAATAATGAACACTCTACAGTATCATTGGAGCACACATAAAATGGACCAAAGACTAGCTGAGTGAGGGACCTCAGAAAGCACTTGCAGTGACTGGGGTTTTTTCTAGGGTGCCGAGAAGAGCCAGAAAAATGATCAGAGGCTGGAGAAAAAGCCGGACCATGAGAGACTTGAAGGGTTTCATCTCTTTAACTTATTAAAAAAACCTGACCAAGCGGACATTTTCATGGGGGAAAAACTGTGCATAGCGATGGCCTCTGTAATCTAGAGGAGAAAGGCAAAACAAGGCCCAATGGATGGAAGCTGAACATGGACAAATTCCAGCTGGAAATAATGGCCAATGTTCAGCCCTGAGGGTGCTTAGCCATTGGAACAAACTGAGAAGGGAAGTGGTGGATTCTTCAGCTCTCCATGTTGGCAGATCCAGGCTGAATGCTTTATTGCAAAATCAGCCTGAAGGCTTGTCTACAATTAAAATGCTATAGCAGCGCTGCCTTGGTGCTTCTTACACTACTACACCAAAGACAAGGCTCCTTCCATCAGCATAGTTAATCCACCTCCCCAAGAGGTGAGAGGTAGGTGAACGTAAGAATTTTTCCATCTACCTTTTCATGACAATGATTACAAAGTGGTGAAATACAATCCATATGATCAAAGATAGAAAAAACTGGGTGTGTTTAGTTTGGAAAAGAGAAGATTAAAGGGGGGGGACATGATAGCAGTCTTCAAATACTTCAAAAAGCTGCCATAAACAGCTGGAAGAAAGTTGTTCTCTCTTACCACAATGGGCAAGAGAAGAGGCAATGTGTTAAAACTCCAGCATAGCAGATTTAAATTAAACCTCATGACAAACTTCCTAACTGCAAGAAGAGGAGGACCATGGAACAGGTGGCCAGGGTAGTCATGGAAGTTCCATGAACAGAGGTTTTCCAAGGAAGTGTGGATAGCCATCAATCTTTGATCACTAAGACACAACAAATCCTGCATCTTAGCAGAGGGATAGACTAGATGACTCTTCAAGTCCCTTCTAACCCTGTGGTCCTATGATTCTATGATGTAAAATCCTAGTGTACACCCAGACTTAGTCACACACAGTCTTTGCATCAATACAGGGATAGCTGGGTGAAAATTAATGGGCTTGTGTTACAGAGAAGATATGACTGGATATTCTAGTGGTCCCGTTGACATTAAACCATATGGATCTATCAATAAAGAAAGTAGAAAAGTAGAGTAGGCAAATATCTTTACTGTGTCTCATAACACACAGACAAGGGAACATTCAGTTACATTTCAAGCCTGAACATACAACACTGATAAAAGAACCTTGTTACCATAATGTATATTTGACCTGCGGAACTTCTTGCCACTGACATTATTGGAGTGAAGAGCTGAGCTGAATGGGATACACGAGTGGTTTGGCCATTGTACGCGGTGCTGGTGGCATGACCTTTAGTGAAGACTGTCTGACACCTTCAATAAGAAGACCTCATTTTCAGTTGCTTATAAGTTTGCCAGATTTTAGGCATTTGGGCTGAAATTTCTCTAGTTGCATGTCTGCTTCCCGCAGAATTGTTTTTGACAGTTCCCAGAATAACAGTTCAGCTGATTTCTCAAAGGAAACTAGGAGAAAATATGTCTTGCCCATGCCGATATTTTTTTCTGATTGTTCCAGTGAGGAGCCCCTCTAGCACCTCCTTGCATTCCAGCAGATAAAAGTCAGGTAACAGATCCCCAATTAAAAGCCACAGCTGTGAAATATAAGAGAAGGAGGTGACAGTGCCTGTGCATTAACACACAGCTGGCTCCTGCCGTCATTATTCAGTTCTGACTCCAATGATAGTTTTGCCTCATTGGAACCTGAACTAGGTACGGGCCACAGTCTCAGAAATCTGTCTTGTATTGTACAGCTCCTAACACCTTTCATCCTGAAGTATCCACTGTGCCACTGAAATGCAGACACTTTGGAGCCGCAGACCATCAGCTGGAATGGGCAGGAGAACATAGAGAAGAGTGACATTTTGGCCAGTGATACTGGAGAAAACTCACCACCTATGGCAAGGACCCTGGGATGTTTAATGGCTGCACAGATTGAAAAAGACCACAGACTTACTCTCTATCCCAGCACACCCATGTTGCACTCGGTTTTTCTTGCAGATGACTTCCTCAGCAAGTGATGGGTACTTGTGAATTCTGAAACAGAATTGTCCTTCCTGGGAATCCCCTTCAAGTAGCCGTGTCCCACGTCTCTCTCGCCCCAGCATCTGTAGCAACATCCCACGCTGAAAGTCAACATAGGGGTTTGCACCATTCATAATATAGATCTGTGCATTTCCCAGTGGGGTTTGCTCGGCCTCTAGGGGAGAAGCGGGAATCTGTTTGTAAACAGGCTGGAGACAGGCCTGTCTCTGCTTCTGTGCTAATTATCCAACTTTAGGAGTAAACAGTAACTGAGGGACCTTCTTTGGCTCTGTGCAGAGTCAGAGGAGAATTGGTTGTTTTCTATATTTGGTTATTTTTAAAAATTATAGTTAATTAGGAAGAAACTAGGGATAATGCCTGGAGCACCATAGGGTCTGAAGCCCTGTGAATGCTCAGCAGGGATAGAGAGATAGTAGACAGACAGATCTGGAGAGAGATGACTGTGGGGGACAAAAAGACTTGCTGTAAATACAGAGGGCTTTGGTATCAACAATCAGAGATTCTCATCAGTAACTATCATTACATTGTGCAGCATCTTTCATTGAAGAATCTTGAAAACACCTAGCAAAGGAAAGTCACTTTGAACATATCCCCATTATACCACTGGGAAACGGAGGCACGGGGACACAGGATTTGGCTAAGGTCACAGAGAGACTGAGTGGCAGGATGGCAGGCAAAGCTCAGAATCCTGACTTCCATGCCTGACCCACGGTCTGTCCATCCTGCCAAAAGGGATATGGAGTCCTGCTCTGACAGGGACTGTTCATTTTGTGGGATGCGGTGGAAAGGGTTGATGAGTCTGCACTATCCTCTCATGGTGAATCTGAGGTTTTCAGAACTTGCTGGCATTTGCAAGCTCCCCACTCCCAGGAAGGATGAACTATGGGTGTCCACTTCTGCTCCCACTCAGATACCTGCCGACAAATCACAGTTACTGGGGTTACTTCAAGGGAACAGACTTAGTAAAAGCAACACCAATAAAATGTTCCTGGGGACAATGGCCTTGTCTTCCCCCCAAAGATGCCATGGAAAAAGGGACACCCTACAGACAGGATAGAGACTGGATAAGTGTTTGCAACGGATTTGTTCTTGCCCTTTCTGTTCATTTCCTCCCAGCCTCTCCCCGCTGGAACTGAAATTTAATGTTTCAGGATCAGACTTCCCAGGACTGTCGAAGCTTCAGGGCGCTTGGATTCCCAAAGCTGAACTCTCTGCCTCCTCATCGGGCTAATCTGGGGTATATCTCCTATGCACAGCAGCTGAGCTTTTAAGTACTGGAATGAGACTAAACAAATGTTCCTGCCTGTACTGAACAGGGATGCTGTATCCACCTTTATTCAAGTTACTAACACTCTGTAGCTGAAAACCAGGGTTTGACCTTTATCTGTAGCTATCACAAATTGGTGCTAGGACCTGATTTACTTTCTTTATCGATAGACTTATAGGATTCAAGGTCAGAAGGGACCATTAGATCATTCAGTCTGACATCCTGTATAATATGCACCATTACATTTCACCCATTTACCCTTGTATTAAAGCCTGGTCTACATGAAGATTTTATATCATCATCAAGTATGACCGCCTACCAGGATGCATGATTTTTTGCATCTAAACCATCCAAGACAAATGGCTATCCAGCTTTTTTTGGAAAACCTCCAGTGAAGGTGCTTCCACCACCTCCCAAGGCATCTATTCCATTGTCCTCCTGTTCTTACAGTTAGGAAGTTTTTCCTTAGATTATATCTAAATCTGCTGTGGTGTAGTTTAACCACATTGACTCTTGTTCCACTCAGTGTGGTAAGACAGAAAAAATTTTCTCCATTTTTATGTAGCCTTTCAAATATCGGAAGACCACTGTCACGTTCCTCCTCAATCTCCTCTTTTCCAGATTAAACATATCCAGTTCCTTCAGGCTTTGCTCATATTGCTCATATTCCATCCCTCGGATCATCTGTGTCTCTCAGCTCTAGACCATTTTCAGTTACCTACATCCTTCTCCAGCTGAGGTCTAACCAGCACCGAATAGAGGAACACTATTGCCCCTCATTCCTTCCATGTTCCGCCTTTGTTAATGCAACCCATAATTGCATTTTATTTTTTTCCAATAGCAAAAATATCCACACTCCTGAGAGATGTAGTTATATCAACATAACTCCAGTGTAAACAGCATTAAGTCAATAGATGAATTCTTCCATCAACTTTTCAGAGAGTTATGTTCCCAATGCTGGCAGGAGAACTCCTGCCATTGGTTTAAGTAATAACTACATTGAAGTGCAATGGCAGCACCGCTGGAGCATTTTACATGTAGAGAAATCAGAGTTTATTGCATTTCCCTTGCACATCCAAATGTGGACTCTTGTTGAAGGATGAAATTGGGTTTATTTGAAAAGACCAGTTTTCCATAAACCATATTGTTTCCTGGCATTAATTATATTCCTAAAATTTTTCTGAACTAATTCCAAACCGGCTTTTTCATTATTTCCTAAACTTGTCAAATCTTTCTTTTTTAAACTTTCACTTTATTTTAAAAATTCTTTTCATTTAACACAGAACTGTCCTGTATTTATCTTTTTTGTTACTTTTGGCTCTGCTGCCCATTTGCATACTTCTGGTTCCAAATGACATATGTGATTGATCAGTCAGTTCATAAGTCTGGTGTTCATAACTCCAAGTTTCTACTGTAGATTCTAGTTAACATCCTCCTTGATAGCTAACTTGAAAAGATTACATTAACTCATGTGATATGAGTACCTCACACTGCTTCTTTCCAAATGCAGAACCTTTTCTAGCTCAACCTGTTGTAGGATTTTTTTTATTCTTTAGATTTTTAATAACCTCCTTTTTGTGACCCTTAGCCCCGGCATGGCCAGGTCAGACCCGAAAACCTGCCTTTGCTATGACCATAAGTGGAACAAGTGCCTGAAGCGGGTAGTGGAACCCTTGATGGAGAAATGCCATCAAAGTCAGATGAGCAAATTTGTCCAGTGCTTTTGCCAATGACATCCATAAAGGACAGATTGGGTCCTGCAGGTATGACTGATAACTAATTTAGGAATGGATCCCTGAAAGGCAGGCAGATGGAAGCCCACCTCTGCACTGGCGACTCCCACAGAATAGCTGGTTCACAATGTATCAATTCTGTCCTTCCTTTGATCCAAACCAGTGAAGTCAAGAGGCGTATGCTGACACATGGGCAAAGTAGTGCCTCCATATTAACTGCCAGGATATTGTGGTCACATCACATGGAGAGGACACTCCATCCTTCCTGGCAGAATGAACACAACACGGAAGGTGGCATTTATGGGTTATAAGCTCTCACTTGATTAGCATAGAGAAGGGCACCACAGGTTACCTTCAATGGTGGGAGGAATCACTGCACATCTGTCAGCCATCGCCCACCACAAAATCGAGCAGCCCCCAGATAGTTAGGTGCCAAACCACCACAACTTCATGGGGTGTGAGGGGCTAAACCAAAACCTTGCATCTGGCAAAAATTAAAAAAACAAGAAATTTCCCGCTTAACATCTGGAATGTCAGGACCATGTGTCTGGCATTGACAGAGAATGATGACATGCAATGCACAAGCAGCATACGGAAGGCAGCTTTAATAGATCGTGAACTGTACAAACTTTATGTTGACATTGCAGCACTTAAGAAAATAAGACTTGAATATGCTGTGTCTGTCTAAGAGGCTAATTACACCTTCTTTTGGCAAGGTAAAAGCAGTGAAGAAAATCATCTGCATGGTGCAGACTCATAGATTCATAGACTCTTGGACTGGAAGGGACCTCGAGAGGTCATCGAGTCCAGTCCCCTACCCTCATGGCAGGACCAAATACTGTTTAGACCATCCCGGATAGACATTTATCTAACCTACTCTTAAATATCTCCAGAGATGGAGATTCCACAACTTCCCTAGGCAATCTATTCCAGTGTTTAACTACCCTGACAGTTAGGAACTTTTTCCTAACGTCCAACCTAAATCTCCCTTGCTGCAGTTTAAGCCCATTGCTTCTTGTTCTATCATTAGAGGCTAAGGTGAACAAGTTTTCTCCCTCCTCCTGATGACACCTTTTAGATACCTGAAAACTGCTATCATGTCCCCTCTCAGTCTTCTCTTTTCCAAACTAAATAAACCCAATTCTTTCTCCCTTCCTTCATAGGTCATGTTCTCAAGACCTTTAATCATTCTTGTTGCTCTTCTCTGGACCCTCTCTAATTTCTCCACATTTTTCTTGAAATGCGGTGCCCAGAACTGGACACAATACTCAAGTTGAGGCCTAACCAACGCAGAGTAGAGCGGAAGAATGATTTCTCATGTCTTGTTTACAACACACCTGTTAATGCATCCCAGAATCACGTTTGCTTTTTTTTGCAACAGTATCACACTGTTGACTCATATTTAGCTTGTGGTCCACTATGACCCTAAGATATCTTTATGCCATACTCCTTCCTAGACAGTCTCTTCCAATTCTGTATGTGTGAAACTGATTGTTCCTTCCTAAGTGGAGCACTTTGCATTTGTCTTTATAGATCTTCATCCGGTTTACCTCAGAACATTTCTCCAATTTTTCCAGATCATTTTGAATTTTGACCCTGTCCTCCAAAGTAGTTGCAATCCCTCCCAGTTTGGTATCCTCTGCAACCTTAATAAGCGTACTTTCTATGCCAACATCTAAGTCGTTGATGAAGATATTGAACAGAGCCGGTTCCAAAACTACCCATGCGGAACCCCACTTGTTATACCTTTCCAGCAGGATTGGGAGCCATTAATAACTACTCTCTGAGTACAGTTATCCAGCCACTTATGCACCCACCTTATAGTAGCCCCATCTAAATTGTATTTTCCTAGTTTATCGATAAGGATATCATGAGAGACCATATGAAATGCCTTACTAAAGTCTAGGTATACACATCCACCGCTTCTCCCTTATCCAGAAGACTCGTTATCCTATCAAAGAAAGCTATCAGATTGGTTTAACTCAATTTGTTCTTTATAAATCCATGCTGACTATTCCCTATCACCTTACCACCTTCCAAGTGTTTGCAGATGATTTCTTTAATTACTTGCTCCATTATCTTCCCTGGCACAGAAGTTAAACTAACTGGTCTGTAGTTTCCTGGGTTGTTTTTATTTCCCTTTTTATAGATGGGCACTATATTGTCCTTTTCCAGTCTTCTGGAATCTCTCCCGTCTCCCATGACTTTCCAAAGATAAGTATCAGAGGGGTAGCCGTGTTAGTCTGGATCTGTAAAAGCAGCAAAGAATCCTGTGGCACCTTATAGACTAACATATATTTTGGAGCGTGAGCTTTCCTGGGTGAATACCCACTTCCTCAGATGCATGTAGTGGAAATTTCCAGGGGCAGGTATATTTATGCTAGCAAGCAAGCTAGAGATAACGAGGTCAGTTCAATTAGGGAGGATGAGGCCCTGTTCTAGCGGTTGAGGTGTGAAAACCAACAGAGGAGAAACTGGTTCTGTAGTTGGCAAGCCATTCACAGTCTTTGTTCAATCCTGAGCTGATGGTGTCAAATTTGCAGATGAACTGAAGCTCAGCAGTTTCTCTTTGAAGTATGGTCCTGAAGTTTTTTTGCTGCAGGATGGCCACCTTAAGGTCTGCTATAGTGTGGCCAGGGAGGTTGATGTGTTCTCCTACAGGTTTTTGTATATTGCCATTCCTAATGTCTGATTTGTGTCCATTTATCCTTTTCCGTAGAGACTGTCCAGTTTGGCCGATGTACATAGCAGAAGGGCATTGCTGGCATATGATGGCGTATATTACATTGGTGGATGTGCAGGTGAATGAACCGGTGATGGTGTGGCTGATCTGGTTAGGTCCTGTGATGGTGTCGCTGGTGTAGATATGTGGGCAGAGTTGGCATCGAGGTTTGTTTCATGGATTGGTTCCTGAGCTAGAGTTATTATGGTGCGGTGTGCAGTTACTGGTGAAAATATGTTTCAGATTGACAGGTTGTGGGCAAGGACTGGCCTGCCACCCAAGGCCTGTGAAAGTGTGGGATCATTGTCCAGGATGGGTTGTAGATCCTTGATGATGCGTTGGAGGGGTTTTAGCTGGGGACTGTATGTGATGGCCAGTGGAGTCCTGTTCGTTTCTTTCTTGGGTTTGTCTTGCAGTAGGAGGCTTCTGGGTAGACGTCTGGCTCTGTTGATCTGTTTCCTTATTTCCTCTTGCGAGTATTGTAGTTTTGAGAATGCTTGGTGGAGATTTTGTAGGTGTTGGTCTCTGTCAGAGAGGTTAGAGCAGATGCGGTTGTACCTCAGTGCTTGACTGTAGACAATGGATCATGTGATGTGTCCGGGATGGAAGCTGGAGGCATGAAGGTAGGCATAGCGGTTGGTAGGTTTTCGATATAGGGTGGTGTTAATGTGACCATCACTTATTTGCACCATGGTGTCAAGAAAGTGGACCTCCCGTGTAGATTGGTCCAGGCTGAGGTTGATGGTGGGGTGGAAGCTGTTGAAATCGTTGTGGAATTTTTCCAGAGTCTACTTCCCATGAATCCAGATGATGAAGATGTCATCAATGTAGCGTAGGTAGAGAAGGGGCGTGAGTGGACGAGAGCTGAGGAAGCGTTGTTCCAGGTCAGACATAAAAATATTGGCATATTGTGGGACCATGCTAGTGCCCATAGCAGTGCCACTGATCTGGAGATATATATTGTCATCAAATTTGAAATAGTTGTGTGTAAGGATAAAGGCACAGAGCTCAGCAGCCAGTTGTGCTGTGGCATCATCAGGGATAGTGTTCCTGAAAGCTTGTATTCCATCTGTGTGTGGGATGTTTGTGTAGAGAGCCTCTACATCCATGGTGGCTAGGATGGTGTTTTCTGGGAGGTGACCAATGCATTATAGTTTCCTCAGGAAATCAGTGGTGTCACGGAGATAGCTGGGAGTGCTGGTGGCATAGGGTCTAAGCAGAGAGTCCATATATCCAAACAGTCCTTCAGTGAGAGTGCCAATGCCCGAGATGATGGGGAGTCCAGGATTTCCAGGTTTGTGGATCTTGGGTAGTAGATAGAATAACGCTGGTCGGGGTTCCAAAGATAATATCTAGAGGCTCAGATACCGCCTCTATTAACTCCTTGAGTATTCTAGGATTCATTTCATCAGGCCCTGGTGACTTGCAGGAATCTAACTTTTCTAAGTGATTTTTAACTTGCTCTTTTTTATTTTATCTTCTAAACTTACCTCCTTCCCATAAGCATTCACTATATTAGACACTCCTTCAGACTTCTCAGTGAAGACCGAAACAAAGAAGTCATTAAGCATCTCCGCCATTTCCAAGTTTCCTGTTACTGTTTCTCCCTCCTCACTGAGCATTGGGCCTACTCTGTCCTTGGTCTTCCTCTTGTTTCTAATGTATTGATAAAAAGTCTTCTTGCTTCCCTTTATTCCCGTAGCTAGTTTGAGCTCATTTTGTGCTTTTGCCTTTCTAATCTTGCCCCTGCGTTCCTGTGTTGTTTGCCTGTATTCGTCCTTTGTAATCTGCCCTGGTTTCCATTTTTTATATGACTCCTTTTTATTTTGTTGGTCATGCAAGATCTCGTGGTTAAGCCAAAGTGGTCTTTTGCCACCTGATTAGGTGGCCTGTAGTAGACTCCTAGCATGACATCACCCTTGTTTTTTACCCCTTTTATCCTAACCCAGAGAATCCCAACACTTCTGTCTCTTATGTCCATCTCCACCTCAGTCCAAGTGTGTATATTTTTAATATATAAGGCAACACCTCCTCCCTTTTTCCCCTGTCTATCCTTCCTGAGCAAACTATACCCATCCACACCAACATTCCAATCATGTGTATTATCCCACCATGTCATAGTTGTATTTACTTATTAGCACTTCCAGTTCTTCCAGATTATTACCCATACTTCTCGCATTTGTATATAGGCATCTAAGATACTGGTTTGATCTTGCCTCCCAGTTTTGCCCTGACCCTCCTTTCTCTCTGCCATTATATCCCACGCTCCCTCTTGTTTCCGACCCATCTCTCAGGTCTTCATGTTCCCCACTTACCTGTGGGCTTTGCTCACCTATCCCCGTCGAGCCTAGTTTAAAGCCTTCCTTACTAGGTTAGCCAGTCTGTGCGCAAATAGGGTCTTTCCCCTCCTCAAAAGGTGAACGCCATCTCTGCCGAGCAGTCCTTCCTCAAATAGCATCCCATGGTCGTGGAAACCAAAGCCCTCCTGGCGACACCCTCTTAGCAGCCAGACATTCACCTCCATGATTCATCTGTCTCTTCCCGGGCCCCCACCTTTGACAGGAAGAATTGAAGAGAATACCACCTGCTCTCCAAACTCCTTCACCCGTACTCCCAGAGCTCTGTAGTCACTCTTGATTCACTCAGCGTCACACCTCACAGTATCATTTGTGCCCACATGGATGAGTAGCATGGGGTAGTAGTCAGAAGTCCGGATAATCCTCGACAATGCCTCTGTAACATTTTGGATACAGGCACCCGGCAGGCAGCAGGCAGGCAGCAGGCAGGCAGCATACCTCCCGAGATGAAATGTCAGGGCGACAGATGGGCTCAGCAGAGAGTCTCCGACCACCACTACACTACATTTCCTATTTTCAGTGGTGGCAATAAGCCTCTCAGCCTTAGGGGTATGAGGCTTCTCCTCCTTTACTGTAGGGGGTGATTCCTTCTCTTCTGTATCAAGAAGAGCATAACAGTTACCTATTACCACGGCGGGAGGGTTCGCAGCAGGGATGGAGCACTGCCTGCTGCCAGAAGTAACCAGCTGCCAGTGTCCACCCTGAGCCATCTCCTCCTCCTCCACTGGTGTGTCAGTAGTCCTGTGAACTGTGACAGCTACCTCAGCTGTCTCCACATGGATACTGTCCAGGAATTGCTAGTGGATAGGGATGCTCCTCAACCTAGCCACCTCCTCCTGTAGCTCTCCCACCTGCTGCCTGAGAGATACCACCAGTAGGCACCTTTCACATTGGATGCCGCCCCCCAGCCTGGATATCAGTAAGTAGAAATTGCAAGTTACAGTCTTTGCAAAACTACACCAGCATCTGGGTAGAAGCATCCTTGCTCTGGTGTTCTGTCTGGCTACACGTGCAGGCGGAGGAGACAGAAGCAGTGCTGCCACAGGTGTTGCGGGTCTTCCTAACCATCGTAAACCTCCCTCTGTCAAACTCCCTCTCAAACTCCCCTGTCTGCAGCTCCCTGTCCGCTCTGCTCTGCTTTAAAGAGAAAGGTTTTGGATGTAGTTTGGTTTACAGGTTTTGAAGGGACTAGCAGGTCACGGATAGGACCAACAAGGGACCCCCTCTCCCTTCCCACTCCCTTGCGAAACTCCCTGCTAGCAGCCCCTGTTCGCAAAACTCCCTGGTCGCTTGTGCGTGGCTTTATAAAGCCCTGGCCTGAGTGAATGCCCCGCCCACTGGTTAAGACTCAGCCAATTACCAGAGGCTTCTAGCTTTCAAACTTTCCTTTGTAGCTCAGCCTCCAACTTCCAGTTACAGCACACGGTCCTTCAAACAACCAAAACAAACAAACAGACTGACAAACACAAGCTCAGCACACAGCAAGTAACCCCCAAACATACACAAACACACACACTGCAGACAGTCACTTACCCCTGTGGCAAACTGAGGACACTTAGCTACCAAGAGAGGCGTAGTAATTAGTCCCAGAAGGCTTAACCATGGAGGAATAAGGTTCAGCTGGAACAGGGGTTACCAGGGAGGTAATTAGTTTCAGCTGGCCCCAATGGCTGGAGACCTTTTTAAACCCTCCCTGGCAGGGAAGCATGGGGAGGAGAGAAGTAGAGTACCTGCCAGTGAGTAGAGGCAGCTGAACTCTAAAAACTTTTCTTGCGAGGCAGGTTGCACTCTCCCCAGTAGGAGAGGACAACAGAACAAGGGCCTGACTGAGAAGGGATCAGCCAGACCCTGCGCGACTGTAAAGGGCTTTTTGCTTTGTCCAAGCCTGTGTCTCCAAGGCTGAGAAGGACTGAGCTAGGAGAGGAGAGACAGGTACTTTGCCACACCCCACAGATGCTGTATTTGCTCCTCCTTCACCTGGAGAACTCCCTTGCGAAACTCCCTGTTAGCAGCCCCTGTTCACAAAGCCGTAGTTCACAAAGCTGTAGGTTTCACTGTGAGAAACAAGTGTGTAAAGCTCATAGAAACACCCACTGAGAAATAGAGCATATCATCTCAATTCAGAAGACAATCGGCTCTGTGAACATCATTAGTGCTTATGAACCAACACTCAAATCTAGCCTCAAGGAGAAGGATAAACTTTATGACTGTTTGCATCAAGTTGTTGAAAGAAACCATCCCTGCCCCCTTTTCAGTTGCCCACCATTCACTTCACCCCTCCCCCCTTTCAAGTGCAGCCAAAGGAGCCATTTTTCTCAGAAACATGAAAAAGTTAAACATTACTCGTTGTCCTGTCATCTGCTACCCCAGAGAACAGTTTAGATCCATCCTATTTGGAACCCTCTTTCAGGTAGTTGAAAGCATCTATCAACCCCCCCCCACCATTCTTCTCTTCTGCAGACTAAACAATCCCAGTTCCCTCAGCCTGTCCTCATAAGTCATGTGTTCCAGCTCCTTAAGCATTTTTGTCGTCCTCCGCTGGACTCTTTCTAATTTTTCCACATCCTTCTTTCACTATGGGGCCCAAAACTGGACACAGTACTCCAAATGAGGCCTCACCAATGTCAAATAGAGGAGAATGATCATGTCCCTCGATCTGCTGGCAATGCCCCTATGTATACAGCCCAAAATGCCATTAACCTTTTTGGCGACAAGGGCACACTGTTGACTCATATCCAGCTTCTCATCTACTGTAACCCCCAGGTCCTTTTCTGCAGAACTGCTGCCTGGCCACTCGGTCCCTGGTCTGTAACAGTGAATGGGATTCTTCCATCCTAAGTGCAGGACTTTGCACTTGTCCTCGTTGAACCTCATCAGATTTCTTTTGGCCCAATCCTCTAATTTGTCTAGGTCCCTCTGGATCCTATTCCTACCCTCCAGCGTATCTACCACTCCTCTCAGTTTAGTGTCCTCTGCAAACTTGCTGAGGGTGCAGTCCACACCATCCTCCAGGACTGACCCTTGGGGCACTCCTCTTGATACTAGCTACCAACTAGACTACCCTTGAGCCTGATGATCTAGCCAGCTTTCTATCCAACTTATAGTCCATTCATTCAGCCCATAACACATCCACTGCTTTCCCCTCATCCAAAGAGCCAGTTATCTCCTCACAGAAGGCAATTAGGTTAGTCAGGCATGACTTGCCCTTGGTGAATCTATGCTGACTCTTCCTGATCACTTTCCTCTCCTGTAAGTACATCAGAATTGATTCCTTGAGGATC
The DNA here is from genome assembly GCF_025201925.1 of Gopherus flavomarginatus. NCBI lineage: Eukaryota > Metazoa > Chordata > Testudines > Testudinidae > Gopherus > Gopherus flavomarginatus. Next base: position 377,805,121 of record NC_066617.1, read on the forward strand.
TGCTCCATGATTTTTCCAGGGACTGAGGTGAGGCTGACTGGCCTGTAGTTCCCTGGATTCTCCTTCTTCCCTTTTTTAAAGATGGGCACTACATTAGCCTTTTTTTCAGTCATCCGGGACCTCCCCCGATCACCAGGAGTTTTCAAAGATAATGGCCAATGGCTCTGCAATCACATCTGCCAACTCCTTTACCATCCTCAGATGCAGCGCATCCGGCCCCATGGACTTGTGCTCATCCAGTTTTTCTAAATAGTCCTGAATCACTTCTTTCTCCACAGATGGCTGGTCACCTCCTCCCCACGCTGTGTTGCCCAGTGCAGCAGTCTGGGAGCTGACCTTGTTTGTGAAGACAGACGCAAAAAAATCGTTGAGTACATTAGCTTTTTCCACATCCTCTGTCACTAGGTTGCCTCCCTCATTTAGTAAGAGGCCCACACTTTCCCTGACCTTCTTCTTATTGCTAACATAGCTGAAGAAACCCTTCTTGTTTCTTTTAACATCTATTGCTAGCTTCAACTCCAAGTGTGATTTGGCCTCCTGATTTCACTCCTGCAGCCTGAGCAATATGTTTATACTCCTCCCTGGTCATTTGTCCAGTCTTCCATTTCTTGTAAGCTTCTTTTTTGTGTTTAAGATCAGCAAGGATTTCACTGTTAAGCCAAGCTGTTCGCCTGCCATATTTACTATTCTTTCTACACATCGGGATGGTTTGCTCCTGCAACCTCAATAAGGATTCTTTAAAATACAGCCAGCTCTCCTGGACTCCTTTCCCCTCATGTTATTTTTCCAGGAGATCCTTCCCATCAGTTCCCTTAGGGAGTCAAAATCTGCTTTTCTGAAGTCCAGGGTCTGTATTCTGCTGCTCTTCTTTCTTCCTTGTGTCAGGATCCTGAACTCGACCATCTCATGGTCACTGCCTCTCAGGTTCCCATCCACTTTTGCTTCCCTTACTAATTCTTCCTGGTTTGTGAGCAGCAGGTCAAGAAGAGCTCTGCCCCTAGTTGGTTCCTCCAGCACTTGGACTAGGAAATTGTCTCCTACAGTTTCCAAAAACTTCCTGAATTGTCTATGCACTGCTGTATTGCTCTCCCAGCAGGTATCAGGGTGATTGAAGTCGCTCATGTGAACCAGGGCCTGTGAGTTAGTAACTTCTGTTAGTTGCTGGAAGAAAGCCTCATCCACCTCTTCCCCCTGGTCTGGTGGTCTATAGCAGACTCCCATCACAACATCACCCTTGTTGCTCACACTTCTAAACTTAATCCAGAGACTTTCAGGTTTTTTTGCAGTTTTATACTGGAGCTCTGAGCAGTCATACTGCTCTCTTACATACAATGCAATTCCCCCACCTTTTCTGTCCTTCCTGAACACAAATGCAAGAAGCATGGGAAACAAGCAGGGGGAACTGGAAGTCCTGGCGACTGGAATAACAGAGACTTGGTGGGATAACTCACATGACCGGAGCACTGTCATGGATGGATATAAACTGCTCAGGAAGGACAGAAAAGGTGGGGGAATTGCATTGAAGAAAGGAGGATTCCTGCCTGATAGTGAAAAAGTGGGACGATCAGTGCCATGTTTTGCTGATCATCCCGCTTTTTCACTATCAGGCAGGAATCCTCCCCTCTTCACGCTCTGCTGTTCGTGCTTCCTCTGGTATCCCACTTCCCCACTTAGCTCAGGGCTTTGGTATCCTTCCCCCCGGTGAACCTAGTTTAAAGCCCTCCTCACTAGGTTAGCCAGCCTGCTTGCAAAGATGCTCTCCCCTCTCTTCGTTAGGTGGAGCCCGTCTCTGCCTAGCACTCCTCCTTCTTGGAACACTTCATCCTATAACATATTACATGGATATATATCCCAACAGCCATGGGAGCTGGGGTACCCACTGTTCTATAGATCTGCAGCTTTGTAGCAAGCTTGATGCCACAACATCTCCACAAAGACCATGGAAAGGAACATGGCAGCAGCTGCTGCTGTACAGGTGGCCTGGCACTCCCATATTCACCACTGCTATATAGTTGCAACAAATCTTGTACAAAATATCTCATGTGAGGCGTCAATTAAAAAGTTATGGTTTGCTGAATATGATTATCCAATTTGTATTTATGTGTCATTTCTGTATCTGAAGTAATTAATATTGACTATAATCTTGTATTTCAAATGAGTTTGCTCCTGTGATAACTCTCTCAAGGTAGTTTACATCCAGTCTAGCCAGCACATTGTGAAAGGACAGTTCAAGTTGATGGCCCCTCAGTGAACACAATGGGCCATGTAAGAGGCTTATATCCAACTGATGGACTTCCTTGTGTATGTTTTAGCCAGCATATGGGTAATGGCCCCTGCCATGACTCATTGAAGGACACAATGGCATGTGACCAGCTCATGTGACACTGGACTCCATCTTGTTCCTGAACTTTCCCATTAACTGTGCTGGGGCCTTTGTTTGGGACAATGAAGTTCCCTCTACGTGGCAGAAGCTATAATAGGTAGAAATTACCTCCCTCCCCCGCCACAACTGAACACCTGAAAACACCGATAGAGGGACAAAAAAAAACATTGACTGGGCAGGTAGTCCCAGGTTGGAAAGGAGAAATCGCAGTCTTTGTAAGGAAGATTGGTAGACTATTTGTACCATAAAGGTGAGACCCTCCTTGGTTAAAATCTGGCCTAGTAAATAGAACCTGGATTGTGATTTTGCTTTATTTATTAAATAATCTACATTGATCTGTAGACATTTGACTCATAATCACCTAAAATCTAGTTCTCTGTAGTTAGTAAATCTGTTTTATGTGTATTACCTAAAACAGTGTGTTGCATGAAGTGTAAAGGGAAATTTTCTCAGGAACAGAAGCTGGTTCATAGTCTTCTCCACACTGAGGGAGGGGCATACTCAGTTATATATGGGCACCGCTCAGGTTTCTGAAAAGGGCAAAATGGGACAGCTCTTGAGTCCTACTCTGGGGAGCTGGAGAGAAGTGGCTGGATCCTCTCTATTGTTAGTTCATGAGAGGCTGGTGAAAATATTCGTGTAACTCAGTTGGATGTGTCCCTGCCTGTGAATGTTTGTGTGAGTGCAGAACCTGGAGAGTTTTTCAGCTTGTCACATGATCACAGTGTGAGAGGGGGCCCAGATTGGTGTGTGCCAGAGGGCTCAACGGTACCTCAGTTCCACGTAGCAACCCAGGGAAGTCCATCACTGTGGCTCAGTCAGCAGGGTAAAATGCAGAGCTTGTTGTTCTGAGTGAGATTTGCTCTGCATACACTGGTGAAGAGATTTTAATTAGACTTTAAGTGTGGTGGCTGGAGATCAGTCTAAGAGGTTACCAGTTTGTTATTTTCTGATTGCTTATTTCAGAGGGAAGCTGCATGCTTCCAGGGATAGGGTAGCTGAGATGGATGGCTGCTCTGCAGCTGAAGGCAGCTTCACCTCAGGCTTCGGGGTGCTATTAACTCGCAGAACAAGTGACCTAACCTTTTTGTTCCCACCACTGACCCAGCCCACAGCCCACACCCTACATCCAAACTCCCTCCCAGAGCCCACATCCCTCCTGCGCCCCAACCACCTGCATCAGGCTAGGGGATGCTCTCTGTGACCTCCCAGAACAATTGGTCTGACTTTTTTGCTCCCTCTGCTGCATCCTGGCTTCTGTGTATGCATGACACCTTCCATATCTGCTCTCTATATATTTGTTTTTAAAGAGATTCTTTTGTTCCCCCCAGTATTCTACCCAAGGATCCATTACATTAGATAATAGGACAGAAAATATCTTATTGCCTCTATATAAATCCATGGTACACCCACATCTTGAATACTGTGTGCAGATGTGTTTGCCACATTTCAAAAAAAGATATATTGAAATAGGAAAAGGTTAAGAAAAGGGCAACAAAAATGATTAGGGGTATGGAATGGCTTCCGTATGAGGAGAGATTAATAAGACTGGGAATTTTCAGCTTGGAATGAGACGGTTAAGGGAAGATATGATTAAGATCTATAAAATCATGACTAGTGTAAAGAAAGTAGATAAGGAAGTTTTGTTTACTACTTCCCATAACACAAGAACTAGGGATCACCAAATGAAATTAATAGGCAGCAGGTTCAAAACAAATAAAGGAAGCATTTTTTTTTACACAACGCAAAGTCAAACTGTGGAACTCCTTGCCAGAGGATGTTGTGAAGGCCAAGAATATAACAGGGTTCAAAAAAGAACTAGATAATTTCATGGAGTATACGTCCATCAATGGCTATTAGGCAGAATGGGTAGAGATATTGTGCTTAGGCTCTGTTTGCCTGAAGCTGAGAATGAGGGACAGGAGATGGATCATTTGATGATTCCCTGTTCTGTTCATTCCCTGTGTGGCACCTGGCACTGGCCACTGGGCTCAGACAGGACACTGGACTACATGGACCTTTGGGCTGATCCAGTATGGCCATTCATATATTCTCATGTTCTTGTGTGTATATATATAGAGTATGATTCATATATCCATGTAATATGTTATAGGACATTGAGGGCTGATCTGAATGACACGTGCTTGATATGAATACGTGCATTGTGACTTGGCAAATAAAGCAAGAACTTAAGATCAAGAACTATTAAAACTATTTGTGCAAAACAATCTTATTATGTTCCAGGAAAATACGGAGAATCAGCACCAGCTGGACTGGTATAAAATTGTGTAAGATTAGGAGGAAATGGCACTCCTTGGACCATGGTGGCCCGCCCAGGGTTGTCTCTTTCGAATTGTGTGGATAGGAGGCCTAGTATACAGAAGCAAAGAAGAGGTGATGTGACAGAATGGACTATAAAAGGTTGCCTATAATTTCTGCAAAAGGGATTTGCTTACTGATCTAGAACCTTGTGTGGATATAGATGAGATTTTAGCTGGCTCCCTGCACCTTTTCATCAGAAAGAATCTTGACTGGCCATCGGGACCATTCTGACCTGTGGACTCTGGTAGAGTATGTTTGTGGTGTAAATGTGGAGTGAATACAGTTTGTTTTGTAATCAATAAAGAGCATTTAAAGTATTACCTACCAACTTTGTATCTGGTATCTGCCCGCTCCCTATCCCGTAGGGAGATCTCTATTGAGGGTCTAATATTAGTAGTGTCAAAATTTTTCATAATTCCTTTTTCTGAATAATGAAAATGTTTCACCCATGAGAACAGCCTCCGGTTGTGTATGTAGTGTCTCATATTAACGTTATCTCTCCATCCAGGCATTTGTACTGCGACCATCACCCTAGAGCCTGGGCACATACAGGAAGTTAGGGGAACACACAGTACATGCAGAAGACTTTGTTCTGCCTAGGAGCTGGACACCTTCTGCCTTACTCCATGTCAATTCCAACACCACTGACTTCACCAACCCCTCCACCTTCATCCTGATGGGCATTCCTGGCCTGGAGGCAGCCCATGTCTGGATCTCCATCCCCTTCTGTGCACCATGTACACCATAGCCATCTTGGGGAACTTCACTATCCTGTTCATTGTGAAGAGGGAGCCGAGCCTCCATGGGCCCATGTTCTATTTCCTCTGCATGCTGACCGTCAGCGACCTGGTCTTGTGCACATGCACCATTCCGAAAACACTGAGCATCTTCTGGTTCAATTCTGGGGAGGTAGATTTCAGTGCCTGCCTCATCCAGATGTTCTTCATTCATTGCTTTTTTGTGATGGAGTCTGGGATCTTCATGGCCATGGCTTTTGATCGCTATGTGGCCATCTGTGACCCCGAGACATTCTGTCATCCTGAGAAACCCCTTGGTGGCCAATATTGGTCTGGCCGTGGTGCTGCGTAGCTGCATGCTTGTACTGCCCTGTCCCTTGCTAGCAAGGCAGTTGCCATATTGCAGAACCAACATCATACCCCACTCATGCTGTGAGCACATAGCCGTGGTGAAGCTAGCCTGCGCTGACATCCACATCAATATTTACTACGGTCTCTTTATGGCAATCTTGGTGATCAGTCTAGATGTGTTTTTTATAGCTGTGTCCTATATCCAGATACTCAGAGCTGTCTTCAGACTCCCCACAAAGGACGCCCGGCTCGAGACTTTTGGGACCTGTGGCTCCCACCTCTGTGCCATTTTAGCCTTTTACATCCCAGGTCTGTTCTCCATCCTCACAAACTGGTTTGGCCACAATGTGGCCCTGCATTTCCATGTTCCCTTTACAAATGTGTGCCTCCTGGTGCCCCCCATGCTAAACCTCATCATTTTTGGTGTGAGACCCAAACAGATCAGGGTCAGGCTGCTCCAGCTCTTTACTCATAAAGGGACCTAAAGTTTTCTCCTTGTGCTCCATGCAGAGCAGACTTTTGATATGGTGCTCCTTGAATCCCTGACTGGACAATCAGAGAGACATCAATCCCCTTCCTGACCTTACTGTGTAGCGTCAGTGTGACAAACTGGGAAACTGGTCTATGTAGAACTCATTGAGTTAACACCTTTCTCACTGCTTGTACTGGACCCCCAATGTCCCACCCCTTGCCCCCACCTCTTTAAACAAGGCCTTGCCCCTACTCTGCCTCTTCTCCCCAAGGCCCCACCCTGTCACTCACTGCATCATCACCGTGTCCCTCCTCCTCTCACCCCCAGCTGCAAGGGAGCCATTTAAGGTTTTGGTAAGGGTGACAATTTTAAACATGATTCAAGGGGCTACTTAGGCACTCAAAAACTGTATTTTTTTAACAGATAACTTACCAATTAGCTGACTGGAGAACTATATCTAATTCCTATGTAAAAGAAAGAAAAATAAATAAATATTAAACTCACTCAGCTCTGGTACTAAAATGTTCTGGCATCTCGAAGCAAGGAGGGACAATCAGGGACCTATGTAGAGGGGTATTCACAGAGGGATCTTATGCTGTCTGTGGCTGGACTTCAGCATTGGTGCCCCAGCAAAAGTGGACTGATGAGCAGCGGGGAAGACTAGAGTCCCTGCTACAGATGATCCAGGAGATCCAGCAGGGACAATGGGAGATGTATTGGGCCCTTCAGGAACAATTGGGACAGCTGCCTGATGAACAGCTGACCCTTGTAAGACTCTTGAGGAAGGAATTCAGCAGAGACCACAGAGTGGTGTGAAAAGCCTCACAACAGGGTTAGGAGGCTAGTGGTGTAGTACAGGGCTTGTTATGCCTGAAGGAGGTGTGGACACTTAAGGAGGGATTGCCCCTCCTGGGATGGGGGCAAGGAGCCTCACCCAGAGCAGGAGAAGGAACATGGCCCTGGGAAGTGCTGATAGGTGAGGAAACCCAGGGGACAATAAACATGTTGGGCCTGTGGGCAATGCGGACACCTGCAGTTGGAGTGCCCAGGCCCAAGGCGGAGGGTTCAGTTGAACCCCAGCGAGAAGAGGGGACCCAAGACAGACTATGAGAGGCCCAAGGCAGCAGAGGGGCAAGGAATCTGCTTTGGCTGCTGCAAGTAGGGCCATCTTAACAGGCACTGCCTCCTCAGGGGAGGGCGGCTGAAGAAGGAGATGCCTGGGGACCCAGAAGGGGCAAAGATATGAGGGAGGTTTAGGTTGGATGTTAGGAAAAACTTTTTCACTCAGAGAGTAGTGAGGCACTGGAATGAGTTACTTACGGAGGTGGTGGAATCTCCTTCCTTAGAGGTTTTTAAGGTCAGGCTTGACAAAGCCCTGGCTGGGATGATTTAGTTGGGGATTGGTCCTGCTGTGAGCAGGGGGTTGGACTAGATGCCTCCTGAGGTCCCTTCCATCCCTGATATTCTATGATTCTATGAGTGTGGTTAACATGGCAGTGAAGGTGATATACCTGCCTTAGCCACCAGCATGAGGTGGCAGAAACAGGGACTGAGACAGAGTCAGCCAAGTGAGAGGTCAGGACTCATACTGTGAGGGAGCAGGCTATGATGGGAACCCAGACCCTGACATTAGAGGGTCCGGTGAACAAGCCTGTATACGTGGCTGAGATCTGCAGAATAGGCCCAGTGGACTGCGGAGGTGGAGCTGCAGAAAGCCTAAAAGAAGAAGGAAGACCTGGTGCTGAAGTTGAAGGAAAGTGATAGTTTGCCCCCAAGAGAAGGGGCTAGATGATGACTAGCAGTAGTCACTGAGGCAAGGTGGATATAGGGGAGTTGTGGTTCCCCTGAGGAGGGAAGACCCAGAGTGTGGAGACACTGCTGGCGGGATAGCATCCCAAGGTAAGGAGCACCACGTTCCAGAAGGGACATGGGGCCTGAACTGGAGAAGATAAAGGGACTACAGAGGGGCAGGTATGGGCAGGGGAGAAACTGGCAAGAGGAGGGCACATGTGAGCTGGTTGAGCTAATTCCTTGACTGATCAGCAGGAGGTGCCATGGCGGAGAGTGCCCAGCCCTACTACTCATGGTGGAAAATGCGAGCATCATAAAGGAGGAGACCCGTCTGCATAAGCAGCTGGAGGAATCGGAAGTGGCTCAGGAGATGCATGTGTGATTAGCTCAGGCGAGGAGATACCACTACCCCCAGAGGTGGTGATCTTGAGTGGGAGGGGTGTAGTCGGGCAGTCACCCTGCTCCGGCTCAGAAAAGGTTAAAATGTTAAAAGCCAGCCCTTGGAGAGGACTAATCAGGAAAAGGCTGGGAGGAAGCCAGTCAAGGCCAGGCAGGGCCCTATAAAAAGGCTGCAGGGCCAGAAGGCTGGAGAGAGATGGACCTGGCTGACTGAAAGAGGAAAGAGTACCTTGAACAGCGCAGACTGGCAAACCCTTGCTGTCAGGCCTGGAAGAGGTATTAGGGCTGTGGGAAGGCAGACAGGAAAGGAAGAGGCAGCAGGTCCAACCTCCTGGCCGATGATGAGTGGCCAATTCATACTGCAGTTTGAAATGGTTTCTCATCATTGGCAAGGGGGTTGGACTTGCTGCCTTATCTATTCCTGGCTGCCTCCCTAGTACATTCTCAGGCTTTTGCTGCAAGGCCTCAGCCTGGGAGGTCGCCAGGTCAGAGCTCCCCAGCTCAGCCTGCCCTTTCCCAGTACTGCTCTGTCCAAGGTACCCCTGTCTCTCCCAGGCAGCTAGGTCCTTCTTGATCCCCTGCTGGAGCAAGACTCCCTTCCTTTTCTCCAGGAGCCCTTCTTATACTGGCCTTGCTGGATCCTGATTGGCTGTCTCAAGCCCGCTCGTGATTCGCTGTCATGGGCAGCCCTTTCCCAGGGCTGTTTTTAACCCCTTCCAAACCGGAGCGGGGTGATGGCTCTTCTACAAGAGGCAATATGATATTTTCTCTCTTATTCTCTATCCCTTTCTTAATAATTCCCAACATTCTCTTAGCTTTTCTGGTTGCCACTGTACATTGCGCAGATGTTTTCAGAGAACTATGCACAATGATTCCAAGATCTCTTTCTTAACGCTTAACAGCTTATTCCAATCTTATCATTTTGTAGATATAGTTGGGATTATATTTGCCGTGTGCATCACTTTGCATTTATCAACACTAATTTCATCTGCCATTGTGTTGCCCCATCACCCAGTTTTGTGAAATCCCTTTGTAGCTCTTCCCAGTCTGTTTTGGATTTAACCATCTTGATTAATTTTATATCATCTGCACATTTTGACACCTCACTGTTTACTCCTTTTTCTAGATGATTGCTATAGATGTTAAATAGCACTAGTCCCAGTATAGACCCCTGGGGGTCAGCACTATTTAACTCTTTCCATTCTCACCAGGTTTTCCTTCCTTCTTTCCTATGTTTTAACAGGGCTGCCTGGCAATGCTTACAGAATCATCTAAGGAGCCTTAATTTAATGTAATGACTAGCCCTTTGTCACCCTGCCTCTGTTCATAAACAAACTTCCTGCCCCAAAGGCAGAAACTGTCAATAAATAGGTCAGTCATTAGAAATATTCCTCCTAACAAGATCTTGCCCGGACAGAAGCAAGGAATAACTGCATTCTAGACAAAGCCAGTTTTCTCCATCATCTCAGCAGAGGAGTGGACATAGAAGGAATGAAACCTCCTCAGAATAACCAAAAGAAAGTGGCAGTTTCGGTCTAGCCCTTTAAAAACGCAGAGGCTGGATGAGCCAGAAGAAGCTGGGGCAGGAGAGAGGCACATATGCAGCAGATTTGCTTTCAGGGGTATGGCTGCAGCAGTGAGACAGACTCAGCTGGAGGAGAAGCCAGGAGTGCAGGACATGGCCTCTGGACACTAGATGGCTCTTACCAAACCCCAAAGAATGCTGCAGGGTAGTGAGTATACGGAGGCAGGGAATGATGTGCAGGTGTTGTATTGTGTTTACCTAGATCTGGGTATCTCTTGTACTCTCTAAAGTAGAGGAATTGTTTTAGCAACCTCTTTTGCAAGGCCTGGGTCTGTTTGCTTTAACGATCCTGTGACACAAAAGAGAGAAATTGGAAACAGATTGTGCCCAAGGGAGAGTGCTGGGAAGGGTGCGCTGAAGCACTTGGAGAGTCTGGAGGAGTCAAGCCAAAACCAGTCTCAGGGCCTCTCTGCTTCGTGATCAGGTCTCCGCTCACACAGGGAGACACTAGAAGGGAAGCTTCATCCAAGATTGGACACAAAGGCAGGGCCTGAATGTGGCTGCAACTCAAAAGCACATGGTTCCAGGGTGGGACCCAGACACATCTGCCTGGTGGATGCCCAACCACAAGCACTGGAGCAGGGCTGTGAGAGCAAATCTGGAGCCGCTACATGAATGCTAGAGGACTGTGAGTGGGAGAGGAGTGGGGCTGGGTGAAAAGTGTCCATAAGATGTTTTCCCAAATGTGGCTCCTCTGACCACGGTGTTTCACAGAGTGCTCTGGCTCCTGGACTGACCCAGCTGGATTCCCCTGAAGGAAATGTTTCCTAAACCAGGCAGTGATGGCAGGGTGTGACATTGCAGTCTATATGTGTGATGGAGTAGGGGCTGTCTGTGTGGGGGATAGGAGAGCCGGGTATGTCTTTAGATGAGGGACAGGATCTTTAAGCCTGTAACCTGAGCCAAGTAGGAGGGATGAGGTTAGCACCTTGGCCTGGGAAGCTGGACAAAGGAATCGGCCGGCTGGAGGAGGGGCAGTTCAGTTTCGCTTTTGGGCTGGGTGAGGGGAATTCAGGGGATCCTATGCTGGATCCAAGCGCCCTGAACCCCGAGAAGGACTCAATTGGGCGGTCCTGGTTGGGCCTCCAGGCTCGGCTGTAACCTGCAATCCTATTGTCCAATAAACCTTCTGTTTTACTGGCTGGCTGAGAGTCACTGTGAGTCCCAGGAAGAGGGGTGCAGGATCAGACTCCCCCACACTCCGTGACAACTGGTGGCAGCGGAGGGAGATATTGCACCCTGTGGATGTCACTTTCTGCAGTAAGTGACTGGGGAGCAGTAAAACAAAGGGGTGATTAACCCCTGGGAGTGTGTGCCCAGTGAGAAGGACTTTGCAGTAACAGGGTCCCCCGGGGGATTGCAGTGAGCGGTCCCAGGGACGGAGGACCCTACAGCTCGACCCTGGCAGAGAGGTGGTGACCTCAAGAAGGGCTGGTGCACTAGGGGTCCCCCTGAAAACCGTGGGGAGCGGCGAGCACCTCGGCTTGTGAGTGCCCAGCAGGAAGATGTATGCCCAGTGCTGTAAGTGTGACCTGGTGGAGCTGTGCAAGCAGAGGGGGCTGCGCCCAGGGAGGCTCACCAAGGACCAACCAGCTGATTACTCAGCTGGAGGAGGGAGACTGCTTGAATGAACGGAGCCCTGTCTCTGAGGGAAGCAGCCGGGCAGATGCAGCTCAGGCACCAGTGTCTGTCGCCGCTGGGAGTGGTCAGCCGGCGGCTGAGGGCTTCCCGAGATGCCCCATTCCTATGCCTAGGGGAAGAGCGGGGAGGAGCCCAGCAGCTACCGAGGGCACCGTGACCTCCCCGGCCAGCAGGGGATCCTCCAGGCTAAGCTCACCCCCCAGCAGGGGATCCTCCTGGCGACGCTCACCCCCCAGCAGGGGATCCTCCCGGCGATGCTCATCCCCCAGCAGGGGATCCTCCTGGCGATGCTCACCCTCCAGCAGGGGATCCTCCCGGCGAAGCTCACCCCCCAGCAGGGGATCGTCCTAGCGACGCTCGGCATCCGTGGAGTTCAAGCGCCTGGAATGGGAGAGAGAGCTAAAACTGAGAGAGCTGGAGGATCGTGAGAGACAGAGAGAACATGACCGGGAGGAGAAAGAGAGACTGCGTCAGCATGAGCTGGAACTGGCAAGGCTGAGGGGCAGCGAGCCCCGGGCTGCGGTGAGTGAGGGAGGGCCCAGGACTGCGCTGAGCTTTGATAATTGCATCCTGACCCAGCGTAAATAGGAGGAGGACATGGGCTAGTGGAAAGATTCAACGGGACGCTAAAGATGATGCTAAAAACTTTTATGAACCAGCACCCTCAGGACTGGGACAAGTACTTACCTCACCTGCTGTTCGCATACAGGGAGGTACCCCAGGAATCTACTGGGTTTTTGCCTTTCGAATTGTTATATGGAAAGCGGGTAAGGGGGCCCCTGGACCTGATGAGAGACGAATAGGAGGGGAAGGCCACTCTCGATGGATAGTCGGTGGTGGAGTATGTCCTGACCTTCCGGGAAAGACTGGCCGAGCTCATGGGCCTGGCCAGGGACAATCTAGCCAGAGCCCAGAGGAAGCAGAAGATCTGGTATGACCGCACGGCGCGGGCCCGCGCCTTCGCCACCGGGGATCAGGTGATGGTTCTCATCCCCGTGAGGAAAAGCAAACTCCAGGCTGCCTGGGAAGGGCCCTTCAAGGTTATCAAGCAACTAAATGAGGTAAACTATGTGGTGGAGCTGTCAAACCAGGCTCATCACCGCCGGGTGTACCATGTGAATATGATGAAACTATACTATGACAAGGGGAATGTGGTGTTGGCCGTGTGTGGACATTGGGAGGGGCAGGGAGATGACCCCTTAGTGGATCTATTCCCTGGGACAAAAGCTGGTTCCCCCCTGGAGGCGATTCCCCTCTCTGATCAGCTGACCCCGGCCCAGCACACTGAGATCAGGGGGGTGCTGCATCTATACCGACAGCTGTTTTTCAACCAGCCTGGATGCACTAATTTGACTGTCCACCGGATGGAGACCGGATCACATCCCCCTATAAGATGCTCCCCTTTTTGGGTCACTGGGAAAACTGCCCAGGACCTAGAAAGAGAGGTCAGGGACATGCTGGCTTTGGGGGTGATCCAGCCGTCTTCCAGCCCTTGGGCCTCGCCTGTGGTGCTTGTCCCAAAAAGGATGGGTCGATCCGGTTCTGTGTGGACTATCGAAAGCTCAATGCCATCACCGTATCTGATGTCTACCCCATGCTCAGGCCTGACGAGCTCCTAGACAAGCTGGGAGGTGCTCGGTACCTCACCACCATAGATCTTACAAAGGGCTACTGGCAAGTACCACTGGACGCAGATGCCAGGCTGAAGTCGGCCTTTATCACCCCTCTGGGGCTCTATGAGTTTCTGATCCTGCCCTTCGGCCTCAAGGGAGCGCCGGCCACCTTCCAGCGCCTGGTAGATCAGCTACTGAGGGAGATGGAGAGTTTTGCCGTGGTGTATGTTGGTGACATCTGCGTCTTCAGCCAGACCTGGGAGGACCATGTGTCCCAGGTTAAACAAGTGCTGAACCAACTCCGGGAAGCTGAGTTAACGGTAAAGGCTGAGAAGTGCAAGGTGGGGATGGCTGAAGTATCTTACCTGGGCCATCAGGTGGGGAACGGCTGCCTAAAGACGGAAACAGCCAAGGTGGAGGTGATCAGAGACTGGCCCACTCCCCAAACCAAAAAGCAGGTCCAAGCCTTTATTGGGATGGGACTGGGGGCGGTACTAATGCAGGAGGATGAAAAGGGGGAGAGACACCCCATCGTGTACCTGAGCAAGAAGTTGCTGCCCCGGGAGCAGATCTACGCGGCCATCGAGAAGGAATGCCTGGCCATGGTGTGGGCCCTTAAGAAACTGGAGTCATCTCTCTTTGGGCGACACTTCACCGTGTACACCGACCACTCTCCCCTGACCTGGCTGCGCCAGATGAAAGGAGCCAACGCCAAGCTCCTGAGGTGGAGCCTGCTCCTGTATTAGTACCGCTCACAGTCCCATGTCTGAGGCATCGGTGAACACCATAAAGGGCTTGTCAAAATCTGGGTTTGCCAGAACTGGGCCACTAACCAGAGCCTCCTTCAGCGCCCGGAGAGTCTGCTGGCACTGCTCGGTCCAGACCACCTTGTCTGGCTTCCCCTTCTTGCACAGCTCAGTGATGGGGGCAGCTATGGCGCTAAAGTGGGGCACGAACCTTCGATAGTACCCCGCCATCCCAGTAAAGGCCTGGACTTTCCTCCTTCCTTCTCTTTCCCCCTCCCAGACTCTTCCTGAGAGAAAGTAATCCTGGTACAGAGAGAAATTAGCCTCTCTCTCCCCCTTCCCTCCTTTCTCCCCACCAATTCCCTGGTGAATCCAGACCCAGTCCCCTGGGATCTCACCAGAATAAAAGAACAATTAGGTTCTTAAACAAGAAAAGCTTTTAATTAAAGAAAGAAAAAACAGTAAAAATTATCTTTGTAAATTTAAGATGGAATATGTTACAGGGTCTTTCAGCTATAGACACTGGGAATACCCTCCCAGCCTAAGTATACAGGTGCAAATTAAAATCCTTTCAGCAAAATACACATTTGAACTCCTTCCAGCCAAATACACATTTGCAAGTAAAGAAAACAAACATAAGCCTAACTCGCCTTATCTACCTAGTACTCACTATTCTGGACATATAAGAGCGTGTATCAAAGAGATTGGAGAGAAACCTGGTTGCACGTTTGGTCCCTCTGAGCCCCCAGAGTGAACAACAACCGAACACTAACAGCACACACAAAAACTTCCCTCCCTCAAGATTTGAAAGTATCCTGTCCCATGATTGGTCCTCTGGTCAGGTGACAGCCAGGCTCACTGAATTTGTTAACCCTTTACAGGCAAAAGAAACATGAAGTACTTCTGTTCTATTAACCCAAAACTATCTGTTTCTGACAGATACCAAGCACATTCCCCAAAGAGAACAGGAACGTGCTCACCCATCTTAAGGACAAAGACAGACAACATTATTAATAGAGATATTTTCATCAATCAGCATGTACAAAGTAATGGGAGGCCTCTGAATACATCAATGTTGGTACCCTAATACGTCTGAGGTTGGGACCTAGATATGTCAGGAGTGATACATAACTTGTTTGTATTGGTGTATAAATATGTATCTCAGAGGGAGTGTCTTTGTCCAGCCTAGGGGGCAGTGAAAAGTCCCACCACTGACTGAGCTGTGTCCATTGTCATGAGCATACATGTATTAGTGACCCGGTAGAGTCTGTGGGATATTAGTACTGTGCTTTTTCAACAATAAACCTGGCCAGGTGCCTTTACACCTTAATGGGTCTTGTGGTCTTATTGGGTAGTTCACTTGAGGTCTGTTGTTTCAGCTACTTGTACAGAGCTGGGATGACATACAGGAAAAACACTCACATGCAGCCAAACATCCAGCAACATCTGACAGAAAACCACACACTTGTCTGGAAAAATTGGAGGGCAGCTGGCAGCTTCATAGGCAGGCCTGGAGGCTACTTGAATGATGTGAGTGCTTGTACAGCAGGAATTGCTCCCCTGCTCCCTTCTGCAGCCTTTGGAGGAATGTCATGGCAGCAGGCTTGCTACAAAGCTGCCTATCTATAGAAAAATGGGTACCCCACCTCCCATGGATGGGAGCGATATGGGAAGCTGAGGAAAGCTAAGGAATTCTGGGGTTATGTTTTCCATGCTCGTGGTCTCCAGAAGCTGCTCCAAAAGCAGCACAACATCTGGAGTGAGGATATTCAAACTCTGCCCAGCAACAGCCACCATCAGCTGTTTTGGTTTTGGCAGCGTTCTTGTTGGGGACACATTACTAGAGTGAAAGAGCAGTAAATTCGGAAGTGGGCGTACCGAGGAATGCCCCTACATGACCAGTGATCACGTGGACTCCAGGGGCTTCAGTAGCACAAGAAGGCTACCACTCATTCCCAGAGGAATGTAGCCTTCTTATAACAGAGTGCTTTACCTCTGCATTGCTCGGTCCATCCATGACACGGGGCTGACACTGCCTAGCAGCCTACCTAAAAAGTGTTAAGATGTGGTGACCAAAAGCACCATGCAGAGCATATATTAAACTCAGCTTTTCTGTTCAGCTTCATTCCCAGAGCAATGGGTGCCCTATAGTTCCAGATAAAGTGTAGTGTATGTGTGTAAATAGACGGATAATGGCAGGTCTGCTGTTCATCTCCCTCCCTGTGAGCCACCAAAGCCACCCTGGCCTCTGCCGAGCATCCTGCCTTCCCAACTAACATGTGGGCTTATTCTTCTGCCTCTCTCAACTGTTGTCCACCTAGTTTCAAAGCTGATCCCTTGCCCTGCCCCTGAGGTCAGGCTCAGGGCAAAGGGCTCCCAGCCCATCCCCATTGCAGGGACCCTGCTTGCTACAGGCCCCCAGCTGGGAGGAACAAAGTGGAGCTGAAAGCGAAGGAAATAAACCACACAAGGATCTCTGACCTTAGAACTTAGTAGCTGAGCTTTAGGGCTCACAAGTTGTATGAATCACAGCAGCAAAGACGTTTAGTCTATAAGGTGCCACAGGATTCTTTGCTGCTTTTACAGATCCAGACTAACATGGCTACCCCTCTGATACGTGAATCACAGCATCGCCCACCTGCAACACAACCTTGCTCCCAACCCTCAGCTGCTTTATACGGCTTCCTGGCTTCCCGCTCTGCTCTTCATTGGTTCCAGTGCTGCAACCCCACTGCAGTCACTGACGGCTCCTGGTGAGGCTGCAGCAGCTCCTGTCCCAGCCCTGGAGCAGAGGGAGCCCAGCTATGATGGAGGTGGGGGAGGGAGGTGGAGATGATATAGACAGTGACAGGGGAGGAGAGAGGGATGGGGCAGAGCCTTAGGAGAAAAGGCGTAGAAGTGGGTGGGGTCTTGAATGAAAATGGGAAGCAGGGGCAGGGCATCATAGAATCATAGAATATCAGAGTTGGAAGGAACTGCAGCAGGTCATCTAGTCCAACCCCCTGCTCAAAGCAGGACCAATCCCCAACTAAATCATCCCAGCCAGGGCTTTGTCAAGCCTGACCTTAAAAACCTCTAAGGAAGGAGATTCCACCACCTCCCTTAGTAAC
The DNA here is from genome assembly GCF_025201925.1 of Gopherus flavomarginatus. Classification (NCBI taxonomy): domain Eukaryota; kingdom Metazoa; phylum Chordata; order Testudines; family Testudinidae; genus Gopherus; species Gopherus flavomarginatus. Next base: position 377,822,271 of record NC_066617.1, read on the forward strand.
CCGTTCCAGTGTTTCACTCTCCTCCTAGTGAAATAGTGTTTCCTAATATCCAACCTAGACCTCCCCCACTGAAACTCGAGACCATTACTCCTTGTTCTGTCATCTGCCACCACTGGGAACAGTCTAGATCCATCCTCTTTGGAACCCCCTTATATCGGGGGTCTAGTTACCAGAAATAAGAAGAGTGGCAAGGTTATGAGTTAAAGAGTTTGTCAGGCTGACACAGCACAGTATGTTCAGGAAAGGATTTAATGTCTCTTTGGTCAGCCAATGATGCAGAGAAGAGGGCCCAGCAACTAATCACCAGCTAGCTCCCCACAAAGCTCAGTCTGCGAACCAGAGCACTAGGAGAAAATTCTAGTCCCTTTCTGAGTAATGAGCTGGAGGATCCTGCCCCGGATCTCTTTGGTCTTCATCCCATAGATGATGGGGTTTAGCATGGGGGGCACCAGTAGGTATACATTGGCACTGAGAATGTGGAAATGCAGGGGCATATTCTGGCCAAACCGGGAGATAAGGGAGGAAAAGAGACGTGGGATATAAAATACCGAGATGGCACAGAGGTGAGAGCCACAGGTCCCAAACGTCTTGAGCCAGGCGTCCTTTCTGGGGAGGCTGAAGATGGCCCTAAGGATCTGGATATAGGACATGACGATAAAAATCACATCCAGACCGGTTACACAGAATACCACAAACAGCCCGTAATAACTACTGACATGAGTGTTGGTGCAGGCCAGCTTCACCACAGCCATGTGCTTGCAGTGCATGTGGGGGATGATATTGGTTCTGCAATACGGCCATTGCCTTGCGAGGAGGAGACAGGGCAGTACGACTATTGCACCACGTAACATCACAGCAAGGCCGATCTTGGCCACCACCAGGTTTGTCAGAATGGTGGAATGTCTCAGGGGATGGCAGATGGCCATATAGCGGTCAAAAGCCATGGCCACGAAAATCCCAGATTCAGTCATGAAGAAGCAATGAATGAAATACAGTTGAGTGAGGCAGGCACTGAAATCTATCTCCCTGGAATTGAACCAGAAGATGCTCAGCATTTTGGGCACAGTGGCCGTGGACAGGACCAGGTCGGTGACGGCCAACATGCAGAGTAAATAGTACATAGGTCCATGGAGGCTAGGTTCCTTCTTCACGATGAACAGGATGGTGAAGTTCCCCAAGATGGCTATGGAGTACATGGTGCAGAAGGGGATGGAGATCCAGACATGAGCTGCTTCCAGGCCAGGAATTCCCAGCAGTATGAAGGTGGAGGGGTTGGTGAAGTCGGTTGTGTTGGAATCTGACTTGGAGTAGGGGAGAAGGTATCCAACTCTGAGGCAGAACGGTGTCTCCTGCATGTAACATAAGTTTCTCTGACTTCCTGTATGTGCTCAGGTTCTAGGGTTATGGTCACAGGAGAAATGCCTTGATGGAGAGACAATGTTCATACAAGACACTATATGCACAACTAGATGCTGTTCTCATGGGTGAAACAGATTGGTGGCTCTTCACACACTGAAATTTGACATTTTCACTTTTGAGAAAAATGAATTATGAATAACTGATGCTCCTAATGCTAATTACATATTTTATGGTGCTCCATGCATCAAATAATTCCTACACATTGTGATGTGGGAAACCTTCATAGGCACCAGCAGGAAACACGAGGGTCAATACTGGTTATCCCTAATTGTTCCTTAATGCAATGAGAGACAGGCTAGAGAGTCCATGCTGTAGGGAGTTCCCCATTAACACTGTTGCTCAAAATCTGAGAGTGGAAAAAAAGCTTTTTCTAAGACGTGTGCCAGAGGACATAGGCACCGACTTCTTCTTGTGCTGGTTGGTGCTTGACTCCTCTCTGCCTCTGGCCCCACCCCAATTCCACTCCTGCCCACCCCCTGCCAACCCTGCCCTGCTCCCATTCAACTCCCTTCCCCAAAGTCCCCGCCCCAACTCCACCCCCTCCCTGGCCCTATTCTGAAGTCTTCCCCAGTTCCACTCCCCAGCCCTCCTCTGCCCCACCTGCTGCCCTGAGTGTGCCATGTTCCTGCTCCTCGCCTCTCCACCCGCCAAACAGCTGTGGAGGTGGCAAATACTGGGAGCTTGGCGGAGGAGCGGGGATGCTGCGTGCTCAAGGGAGGATGCAGAGGCGGAGGAGGAGGTGAGGGGGGTGAGGGGGCATAGGGAGGGGAGCTTGGCTGCCGGTGGGTGCAGAACAATTTTTCCTTGTGGCTGCTTCAGCCCCGGAGCACCCAAGGAGTCAACACCTGTTCCAGAGGAAACATCCCAACCTAAACACACCTCAGGGAAAAGACCTGAGCATCATTGATGGCAGCTCCACGGAAACTCCTGCTCATCCACAGCAGTGAGCTGAGAAAGAAAATATCTGGATGCCTAAGAAATGAGATACGCTCAGTTTTGGTCATCCAGACTCTACTGCGAGGATATAACGTTTTAAAAGGGATTTCTAAGACAGGCTGTGAAAATGTTGGAGGCTACCATGTGCAGACAGACTGAAAAGACCGGGATTGTTTAGTTTAGAGAGGATACAAACAAGGGGGCATATGATACAGGAGGGAAAAATAAAAAATTGAATTGATTACATTTAAATGGGCAGACAAAGAACAGTTCCCTACCAGTAATGTCTGTAGACAGTGCTTGAAATGGGCTAACCCCCCAAACTTGTGGGAAATTATCAGGAAAAATTACAGGGAGGAAAAATGTAGACAGCAAAATGGGAACGAAACTTGGAAGTTACTTGGCAATAGTGTATTTGATTGCTAAAAAGCTACAATTCCACAGTCAATGTGGGAGAACAACTTTGACTAAAAACCCTGTTTAGTGGCAGAGGGAAGTCAGCAATTAGTGGGGGAAAACAAAGAAGGGGGAGGAAATACAGATAGCTAGCCATACAAATTGGAAGTTATAAAAATTGATAGGGAATGTTAAAAACATAAAGGAAAACTCCATACTTGGCAGGACTAAGGATCAGAATAGGAGACAATTAAGTTTTTTAAGAACAAAAGAAATCCTAGAAAAGGTTTAGGCCAATTCCAAGAGGGAGAAAATCATCTTGTTAATATTGCAAAACAGGTAGATTTGTTTGATAAATATTTTTGTTCTGCACTAGGAAAGAAGCAGTATGGGGCACTCATAGAACACGAGGTGGTGAAATACTTTCAAGTTCATTAGCGGTAAAGGAGGATGTTAAACAGCATCTATAATAGAACCACAGGGTTACAAACAGCAGAGTTACGAACTCACCAAGAAACCACACATCTCTTTTAGAACCAGAAGTACATAATCAGGTGGCAGGAGAGACAAAAAAAAAGGCAAATACAGGGTAGTTCTGTGATATACGTAGACTTTTAAAAAATAAAGGGTAAGTTTTAAAAAAAGAGATTAGCCAAGTTTAGGAAACAATGGAACACTGATATGACATTCCTTTAAAAATAGTCTAGAAATATAATTAATTCCAGTCAACAACATGGCGTATGTAAAGCAGTTCTTGTCATGTAAACCCGATTTCCTCCTTCAATAAGTGAACACGTTTGGTTGATCAAGGGAGCAGTGCAGATGCAGTAGACTTCAATTTCTCTGAGGCATTTCAATTAGTAGGATAAATATTCAGATAAAAAAACTGAACACTGTACAACATCATGCTTAAAATGAACTAAAAACTGGTTAACTACAAGCAGCTGTCTATGGGCCATGGTCAGTGAATGGAGGTGTTTCTAGCTGGTTTCTGCAGGGATCAGCTCTAGGCCTGATGCTGTTCAATATTTTCATGAATGATCTGGAAGCAAATAAAATATCAATGCAGATAAAATTTGCAGATGACCCAAAGATTGGCAGAGAGTATACAATGATGAGGCCAGGGCAGGCACACCGATTGATGTAGAGTGTTTAGTGAGCTGAGCAAAATTTTTTAATATAGTTAAATGCAAAGTTACCCTTATGGAAGAGGGAAGCAGGCCAAACCCACAGGCTCGGTCACTGTATCATGGAACACAGGGACCCTGAAAAGGATTTAGGGATCATTGTGTAAAACCAACTCATTGTGAGCTCTCAGTGCGATGCTCTGCCCAAAAGGACTGATGAGATCCTTGGATGCATAAACAGAGGAGTGTTCAGTTGCAACCAGGGAAGGATTTTCCCTCTGCACATGGCAGTGGTGAAACTGGTTGTGTGCAGTCCCAGGGTGGACATTTTAAATCGGATCTTGAAAAATTGTAGCGGGTGCAGAAAAGAGCCACAAAAATGTTTGGAGGCTGAAGAAAATGCTGGACAGTGAGAGACTTAAAAGAGCTTCATTTATTTAACTTAAATACTAATATTGGGCTTTGTAATCTAGTGGAGAAAGGCAGAGCAGGGCCCAGAGGCTGGAAGCTGAATCCAGACAAATTCCAGTTGGAAATAAGGGCCAAATAGTTAGCACAGAAGGTGATTAGCCATTGGAACACACTTAGGGTGACCAGACAGCAAGCGTGAAAAATTGGGACAGGGGGTGGTGGGTAATAGGAGCCTATATAAGAAAAAGACCCCAAAATTAGGACTATCCCTATAAAATCGGGACATCTGATCACCCTAAACACACTGCAAAGGGAAGTGGTGGATTCTCCAGCTCCCTGTGCCTGCAGATCCAGACTGGATGTTTTTCTGTAAGATCTGATTACCGGCTTGTCAACATTAAAATGCTACAGCGACGCTGCTGTAACACTTATGTGTAGACACTACTGACACAGATGGCAGGGATTCCCCCTTCAGTATAGATAATTCACCTCCCCGACCTCATTCTGTCTACACTGTGGTTAGGTTGATATAGCTGCGTCTCTCAGGAATGTAGATTTTCTTTTTTTTTTTACTATTTCAAAAGATGCAAAAGCAATTTTCGGTTGCATTAGCAGAGGCAGAGCATGCAAGTAGCAGAAAGTGATGCTACCTCTCTATTCAGCCCTGGTTAGTGTTCAGCTGGAGTATGTGTATGGTTTTGGTTATAAATATCTAGAAGAGATGTTGAGAAACTGCAAAGGATCCAGAGGCAAGAGACAAAGATGATCAAAGGGATGAAATGAAAGCTGTAGTATCAGAGGCTGATATTTAGTTTGGAAAAAGGAGACTGAGTGGGGATATGACAATGGTCTTCAAATACTTGAGAAAAGTTGTTCTATCTTGCCACTGAGCACAGGACAAAAGGTTCAAAATCCAGCAGAGCAGATTTAGATGAAATCTCACAGAGATCTTCCCAACTGTGAGAACAGGAGGCCCATAGAAGCTTCTTCAGTAGAGGCTGGACAGCCATCTGTCTGTGATGGTTCAGAAGCAAAAGATCCTGCATCTTCACAGAAGGTTATACCAGCTGATGTTTGTCATCCCTTTTCACCCTGTGGCTCTATGAGTCTATGATGTAAAATCCTAGTGTAGACCAGGCCATAGTCACTGTGACGGTGCTGCCAGTGGGAGCCAGCTGAGGTTACTCAATCAGGGTGAACTGCAAACAAAAAGGGCAGACAAACCCCGAATGCTGGTGGTTATTCCAATACTTAGATTTACCAAGCCAGCACAAAACAGCTTCTATAGTACCTCACTGGTTACTTAGAAGTTTAAACCACACAGTTCCCTTAAAGTGCCCAGCCTCAGGCCTCCATACAGACACACCTGTCAAATATGATGATGACGCCTGAAAATCTTATTTCATCATATAAAAGAAAAGGTTCTTCCAATCCCAAAGTATCAGCCACACACCCAGGTCCAATTATAACTTAGATCTTACCCAAAATACACGCTATAGCCAATTCTTATTAACTAAGCTAAAATTTATTTAAAAAGAAAAGAGAGAGAGTTGGTTTAAAGATCAATATACATACAGACTTGAATTCAATTCTTGAGGTTCAAGTGCATAGCAGAGGTGAGCTTGTAGTTGCCAAAAGTCCTTTTAGAAATATAGTTTATAGGTTATAATCCAATTTCCATATTCAGGGTGGCTCCAGTCAATCCTTATGGCTTAAGATTTACCTCTCTTGAAACCCAAAGCAGATCTGAGATGAAGCAAGATCCTGTCCCAGGGTTCTTATACATTTCCAGCAGCCTTTCGGCCTGAGAAAACAATAGGCTTAACTCCTTCTCCCAAACATACTGGCAATTAGCACAGAGTAATTTATCCATTAAACAATTCAAATACAGGTTACCACAACCTTCAAAGAGACATATAGACAATAATACTATTTCACTCAAGTATTATCTTAAGTGCTAATATTCCCTTTTTTGATCTTTGAATTAAAACTATAGCAACAGACAAGACTTGTTTGCTGATATCCCAAGTCTTGAGCAAACATCTACCCTTCTACCTCTAACAATGCTGCTGCATTTCAAAGCTCTATTCATTTACATATCTTCCTAACTAGTCCTTAAGTTTCACTCATGGGTCAGGTCAGTTAATTAACTCTTTCTGGCCCTGTCATCTTTCAATGAGATATTATATTACACTCATAACGTTACAGTCACACACAAATCATTGGGCTCAATTCAGAGGTAACTGGAGGAAATTTAATGGCCTGTATTTTATAGGAGGTCAGACTGGATGATACAATGGCCCTTCTGACCTTGAAATCTATGAATCGATTGATAACGAAAGTTCATCAGGCTTTTATATTTACTCTTTCTCACAATGCATGAACAAGGGAACATTCAATTATTTTAGAACTCTGAACATATAACACTGATAAAAGAAAATTGTTTACGTAATGCATATTTGGCCAGTGGAACTCCTTGCCACAGACATTATTGAAACAAAGAGGTTACCTGAATGGGATTCACAAACGGATTGGCCATTTTGGATGGTACTGGTAGTACCCCTATTAGTTACGGCTGTCTGACACCTTGCATTAGAAGAGCTCATTTTCTGATGCTCGTAAATTTGCCAAACTTTAAGTGTTGGAACTGAAATTTCCTGCACTGGGTGTCTCCTTCTGGCTAAATTGTTTTTTGAAAGTTTCATATGTAACAGTTCAGCTGACTTCTTGAATGAAGCTAGGAGAGAAAGCGTCTTGCCCATGTTTAAAAAAAATCATAATTATTCTAGTTAGGAGCCCTAGCACCTCCATGGTTTCCAGCAGATAAAAGCAAGTTAACACCCTCCAGTCCCTCCCTCTCATCATCCCCCTTTCCCCGCCCCTGGTTAACAGCCAAACCCTAAAATGGAAGAGGATGGGATGGCAATTTCTGTGCATTAACACACAGCTGGCTCTTGAGGTCCTTGAATAGTTCTTACTCCAAGGGGAGTATTGCCTCAGCAAACTACGGGCCACTGAAATGCAGCCATCATGGAGTTGGAGGCCATCAGCCAGGAAGGGCACCAAACAGTGGGAAATTTTGGCCCATAATACTGGAGCAAACTCATCATCAGGGGAAGATCCCTGGCTGTGCAGAGTGGAAAGGGTCAGAGACCTATTCTCTACCCCATCATGCCCACGTTGCACTGGGTTTGTTGAGCAAGGGAGCTCCTCAGGAAGAGACGGGTACCTGTGAATTCTGAGAGGGAAGTGTCCTCCCTGGGAATCCACCTTAGATATCTGTATCCCACACTTCACTCACCCCAGCATTTGCAGCAGCATCCCATGGCAAGTGCCAACACAGGGGTGTGCACCATTTATAATATTGCTCTGTGAAATCCTAGTGGGGTTTGCTCAGCCTCTAGGGGAGAAGCAGCATCTTGATGTAAACAGACTGGAGACAAACCTGTTTGCACTTCTGTGCTCTTTATCCAGCATTAGGAGTAAACAGTAATTAAGAGACCATCCCAAAGGGAAAGAGGAACTCTTGTGTTCCCTGCTGAGTCAGTGAAGCACCGCCTGCTCTGTGTATTTGTGTATATTTTAAAATTGTACCTAATTAGGAAGAAAATGAGGCATAATGCCTAGACCACCACAGGGTCTAATATCCTGTAATTGCCCAGAATGGCTGGGTAGATAGCCGACAGATCTGCAGACAGATGACTGAGGGGACACACGAACACTTTCCGCAGGCACAAAGGGCTGTCACTTTGGGTTCAGAGATCAATAATTCTAATCAGTAACTATCATCATACTGGACAATACCTTTCATTGAAGGATCTTGAAAACACCTAGCTAAGTAAAGTCACTATGAACATATCCCCACTATGCAGATAGGTACACTGAGGTATGGGGATATGTGATTTAGGCAAGGTCATACAGAGAATGACAGACAGAATCAAGGAGTCCTCACTTCCCTGCTCTTATTGACGTTTCTCTGTTAGTAACTGAGATCATGACAAGAAGGAAATGGACTGACAATCCAGCAGGGCCTGTTCATTGGGTGGGACCTGGAACTGGGATACCACTCAGCCCTCTGGCTTACCAATCTGGGCCCCCTCTCACAGTGTGAGGCTTTTCCAAGCTGCAATCCTCTCCACGTTATACACTTACACAGCCGTGTGGAGACAGGAACACAGTCAGCTGCAGTTACACTAAAACTTTCACTAGCTACTCATGAACCAACAATAGAGAGGTTCCAGGCAGTTCCCCCAAAGGTCCCCAGCCTAGGACCCCGGAGCTGTATTGTTCGGCCCTTGTCAGAAGCCTGATCAGTGTAAATTTATTACCCAGTCTGTCCCTCCTCGGTGTGAAAAGTAGTGTGCACCAGCCCCTGCTCCTAAGCATAATTCCCTTTTGCGTTTCAGAGAACACACTGCCATAGGTAAAAAAAAAAACAATAATAATAATAAAAATAAAAACAAAAACAATCAAACAGATTCATTAAGTATGAAAGGTAGATAGTTAGTGATTATATGAATAGCGTACAGATGACAGCTATCGATTGATCAATGTGAACTCACGTGATTAACTGAAAAAATATTTGTGATTAATCATATTTTATCACACTTTTAAACAGTAGAATATCAATTGAAATTTATTAACTATTTTGGGAAGTTTTTTCTACATTTGCAGCTCAGAATGCAAAGCACTTACTATATATTATTATTTTTATTTAAAATATTTGCACTGTAAAATGATAAAATGCAAGTTCTGCAGTGCAGTCTCTTTATCATGAAAGTGCAAAACTTTAGCACCTGCAAGTCCACTCAGTCCTACTTCTTGTTCAGACAATCATTAAGGCAAACAAGTTTATTTACATTTTTCAGGGATAAGGCTGTCTGCTTCTTATTTACATCACATGAAAGTGAGAACAGGCATTCGTGTGAGATGTTTTAAGCCACCATTTCAAGGTATTTACATGCCAGATATGCTAAATTCACATGCCCCTTCAGGCTTTGGCCACCATTTCAGAGGATATGATTCCATGATGATAATGTTCATTTAAAAAAATTAACATGGGGGAGAATTGTATGTCTCCTGCTCTGTTTTTTCCCTGCATTCTTCTGTATACTCATGTAATAGCAGTCTCGGATGATGACCCAGCACGTTCCCCGTTTTAAAAACACATTCTTCAGAATTTGACAAAACACAAAGAAGGTGCCAGGATGTTGTTTGTGCCACAGGCTGTGATACCTCCCCACTTCATTTACTGCAGGAATGTTAGTCACTGACTAAGGTGGTGGCAGTATGCCCAAGTATTAGAAATACTTAGAAATATTTTAATGTTATCCACAGATGTTCTTAAAAAGTTCTTTGTACCTCTCAACATTGTGTAGATCAGCCTAGTGATCTCAAAAGCCAGCAAATGCCTTCTCTGGGTTGCCAGAAAACTTCTTTCTGTATCTGTGTGGCATTGTTAACCTTTGTGCTTTTCCAACTGGTGATAGCTCAACATAGATATTCACAAACTCCATGGGGAGATGTGCCTCAGTTTCTCCTTCTACACAGAAGACCAGGTGTATAATTTCCCTGCTGTGACAAACTTTGAGCCTTTCTACATGTGTTAGCTGAGAAGCAGTATCCCCATAGGGATATCTTTTATCAACAGTAGGCATTTCCAAATATTTGTATTATATTGGGAGGAAGCTGTTCTAGACTTGATTTTAACAAATAGGGAGGAACTCATTGAGAATTTGAAAGTAGAAGGAAGCTTGGGTGAAAGTGATCATGAAATCATAAAGTTTGCAATTCTAAGGAAGGGTAGAAGGGAGTACAGCAAAATAGAGACAATGGATTTCAGGAAGGTGGATTTTGGTAAGCTCAGAGAGCTGATAGGTAAGGTCCCATGGGAATCAAGACTGAGGGGAAAAATAACTGAGGAGAGTTGGCAGTTTCTCAAAGCGACGCTATTAAGGGCCCAAAAGGAAGCTATTCCGATGGTTAGGAAAGATAGAAAATGTGGCAAAAGACCACCTTGGCTTAACCACGAGATCTTGCGTGACCTACAAAATAAAAAAGTGTCATATAAAAAATGGAAACTAGGTCAGATAACAAAGGACGAATATAGGCAAATAACACAGGAATGCAGAGGCAAGATTAGAAAGGCAAAGTCACAAAATGAACTCAAACTAGCTATGGGAATAAAGGGAAACAAGAAGACTTTTTATCAATACATTAGAAGCAAGAGGAAGACCAAGGACAGGGTAGGCCCACTGCTCAGTGAGGAGGGGGAAACAGTAACGGGAGACTTGGAAATGGCAGAGATGCTTAATGACTTCTTTGTTTCGGTCTTCACTGAGAAGTCTGAAGGAATGTCTAATATAGTGAATGCTTACGGGAAGAGGGTAGGTTTAGAAGATAAAATAAAAAAAGAGCAAGTAAAAAAACACTTAGAAAAGTTAGATGCCTGCAAGTCACCAGGGCCTGATGAAATGAACCCTAGAATACTCAAGGAGTTAATAGAGGAGGTATCTGAGCCTCTAGCTATTATCTTTGGCAAATCATGGGAGACGGGGGAGATTCCAGAAGACTGGAAGGGGGCAAATATAGTGCCCATCTATAAAAAAGGAAATAAAAACAACCCAGGAAACTACAGACCAGCTAGTTTAACTTCTGTGCCAGGGAAGATAATGGAGCAGGTAATTAAAGAAATCATCTGCAAACACTGGGAAGGTGGGAAGGTGATCGGGAATAGCCAGCATGGATTTGTAAAGAACAAATTGTGTCAAACTAATCTGATAGCGTTCTTTGATAGGATAACGAGCCTTGTGGATAAGGGAGAAGCGGTGGATGTGATATACCTAGACTTTAGTAAGGCATTTGATACTGCCTCGCATGATATTCTTATAGATAAACTAGGAAAGTACAATTTAGATGGGGCTACTATAAGGTGGGTGCATAACTGGCTGGATAACCGTACTCAGAGAGTAGTTAGTAATGGCTCCCAATCCTGCTGGAAAGGTATAACAAGTGGGGTTCCGCAGGGGTCTGTTTTGGAACCGGCTCTGTTCAATATCTTCATCAACGATTTAGATGTTGGCATAGAAAGTACGCTTATTAAGTTTGTGGACGATACCAAACTGGGAGGGATTGCAACTACTTTGGAGGACAGGGTCAAAATTCAAAATGATCTGGACAAATTGGAGAAATGGTCTGAGGTAAACAGGATGAAGTTCAATAAAGATAAATGCAAAGGGCTCCACTTAGGAAGGAACAATGAGTTTCACACATACAAAATGAGAAGAGACTGTCTAGGAAGGAGTATGGCAGAAAGAGATCTAGGGGTCATAGTAGACCACAAGCTTAATATGAGTCAACAGTGTGATACTGTTCCAAAAAAAAGCAAACGTGATTCTGGGATGCATTAACAAGTGTGTTGTAAACAAGACACGAGAAGTCATTCTTCCGCTTTACTCTGCGCTGGTTAGGCCTCATCTGGAGTATTGTGTCCAGTTCTGGGCACCGCATTTCAAGAAAGATGTGGAGAAATTGGAGAGGGTCCAGAGAAAAGCAACAAGAATGATTAAAGGTCTTGAAAACATGACCTATGAAGGAAGGCTGAAGGAATTGGGTTTGTTTAGTTTGGAAAAGAGAAGACTGAGAGGGGACATGATAGCAGTTTTCAGGTAGCTAAAAGGGTGTCATCAGGAGGAGGGAGAAAACTTGTTCAGCTTAGCCTCTGAGGATAGAATAAGAAGCAATGGGCTTAAATGCAGCAAGGGAGATTTAGGTTGGACATTAGGAAAAAATTCCTAACTGTCAGGGTAGTTGAACACTGGAATAGATTGCCTAGGGAAGTTGTGGAATCTCCATCTCTGGAGATATTTAAGAGTAGGTTAGATAAATGTCTATTAGGGATGGTCTAGACAGTATTTTGTCCTGCCATGAGGGCAGGGGACTGGACTCGATGACTTCTCGAGGTCCCTTCCAGTCCTTGAGTCTATGAATCTATGAATATCACGCCTTGTGCTTGGATAGTTTAGATTATTCAATATCAATTATGTCTTTCAACTCCTCCCCAAACCTTAACATGTGTTGATTTACTGTTTTTCCTTCTCCCCTAGTATCTCCTTCGGTATGAGATCTCAGTGTAAAGTCATCTTTGGTGTCTTGGTGTGCCAGGGTCTGGTGACATAAGGATGTAAGGGGACTTTGCACTTTAGCTAGCCCTCTGTGGAGCTGCTTTCAAATCCCAGGATTATGCCCCTCCAAAAATTTACTCCCCATCCCTCTTCAGTGGTTTCCCTGTGATCCCCATTCCCAGCACTGGGACTTTTCCCATCCCCCTTTCCTCAAGGGTTGTGATCTGTGCTCTCCGGGCTAAGAGCTGTGTCTTTTCTCAGCAGCCCTATCTGTGTACCAGCCCAGGGAATTTCCTCCTTCCCTCTTTCAGGTGGGTCGTTAACATTTTCACAAACAACCATTTCTTCTGCAGGATCTCGAAGAGACAGAGTTAGTTTTCACAAACACATCAGAAACAAAGTCCTGAAAAATCGGGACCTGGATTGAGGTACCCTCTGTCCCCCCTCTCTATATCCCAGAGAGGTCAGTTGTGTGACTGCCTCCTGCCAGGATGTCAGTTACACCTTTGGCTTTGAAAACCTGAACAATAGGTTGGGTTGCTGAGTGCAAATATGCCGAACCAGCCATTCTATCCTGGACATTCTCCCCCATGTGACCAGTGAGGATACATTCTTGTACCTCATCTAGTCCTTCCCCAGTTTCCTTCTCTGGGCCCCCCTCTGGGACACAGACCTCTGTGCTCTCCAGCCTGGGAGCTATCCCCTGCTCAGCTGTGAAAGACTGACATCGAACAGCTTGGATAGTTGTCTCACTTGCATATGCTACAACTCCCGCCTTTCCTCAGTGGTGTGCCTCCTGCTGGGGTGTTATAGTAACCTCACCCACTTCCTCAGTGGTCCCTACAATTCCATCCCCCTTCACTGGCTTCCCGTGCTCCCTAGCATTGGGTTTGCCCCTTGCTAAGCTGCAATCTGGATATTTTTGTCCCTGACAGACAATACAAACTCCTTCCTCACAAACTCCTTCCTCACTGAGGAGACTCTATCTTCACCTCTAGGTCTCAACCACCCCCCAGACCTGGAAGCATCAACGCTTCCCCCTGCTGCTGACAAATCAAGGAGACTTTCTCCCATTCCCTCAGCAGTTCCTAGGACTTTCCCCTTTCACTCTGACATCCCTGCAGAACGCTCCTTCTTGCGTCAGGATGCAGGACACAACTATTCCCATTTATAGACTTTGGGGGAGGTGGGAATCAGTGGAGTCACAGGGTTCTGGTTCTGCTTTTCCAGCAAGTCCAATCGGTATTACTGCTTTCCGTCCTCCTCCTCAATGTCTTCTTGTTTTTGTTCCATAACTATTCTGTGCTCTGCCTGCATTCTGGAAACCTCTGCCTGATTTAGCTCCAAAATTCTTCTATGTTCTTGTTTTATTTTTCTACAGTCTGCAATGTGAACAGCTCCAATTTAATAATTGTTTCACTGTTTTCACTCATTGTGCTGCTTTGCTGCTGTACTTACCTTTCCTAAAATAAGAAAACAGAAAATAACACCTGGTAACCACTTTGACTGATCTCCAGCCGCCACACTTAACCTCTCACTTAAATTCTCCACACCAGCGTATGAAGTGCAAATCTCAAGCAGGACAAGCTGTGCATTTCACTCTGCTTGCAGCACTACTGTGATGGTCTGCCCCAGGTGCAACCTGGAACTGGGGAACTGATCCCTCTGGCATACCAATCTGAGCACTCCTCACATTGTGAGCCTGTGACAAGCTGCAACCCCCTTCAGGTCCTGCACTCACACAAACATTCAAAGTCAGGGACACACCCATCTGAGTTACATAAATGCTTTTGCCAGCCATGCATGAACAAAGCACAATATTTTAGATAAACAAATATAAAACGGATTAGAAACAGAAAGATAAATTTAAGTGATCATAAGTAATAAGTGTGCAGATCAAAGTAGATTACCTACAAAATAAAACAAAATCACAATCTGAGTTCTATAAGCTAGATAGGATTTGAGTCAAGCAGTGTCTCACTCTGATGGTATAAACAGTTCACCAAGTTCATTTCTCCTTTCCAGCCTAGGACTACCTCCCCAGTAAAACTCTTTTTTTTCCTGTAGTCATGTTTTCAGATATTCTGTTGTGGGGGGAGCGAGACCAAATGATGATGATACTTCTCTCCTTTTTAGTTTCTACAGTATGAGGGAAAACTTCATTTTTCCAAGCAAAAGCCCCCAGCATGGTTAGTGTAAAAGTACAGGCAGAAGATGGAGTCCAGTGTCACATGAGCTGGTCACATGCCCCTACATGATACTATAAGTCATAGCAGGGACTATAACGCTCATTCTGGTGAGAACATCCCCAGGAAAGTCCATCAGGGGAGGATACATTTCTTCCATGGCCCACTGTGCTCATTGATGAGCCATGAACTTGAAAAGCCCATTCACAGTTTGCTGGCTAGACTGGATGTAAACTACCTTCTTCTGGTTGTCACAGGAGCAAACACATTTGAAATACAGGTACACAGCCAATATTCATACTTTAGATACAGAAATGACACATGCATACAAATAGGATAATCTTACTCAGAAAACCAGGATTTTTCTACAGACACCTCACATGATATATTTGGTAGAAGATTCATTGCAATTATATAACGGGTGAACATGGGAGTGCCAGGGTGTTGCTTTAGGGTACAGTGTCACGGTAATATAGCTCTCAAACTAGAGCTTTCTAAGATCTACATTTGTGTAGATGTAGTGATACATCCATGTCCTGAAAAGACTACTGTACATTCTGGTGTGTATCACAGGAGGAAGGCAGAGGAAAGGAAAATGAAGGAGTGTTTTCCCCACTACATAGCACACAAGCAATACATTACCCTCTGAAAATGTCCTTCCTATTTCCCTTGTTCAGCGAATGTCACGTGCACTTTCCGTTTGCCAGACCTCAGCCTCACACGCATTACTGGATCAACAGACCATTTGCCAGAGTATCTAGAGAGCCATTTCTCCCATCAGTCACCATCAACAACTTCATGGCAAATCCCAAAAGAACGTAGCCTCCTTGCAAACCGAGCGCTGCCCAGGTTGGTCTCTGGGAAGGTGATTAAGGGGGTCTGGTTGTATATTTATGCAGTGGCAATTTTGTCATGCCACCAAAATTTCCCTTGCCCATGTGATCACGAGCCATGTAGTGGACTTCCTTGGTAGGCCCAATTCAGAATTTGCTGGTCTTTTCCCCTAATAATGTGTCCCCAGTATGAAAGCTGCCAAAACCTACACAGCCCTGAGGGGGGCAGTTGCTGGCTTCAGCTTCAAATATCCTCAGTCATGATCTTGTGCTGCCCCTTTGTATGGAGCAGCTACTAGGGACCACGAGCATTGAAAATATCAGCCTGGAGTTCCTCAGCCTTCCTCAGCCCCCTCCCCCATTCTCTCTCATCCACAGGAGCTGGGGTACCCATTGTTCCATAGATCTACTGCTGTGCAGCAAGCCTGCTGCCACGACATCCCCACAAAGGCTGCGGAAGGGAACAGGGCAGCAGCTGCTGCTGTACGAGAGCCTGCATCTTTCCAGCAGCCTCCAGCCCTGTCTATGCAGCTGCCACCTGCCCAGCAATCCTTCCAGACAGGTTAATACAGAGCTGGTGGCAGTTTGCACTCAGCAGGTTGCTTAATGGTAACGGGCAGGGAATTAGTTTTACCTGGATTAATACAAAGACTAATGCGCACTGCGTGGTGCTCAGCCAGATCAGCTCTCAGATGCAGCGATTCACAGCACTACACCTGCAATTCCACTGAAGCTGAGGGAATAACGGCGCCTTCAGCGTTTGTATCTGGCACCTAGCGTGGGATGCACATCAGAAGTGGCAGAGAGAGAGGGAGGTGTGGGGGGGGAGGAGTTACAAAGGAAAGGGAGAGATGGAGGAAATGCAGAGAGAGAGCGTTGAGATGGAATCCACTAGAACAGGGATTTCCTGCCTCTTCCATTCTGGGGAGGACTTTCCAATGGAGAGAAAAAAACCCTCCCTCGCCCCAAGCTGGCACTGTCTGGATCAGGGAACATTTCCTCAGGGAGCCTGGCTGGATCTGTCCGGGAATGAGAACACTCAGGTAAACACTGAGGGCAGGGGAGCCACATCTGAGTGAAGAGAACATCTTGTGGACACCTCCGCACCCAACCCCACTCCCCTTCCGCACATAGTCCCCTAGCATCCGTGTAGCAGCTCCAGGTTTGCTGTCATGGCCCTGCTCAAGCTCCAGCTGCTGGACCCCCAATGGATGACTTTGTCTGCATTCCACATGCTGGATCCCTGTGTGTTTTAAGATTTCCTGAGTCCGAGCCACGTTGAGGCCTTGCCTCTGGCTCTGAGTTTCCAGGCCCACTCTCAGGGTGCAGCTTCCATTCTAGTGCCTCCCTCTGGGAGTTGAGATCTGTGCACCAAACACCAAGGACCTGAGACTAGCTTTGGCCCATCTCCCATAAACTCTACAGTTGGTTCAGCGCACTCTTCCCAGAGCTCCCCCTTCAGCACATACTGTGTCCAGTTTCTGTCCTTTGGGGCACATGGTCCTTAAAGCAAACAGACTTGCAAACGGGGCTTGCAAAAGGGGTTGCTAAAACTATTCTTCTAATTTGGACAGCACAAGAGATATGAGATCTAGGAAAAGACAATGCAACACCTGCCTCAGTGTTCTCACTGCCCTGGAACATTCTTTGGGATTTGGTCACAGCCCTCTTGAATGTCCAGGGTCAAACTCCTTCAAGTCATGATTTCAACTCTAGCTGGAGTCAGTCTCTGCTGCAGCCAGAGCCCTGTACAAAAGAGTCTCCTCTGCTGCCCTTGTGCCTCTCTCCTGCCTCAGCTTCTTCTGAATCATCCATTCTCTGTATTTTTGAAAGACTGGACCAACCGTTCTTCTCTCTATTCCCTCTTCTGGGGAGGTTCCATACCCACCCATGTGGGCGTGGGATAGCTCAGTGGTTTGAGCATAGGCCTGCTAAACCCAAGGTTGTGAGTTCAGCCCTTGAAGGGGCCATTTAGGGATCTGGGGCAACTTCAGTAGTTGGTCTTACTAGTGAAGACAAGGGACTGGATTTGATGAACTGTCAAGGTCCCTTCCAGTTCTATGAGATAGATATATCTCCCCCAGTCCACAGAGAAGCAGAAGAAAGCTGGTTGTATTTGGAATGCAGTTACTGCTTTGTTTTGTTCAGGCAATTCTCTATATGCTCTGAGTGTCTTTAATGACCATCCTATTTATTGACAGATGCCTCCACCCCAGCTTCCTGCCCCTTAGCACAAGGAGTGTGAGCAAAGAGTACAGTAAAAGCCAAAAGACATAAGGGTACAGATGGTTCATATAATCAAATGTGAGTTATTAGTTATGACACAGGATCAGAAAGGTTTATGCAACTAATAGGCTAATTGACCCAACTGATATTCCATATGAGGAGAGATTAAAATGACTGGGGCTTTTCGGTTTTGAAAAGAGATGACTAAGGGGGGATATGAGAGTGTAAATAAAATCGTGAGTGGTTTGGAAAAATTCAATAAGAAAATGATATTTACTCCTTCAAATAACACAGAAACTAGGGGTCAGCCAATGAAATTAGTAGGCAGCAGATTTAAAACAAACCAAAGGAAAGATTTCTTCACAGTTGACCTGTGGAACACTTTGCCAGGTGATGTTGTGAAGGCCAAAGCTATATCAGGGCTCCAATAAGAACGAGGTAAGTTAATGAAAGGTAGGTCCATAAATAGTTATTAGCAGGGAGCCAATGCCATGTTCTGTGTGTCCCTTGCCTCTGTTTGCCAGAAGCTGAGACCGTGCAATGGGGGATGGATCATTCAGAATATTCCAGCTCTGTTCATTCCCTTTGAAGGATCTGGTATTGGGCACTCTTGTGAGATAGGATACGAGGCTAGATAGACCACTTGTCTTACCCAGTATCTGATGTTATATAGACCCCAGATGTATCTTCCCCCCTGCCTTAACGTACTGTACCCCACTCCCCTCCCAGAGCTGAGAAAGAACCCAAGAGGCCTGATGGGGTCTCTCTATTTGTGCAGAGTTAGTAACAAAGTAAGAATATACATTAAAACTTTAAACCTAACCACTGCCCTTAAGTGACTAGCCCAAAAAATGTCAGAACATGTTAGTATTAGAGCAGAGTAAGTGGATTATTAATATAATTCTATTACTTGAATATAAGAATGGGATACATTATTCCTGTAAGCTAATTGCTACATTTTCTTTTAAAAACATAAGATTTCAAGAGCCTAATTGGCCCTGGGAAGTGCAAATGCATCAAGGTGGGTGGGAGGTCATAATGGTCCAGTGAATGATAGGAGGAGAGGAGGAGAGGATTGAGCAACAGGGGTGGGACCTTGGTGAAAGAAGTGGGCAGGACCTCAGGGATCCAGTTAACAGAAATTAGAAAGGAGGCAACCCTATAAGTTAATGAGTTCTATACAGACCGATTCCCCAGTCTGTCACACTGACACAGCACAGCAAGGCCAGGAAAGGATTAACGTCACTTTGACTGTCCAGTAGGTGATTCAGGGAAGAGAGCCCAGCACCATATCACTAGCAAGCTCTGCTCGATGTGAGAGCCAGAGCACCAGGAGAAAATATTAGGTGCCTTTATGAGTAATGAGCCAGAGCAGCCTGTCGCGGATCTGTTTGGTCCTCATCCCATAGATGACGGGGTTTAGCATAGGAGGCACAAGGAGGTACATGTTGGCAATGAGAATGTGTAAATGCAGGGGCACATTGTGGCCAAAACGGTGCAGGAGGGAGGAGAAAAGAGTTGGAATGTAAAATGTTAAGATAGCACAGAGGTGAGAGCCGCAGGTCCCAAAAGTCTTGAGCCGGGCATCCTTTGTGGGGAGGCTGAAGATGGCCCTGAGGATCTGGGTATAGGACATAGTGATAAAAAACACATCCAGACCAATCACAAAGAATGCCACAGAGAGGCTGTAGTAACTGCTGATGCGGATGTCGGTGCAGGCCAGTTTCACCACTGCAATGTGCTCGCAGTATGAGTGGGAGATGACGTTGGTTCTGCAATATAGCCACTGCCTTGCCAGTAAGGGATAGGGCAGTATGAGTATGATGCCGCGCAGCACCACGGACAGGCCAATCTTGGCCACCACGGGGTTTGTCAGGGTGATGGAATGTCTCAGGGGATGGCAGATGGCCACATAGCGATCAAAAGCCATGGCCACAAAGATCCCAGATTCCATCGCTGAGAAGCAGTAAATGAAGTACAGCTGGGTGAGGCAAGCACTGAAATCGATCTCTCTGGAATTGAACCAGAAGATTGCCAGCATTTTAGGCAGGATGGATGTGGACAGGACGAGGTCAGTGACAGCCAGCATGCAGAGAAAATAGTTCATGGGCCCATGGAGACTTGGTTCCCTCTTCACAATGAACAGGATGATGAAGTTCCCCAAGATGGCTATGACGTACATGGTGCAGAAGGGGATGGAGATCCAGACATGGGCCGCCTCCAGGCCAGGAATGCCCAGCAGGATGAAGGTGGAGTTGGTGAAGTTGGTGAAGTTGATTATGTTGGAATCTGACATGGAGTAGGGTAGAAGGTGTCCAACTCTGAGACAGAACTGTGTCTCCTGGATGTACTGTATGTTCCCACAACTTCTCGTTTTTGTCCAGGCCTAGGATGATGGTCACAGTACAAATGCCAGGATGGAGAGACATTGTTAATATGAAACACTGTATGCACTACTGGGGGATATTCTCATGGGTGAAGCAAATTGGTTGATCTTCACACATTGAAAAATGACATTTTCGTTATTCAGAGATAAGAATTATAGAGAACTGACCCTACTAATGTCAATTGCATATTTTATGGTGCTCTGTGCTTCAATAATTCCTAGATGTCATGGTGTGGGAAACCACAACAGACAACTGCTGGAAACATCAGTGTGGATACTGGTTATTCGTCATTGTTCCTTAGACCTATTCTACCCTGCCAAGTTTTTTTCGCCCAAAGGCAGCTTTTGGTGAAAAAAAAACAGTGGAGGTCTACACTCTGCAAAGCCACTTTTGATAATGGAATTCATCAGTTTCAGTCACACAATTAAACTATCTTGACGAGAGTTGTAAGGATTTTTACACAAAAGTTTTGTCACTGAAGTGCCAGTGTAGATGCTTGCAATTGATTTTATCACAGCAATAGGCCTTAGGAAGATGTCCCACAATGCACATCCTCACCACTCTGGTCAAAAGTTTGAACTCTGCTTCTGTGCATCCAGGTAAACACCTTCCACCCTTCCCCTTTTAAATGCCCAGGAATTTTGAAATTCCTCTTCCTGTTTTCTTGATGTGGAGTAACCATGTTATACTCTTGGCCTTCACAACATCCTCTGGCAAGGAGTTCCACAGGTTGACTGTGCGTTGTATGAAGAAATACTTACGTTTATTTGTTTTAAATCTTATGTTTATTAATTTCATTTGGTAATCCCTAGTTAGAGCAACTAGACTGCAAATGTGAAAAATTGGGATTGGATGGGGGGTAATAGGACCCTATATAAGAAAAAAGACCCAAAAACCAGGACTGTCCCTATAAAATTGGGACATCTGGTCACCCTATCCCTAGTTCTTTTGTTATGAGAAGGAATAAACAACACTTCCTTTTCTACTTTCTCTACACCAGTCATGGTTTTATGGACCTCAATCATATCTGCCCCAACCGTCACTTTTCCAAGCTGAAAAGTCCCAGTTTTACTAATCGCTCTTCATAAGGGAACCATTCTGTACCCCAATCATTTCTGTTGCCTTTTTCTGAATCTCTTCCAATTCCAATATAACTTTTTTGAGATGGGGTTATCACATTTGCACCCAGTATTCAATATGTGGGCGTACCATGGATTTATATAGAGGCAATATGATATTTTCTCCCCTTTTATCTATCCTTTTCTTAATTATTCCAAGCATTCTGTTTGCTTTTTTGCTTGTCGCTGTGCATTGAGTGGAGAACTATCCACAATGACTCTGAGCTCTCCTTCTTAAGTGATAACAGCTAATTTAGACCCCATCATTTTATATGTAGAGTTGCGAATCTGCTTTCCACTGAGCATTATTTTGCTTTTATCAACATTAAATTTCATCTGCCATTTTGTTGCCCAGTCACCCAGTTCTGAGAGATCATTTATTAGCTCTTCACAGTCTGCCTGGGTCTTAACTATCTTTAGTAATTTTGTATCATTTGAAAATTTTGCCACCTCACTGTTTACCCCTGTTTCCAGATCATTTATGAACATGCTGACTAGGACTGGTCTCAGAACAGATCCCTGGGGGACACCACTATTTATCTCTCTCCATTCTGAAAACTGACCATTTATACCTACCCTTTGTTTCCCATCTTTTAACAGTTACCAATCAATGAGAGCACCTTCCCTTTTATCCCATGACAACTTACTTTGCTGAAGAGCCTTTAGTGAGGGACCTTGTCAGAGGCTTACTGAAAACCTAAGTACACTATGTCCACTGGATACCCTTTGTCCACTTGCTTGTTGACCCCCTCAAAGAATTCTACTAGATTAGAGAGGCATGATTTCCCTTTACTGAAACCATGTTGACTCTTCCTCAAAAATTATGTTCATCTATATGTCTGACAATATTGTTCTTTATTATAGTTTCAACCAGTTTGCCTGGTACTGAAGTCAGGCCTACAGTCTGTAATTGCTGGTATCGCCTCTGGAGCCCTTTTTAAAAATTGGTGTCAAATTATCTATCCTCCAGCTCTAATCATTTGCAACAGAAGCTGATTCAAATGATCGGTTGCAGACTACAGTTAATTCTTCTGCAAGTTCACATTTGAGTTCCTTCAGAACTCTTGGGTGAATCCCATCTGGTCCTGGTGACTTATTGCTATTTAATTTATCTATTTGTTCCAAAACCTCCTCTAATGACACTTCAATCTGGGACAGCTCCTCAGATCTGTCACCCAAAAAGAATGGCTCAGGTTTGGGAATCTCTCTCACATCCTCAGCTGTGAAGATCGAAGCAAAGAATTAATTTAGTTTCTCCGCAATGGCCTTATCATCCTTGAGTGCTCCTTTAGTACCTGGATGGTCAACCTGGTTGTTTAACAGGTTTCCTGCTTCTCATGTACTTACATATTTTTTGATATTACTTTTTGATTCTTTGACTTTTCATGAATTTTTTTTTGGCCTTCTTAATTGTATTTTTTATACAACATTTGCCACTGTTTATGCTCCTTTCTATTTCCTCACTAGGATTTAACTTCCACTTTTTAAAGGATGCTGTTTTGCCTCTCACTGCTTCTTTCTCTTTTTTGTTCAGCCGCTGTGGCTCTTTTTTGGTTCTCTTACAATGTTTTTGGTTTTTTTTAATTTGGGGTATACATTCAAGTTGAGCCTCTCTTAGGGTGTCTTTAAAAAGTTTCCATTCAGCTTCCAGAGATTGCACTTTTAGCACTGTACCTTTTAATTTCTGTTTAACTAACCTCCTAATTTTTGCATAGTTCCCTGTTCTGAAATTAAATGCCACAGTGTTGGGCTGCTGTGGAGTTTTTCTTGGCACAAGGATATTTAATTTAATTATATTATGGTCACTATCACCAAGCGGTCTAGCTATATTCACCTTATGGACCTGATCCTGTGCTCCACTTAGGACTAAATCAAGAATTGTCCCTTCTCTGGTGGGTTCCAGGACCAGCTGTTCCAAGTGGTGTCAACTGCATACTGTCCTGAGGTTACATGTACCTGATCAATATGGGGATAATTGGAATCTTCCTTATTATTGAGGGTTTTTTTTATTTCACTAGCACTGTCCTGGTCAGGTGGTCAGTAATATTTCCCTGCCACTATACTGTTACTATTAGAGCATGGAATTTCCATCCATAGGGATTCTATGATGTAGTTTGATTCATTCATGATTTTTACTTCATTTGATTCCATACTTTTTTTCACATATAATGTCACTTCACCACCAGCACAAGCTCTTCTATCTTTCCAATATATTTTGTACTCTGGTATTACTGTATCCCCGTGATTATTGTCATTCCACCAAGTTTCTGTTGTGCCTATTATATCAATATCTTCATTTAATATGAGGCACTTAGTTCACCCATTTTATTTTTTAGACTTTTAACATTGGTGCATAAGGGAACTTTCAATTACATTGACAGTCTGAACCTATAACACTGACCAAATAAAATTATTTACATAATATATATTTGACCTGGTGAACTCTTTGACACAGACATTTATTGGAACAAAGAGCTTAAGCGAATAGGACTCACAAATGAATTGCCATTGAGGGAGGTGCTGGTGGCACTAACTTTAGTTAAGGCTGTCTGACACCTTCAATTATGAGACTTCATTCTCAGTTGCTCATAGGTTTGTCAAATGTTAAGCATTTGGACTGAAATTTCCCATGTGAGGTGTCTGCTTCAAGCTGATATTTTTTTTAAAGTTTCAGTGATAACATTTCTGCTGACTTTTAGAATGAAACTAGCAGAGAAGACGTCTTGCTCATGTTGAAAAATTCTTATCATTGTTCCAGTGAGGAGCCCTAGCACCTCCATTCTTTCCAGCAGATAAAAATCAGATAACAGCCCCCATCCCTTATTAATAGCCAGAGTCCTGAGATGAAAGAGGAGGTGGTGATAGTGTCTGTGCATTAACACAGAGAGGACTCCTGAGGTCTTTTCTCAGTTCTTACTCCAAGGGCAGAATTGCCTCTGTGAGGTCTGAGTAAACTAAGGGCCACAGCCTAAGAATTTGACCTTATGTTATACATCTACTAATATCCCTCATCCTGGAGGATTCCCTTTTCACTGAAATGCAGCCACCTTGGACCAAAGGCCATCAACCAGCTGGGGAGCCACAGCAAAAGGTGATATTTTGGCATGTGATACTGGAGAAAGCTCATCCCCCTTAGCAAGGTCTTTGAGATGTTTACTGGGGGTGCAGAGCAGAAAGGACCACAGACTTACACTCTATCCCACCCCACACCCATTACATTAGGTTTGTTGAGCTGCTGAGCTCCTTGGCAAGAGATGCAGTACCTGTGAATCCTGAGATGGAATCCTGGGAATCCCTCTCATATATCTGTGTCCCACACCTTTCTCACCCCAGCATCTGCAGCAACATCAGACAACAAAAGAAGACACAGATATCTGCACTCTTTATAATATGGCTGTGTGCAATCCCAGGAGAATTCGCTCAGTCTCTTAGGGAGAAACAGCATCTGACTGTAAACAGGTCAGAGACTGGAGATACTCTAGCCAATCTCTCTCTTTCCATGTCTGCACTTCTGTGTAAACAGTAAGTAAGGGCCCTTCCCAAAGGGAGATGAGAACTCTGGGGCTCTGTGCTGACTCAGAGAGAAACTAGCTGCTCTGTGTATTTGTGTATATTGAACAATTATAGTTGATTAGTAAGAAAATGAGGGATAATGTCTCTGTCTTCAAAGGGCTTGATATCCTGTAAATGCCCAGGTTTGGATGAATAGACAGTAGATAGACAGTAATGGAAAAGATGACCAAGGGGAGACATTAACACTTTCTGCAGCTACACAGAGCTTTTGTTAAGGTATCAGAGATATGTAATTCTCATCAGTACCTGTTATCATACTGTGCAGCACCTTACATTTAAGAATCTTCAAAACTCTTAGCAAAGGCATGTCACTATGAACACATCCCCAATATACAGATAGGTAAACAGAGGCAAAGGGACTGTGGCCAAGGTCACAGAGAGAATGACAGACAGAACCGGAGAGTCCTGACTTCTCTGCCATAAGCACGGTCTCTCTGTCAGTAACTGAGCGCATGAGAAGAGGTAAATGGTCTAGAAGGACTTGTTCATTGGTGGGTGTGACAGACTTCTCTGGGGTGCAACCACTGAGCCCTCTTGCATGCCAGTCTGTACCCCCGTCTCACATTGTGAGGATGTGGGAAGCCACCATCCTCCCTAGATATTGTAAAACTCAGACAGAGAGGCACCCAGTTACATGAAAACTTTCACTTGACACTAGTGAACTAATAATAAAGAGACTCCAGCCGGCTGCACATGATGGTGAGGTGCTCGAGGTGTCCTTTCTGGTCCCCTACCAAGGGGCCTGTTACCAGATGCATTACTCTGTGGTGAAGGCCCGGTGCTACCTCTGCCGGGTGATGGGGCATGTCCGGAGGGACTGCCCTTTGGCCTGGTATGGAGGAGCATTGGGAATCCATGAGCCCTGGCAAGGTACCAGCCCCATCATTGCCGGCCCCCCGGGCTTCCTGGCACCTGGACCTGCCCCTCCTCCTCCCCAGCCCACAACTGCTCCCAGTCAGGCCCTAGGGGCACCCCCCAGAGCGCCCAGACAAGTGGGAGAGCCCCAACTCCGCTGTGTGCAGTCTGGCGGTGTCTATGGAGGAGGGTGCAGCAGGATTATTGGAAGGCATGGGAAAGGTCCCAGCTTGGGGGGAGTTTCGCCTCCCTCATGCTGTCCCACCACTACCTCCCTAAGTTCCCGTGCCACCACCCCGTCCCCTGGCTCGACACTGTTCCGGATCCCACCGAGGATACCATGGAAGGCTGGGTTCTAATTCAGGGGAAGCAGGGCAAGCGGAAGGCTCAGGCTCCGCTCCGCCCATCTGATGCAGAACCAGGGAGGGGGCCAATAACACCGAACCTTCTGCCTTACCCCCAGGGGAATCCCATCCTCTGGAGCCAGCTGGGGATCATGGGGCAGCAATGGAGGGTAGCACCGCCCGTCCCCCGAGTCCTTCCTTGAGGAGGCCTCTGATAGAGCCTCTCCTGACCCCTTGTCACCCGAGGCCCTTGCGAGCCCCGAGGTGAACGTCGCTTTGGGCACCAGTGAAGAGGTTCCCTGGGGTGGTGGGGGGTGATCTTCTCTCCATTTTTGACTAGATCGAGGCCCTGAGTTTGACCCCAGTAACCCAGGGGGAGGACGACCCTCTGCCAGCGGGCCTCAATCTGGGCAACCTCATCCCAGCCCCCTCTTTCCCCATGCTCCCTTCCCCTACCCGCTGCTTCCGCTCCTGCCTCCGAGGAACCCCTGGACTCTTCCACCAACCCGTCCGTGGATGGCACCCCGCTACCGGATGCTGAGCCAATTGAAGTGACACTCAGTGCCATGCGGCTGGGACCTGAGTTACCAGGGGTATCCCACACTGATGTGGGGCAGCCGTCCTCCTTCCCGGGTGGGGGTTGCCCTCCTGGCTGCTGCTACTGCTGTGGGGAGGACCCTGCTGGTGTGACCCTCAGAGCGGAGAGCAAGGCCCCATTTTTCCCATCATTTGTGGGCCTCCTCTGGTTGGGTTGCTGTTGTCTTTGCTGCTGCTGGTGGTGCTCTTGAAGAGCCTGTTGCTGCTGCTGGGGCTGAGCTGGGAGAGGAGGAGGCCCTGCTTTGTGGAGGGGGTTTGTAACATCCTTGCTTCTGTGGTGGTAGGTGCCGTTGTAGCGGGGAGCTGGGGCAGTGGCGTGGAGCCCTCCCCGTGGCCTTTCCGCTCCCCTACTGCCACCACCATCACCCCCTCCATCTTCCCTATTACCACCTGGCTCTGCTCTGCACTCCCCAGCCCAGCAGTTTGCACTGTCCTTTCCCCCATCTTGGGACAGGAGCAGCAGCAAGGGGGCTGTCATAAACAGATGGTTAAGGGTTAATGTCTCTTTTACCTGTAAAGGGTTAAGAAGCTGTCATAGCATTCCCTCTCAGATCTGAACCTTAGAGTTCAGAAAATGAGATACTAGCACCTGAATCCTCTAAGCTTAATTACCAGCTTAGATCTGATAGCACTGCCACCACCCAAAAATATAGTGTTTTGGGGCACTCTGACCTCCCCAACCTTCCCTGGGGACCCCAAGAACCCAGATCCCTTGGTTTCTTAAAACAAGGAGAAATAAACCATTCCCTCACCTTTTCCTCCCTGAGCTATCCTGAGAGATACTGATCCAACCTCTTAAATCACCATAGAGAGAAGCATCTCCCTTCCCTTCCACAAAGAGGCAAACAGATTCAAGGAAAACAGAGAGAGATTCTATCTCCCTCCCCTCCCATCTCCCCCACCCGTCCTGGTGAGTTATCCCAATCCCCTGGAATAAAGCAAGGGGAACAAGAAAAAAAAATCAATCAGGTTCTCTAAAAAGAAATCTTTTAATAAAAGAAAGGAAAAAGTAAAGAATTACCTCTGTAACTTCAAGATGTAAATATTATAAGATCCTATAGCTTACAGACACCAGAAAGAGACTTTCCCCCCAGTACCAATACAAATCAAAATATTCCCAGCAACTACACATATAAAAGTTAACCAGCCAGATCCACAACTGTAAATAGAGTAAAACAATCAAAAAGCCTAAACCGCCTGTTTTTACTTACTATTTGAAAAGAAACTTAGAGAGCCTGTAGTAATGTCTGGTCTCTCTCAGACCCTCCAAGAGAAGAACAAAGAACAAAGAACTCACACCCAAACTTCCCTTCACCCAAATTTAAAAGTATCTTGTCTTCTGATTGGTCTTCTGGTCAGGTGTCCAGTTCCCTGCTTGTAACCCTTTGCAGGTACAAGAGACATTAACCCTTAACAATCTGTTTATGACAGAAGCTCAGTAAACCTGGCTGACACCTGACCAGAGGACCAATAGAGGGACAAGATACTTTCATATCTTGGTGGAGGGACGTCTTTGTTTGTGCTTTTTGTTTGGTTTGTTGTTCACTCTCGGGACTGAGAGGGATGGGACATGATTCCAGGCTTTCCCAATCTTTCTGAATCAGTCTTTCGTGTTTCAAAATTGTAAGTAATAGCCACACAGGCAGCGCGAATTAGTCTTATATTTGTTTTCTTAACTTGTAATTGTGTCCCTTTGCTGGAAGGATTTTTACCTTTGTTTGCTGTAACTTTGAATCTAAGCCTGGGGCCGGGGGGGTCCCTCTAGTCTATATGAATCTAAGTACCCTGTAAAGCATTTTCCATCCTGATTTTACAGAGATAATTTTTACTTTTTTTCTTTCTTTAATTAAAAGCTTTCTTTTTAAGAACCTGATTGATTTTTCCTTGTTTTAAAATCCAAGGGATTGAGTCTGAACTCACCAGGGATTGGTGGAGGGAAAGGAGGGGAGATGGTTAATTTCTCCTTGTTTTAAGACCCAAGGGGTTGGGTCTGGGTTCCCCAGGGAGGGGAAGGTTTTGGGGGAACAGAAAGTGTGCCAGACACTAAATTCTGGCTGGTGGCAGCGTACCAGACCTAAGCTAGTAATTAAGCTTAGAAGTGTTCATGCAGGTCCCCACTTCTTGTACTCTAAAGTTCAAAGTGGGGAAAAAACCTTGATGGGGCACTTGTTTTTCGGGTGCCCACGGGTGCGCATTTCCACTTCCCTCTCTTGGACTTGCCCTCCCTCCCCTGCTGCATTTGGCTGGTGGGCTCCCTTTTCCCTGCGTCGCCCTCTGCCCTGTGCTAGCAGCTGTTTCCCCCCTTTCCTTTGCTTCCTGCCCCGCCCACCCCCCGTCCGTGGCATTTTTCCCTGCCCTGTTTTTTGAGAGGCCTCGTTCGTTGTAAGCCCCAGGTTAGTTTGCTTGCCCCACTCTTGT
Source organism: Gopherus flavomarginatus (assembly GCF_025201925.1). NCBI lineage: Eukaryota > Metazoa > Chordata > Testudines > Testudinidae > Gopherus > Gopherus flavomarginatus. The sequence continues at coordinate 377,851,220 of NC_066617.1, forward strand.
CTCATGGTGCAGGCGTTGCTGCCAGTCTGGTTGCTTCTGAGCCTGCGCTGTTTTCTGTCCCTTGCCTGTGACACACTCGTCCTCCCCCACCCTTCATTCCAGTCCCCTGCTGTTCGTCCCCCTCCCGGTTTACCCTCTTCGCCTGGGAGCCCACGTTCTATTTCCAGCGCTGGAGATTCCCCTCCCTTCTTCAGTCACTGATGCCTTCATGATGGTTTAGTTCCCCCCCACCCTCTGCTTTCCTTTGTGCAGCCGGGGAGCCGGTTTCTTCATCCTGTGCTGGGAGTTATCTTCCTTGTTTTCTGGTGTCCCTTTGTGTTGGCACCTGTCCACCCTGCTTTCAGCCTAGCGGGCGGGTGTGGTAGCTGCTTCCCCCTCTCCTCTACCCTCCCTTCCACCCCCTTTGCCCCTTCCTTCCCTCTATTCCCTGTTCTCTTTTTCCTGCCCTAGTGTCTGTCCCTATCCCTCCCTTCCTGTAGTGGGTGATCCGGGGAGTGAGATGTCCCTGGACGCCTCTGCTGTTCCCTTTCAGTCTCCCTCCCCTGCGATGGCCCCCTCGACTACCACCACCAGGTTGCCTCTCTGCCCTGCTTCTGAGGCACTGATGGCAGCGGGAGCGGAGAGGGACTCCCAAGGCTCCATTGCTGCTGTCTGCCACCTCCGCCTTTGAGACCGCTCCCTTGGCCAGTGGCAAGGGCCAGGGGATGAAGAAGGGCAGGGCCCTGCCCAGAAGGTGAAAGCCCCCGTGGCAGTCATTCCCTTTACTGCTGCAGCCCCATCAATGACCACAGCCCCCTTCTTTCCCTGACCCTGTACCCTCCACCTTCCCTGGCGGTGCTGCTCCCTTGGCCCCCAGAGCATACGCCCAGGTAGCTGCGACCTCTCCTCTGGTCATCTGCTCCAGTCGCCTCCCAGAGTACCATTCCCAGTGGCCGGGGTCCCTTTCCCACCCTCACCAGGGAGCCTGGGGTGTGTTGCCTCCTGGTGTCAGCCTCGCCCCACATAGAAACCTACTGTGATGGGTTGGATCACAGAAACCCCCTGGGAGCTGCCACCTGATGTGCCCAGACCACTTCTGCCCTTGCTTTCCTGCCTTGTTAGCCTGCGATGTCAGTATCCTGCCTTTTTGAGCCAGACCCCCTAGCCTGCTGCAAACCTAGACCCAGGTCTGAACCATGACCCCTAACAGCTGCAGGTTTACCTGAAAGCAGCTCACAGAAGTGTCCCTGTCTTTAACACTCAGATGCCCAATTCCCAATGGGGTTTAAACCCAAATAAATCCGTTTTACCCTGTATAAAGCTTATAGAGGGTAAACTCATAAATTGTTCGCCCTCTATAACACTGACAGAGAGAAATGCACAGCTGTTTGCTCCCCCAGGTATTAACACATACTCTGATTTAATTAATAAGTAAAAAGAGATTTTATTAAATACAGAGAGTAGGATTTAAGTGATTCCAAGTAGTGACAGACAGAACAAAGCAAGTCACCAAGCAAAATAAAGTAAAATGCGCAAATCTATGTCTAATCAAAGTGAATACAGATAAGACCCTCACCAGTTCCACAATGCTCCCTTTTACAGACTAATCTCCTTTTAGCCTGGGTCCAGCAATCACTCACACCTCTTGTAGTTACTGTCCTTTGTTCCAGTTTCTTTCAGGTATCTTTTGGGGTGGAGAGGTTCCCTCTTTAGCCAGCTGAAGACCAAATGCAGGGGTCTCCCATGGGCTTAAATCGACTTTCTCTTGTGGGTGGAAACTCCTTCCTCACTCCTATGCAAAGTCCAGCTCCAAGATGGAGTTTTGGAATCACTTGGGCCAGTCACATGTCCATGCATGACTCACAGTTTCTTACCAAGTAGCAGCCATGGGTCACATGTTCCGTTGAACGTCCTCAGGTAGACTTCTTATGTGGATTGGAGCATTCCAGGATTCATTGTCCTTTAAGTGTTTCTTGATTAATTTCAACTTTCCTTTCTCCAGGAGCTGACCAAATGCTCTACTAAAGTTTTTTAGTAATCAAGCCAGTACACAGCCAATATTCATAACTTTGAATACAGAAATGAAACATACATACAAATAGGATTAATACATTCAGTAGATCATGACCTTTAAAGAGATATATTACATGGCATATGTAGCATAAAACACATTCTAATTATGTTATATATATATATATACACATTCAGAAGCATATTTCCAAAGCCTTATGGAAAGTACCGTCACACCTATGTGCTGGAGTTGGCACAGGTGGTGGGACCCGTGGTCGTGGTGGCAGCCTCTAAGATGTTTGGGAAGGTGGTGTTCTTCCTGGCACTGGAGGTCGCTGCCCAGGAGATGGTGGAGAGAGGCTTGGGGGTGGGGAATGTTCATGTCCGGCTTGAGCCTTTGGAGGACCTGGGTGTGTGGGTGATGTTCTCCTCTGTTCCTCCCTTCTGCCCCAATTCTACCCTTCTGCCGTTCCTCTCCTTCCAGGGGAAGCCCCTCTCTGTCCTCATCCCCCTTCCATTGGGCTGTAAGGACCCTGCCCTCTGCTACGTTTTATCGTTCCTCCCGCAGGTGGAGGATCAAGTGCTGCTGGCGGCGTGTGATGGAGGGCTCTGGAGGGGTCCTTTCTGGTGCCCCATCGAGGGGCCAAGTACAGGGTTTACTATTCTTTGGGGGAGGCCTGGTGCTTTGTCTGCCAGGTCGTAGGGCACTTCTAGAGGGACTGCTCCGTGGCCCAGCTTGGAAGGGCATCTGGAATTCCTGACACTGGGAAGGGCATCGGCTCTACAATCGCTGGCAGCCCTGATGACCCGGTCCCTGGGATCTCCCCTCCTCCATCTGTGACCATTGTCAACTTTGCCTGGGTCTCAGGGGTGGCCTCTGAGACGTACCCAGATGAGCGTGCTGGCCCCGCTGCTGTGGTAGGTAGTAGACCAGGGCCTGTGGAGGAGAGGGTGGAAGGGCCGATAGCTGGAATCGAGTGAGGCTTGCCTCAGGGGGAGTCTGACCCTTTTCCTGCTGTCCTGCTCTCATCTTCCTTTTCCCTTCTGTCATCGCCCTCACTCCCTGGCTTTGACCCAGCTGGCCAGCCCCTCTCTTCAGGAAGCAGGGAGTTCATGCAAGGGAGGTGCCATAAGTGGGGACTGTGGGCCCATCACCCCCCCTTGCTGGCAAGGGGGAAGGGACCCCCTGTAAAACTAGGAAAGAGGTTGCTGGCGTCGGGTTTTCTGCTGCCTCCCCTGCTCATGTTCACCGATTGGAATTGGTGGAGGTTGCTGCAGCCGCAGAGGCAGGTAGCACCACCTCTCTCATGGAGTCCCTCCCTGAGGGGGTTACGGAAGGTCCCCCTCACTTGCCATCTGTGCCCCCTGTAGGCGCCGAAGTGGCTACTGCCACGGCTGCTGTTGAGAGGGACCCCATAGAGGCAGGTGGGGATTTTGCCTCTATTTTTGATGAGATCAAGGCCCTGGGCTTGGCCCCAACCACTGAAGAGGTTGCCGCCCCCCGTTAGAGGTTCCCAGTCAGGGTGCTTGCAATCTGTGCCCCCCTCCTCCCCCTTTTCCCCTTCCTCAGGTGGTTACCCATGTTTTGGCCTCTGCAACACCCCGGGACCTGACCATCTGCCTCGCCGCGATTGGTAATCTGGCTGCCACCGCTGGGTTGAGAGGCACCGTGTCCCAGTGACTTTGGCATTTTGAACACTGTAGGGTGGGTCTCTTCAGATGTCAGGTGCCCTCCTTCCTTCGGGAGGGAGGGTATTCAGTTATTTTCCTGCAGGAGACCAACACGGACCCAGCCACCAAAGCTAGCTGGTGGCTGGAGTGGGAGGACAGGTCTACCTTAGCCAGCTCTCAGCTTGTCAGGCTCGTCAGGCCGGGATGGCTACCCTGTTCTCCCTACACCTACAGCCCAAGCTGCTGGGGATTACCGAGATCATACTGTGTCGCCAGGCTCGGGTGGATGGGCTGACATTCCCTCTTGTTAACATCTATGCCCCGACATCCTACCCGGAGAGAGTGCGTTTGTTCCAAAAGGTGCTCTGCCTTCCTCGGTTCTTTATATGCCGTTTTTCGTTCCTCTATCCATTCATGTATCCAGGCAGAGTTCCTCTGGGGAGCGTCCGCCAGCTCTCTCGATGTCTTTGAGGAGCAATGAGCTCTGTCCAGGGTTCTTTGCTCAGTGTCCCCTTCTGGTTCCCTAGTTTTGGTCATTTAACCCCCTGTCCTCGTTATTGCATTTGTTATCCCCCAAACTTAGTTGGGTTCTGGGTTTAGTAGTCCCTCCCCAGGCCAGAGGAGGAACTTTTAGCAATGAGTGAGCTAGCACTCTCCCACATCCCGGCGCTCAACAGGACTCCTCTCTTGTATCCTTCTGGTCTGGGTCTGTCAATACAAATAGGATGAACATATTCAGTATATTATAACTTTTCCAATGTGACATTGCAAGAGGCATTTCACATAAAGAATATTCCAGTTATGTCACATTCATATTCATAAGCATATTTCCATAAAGCATATGGAATGCAACGTCACACAGCCAATTCCTCTCTGCCTCAGCACAGATCTCTCTCTTTCTGTTTACATTCTGATGCCCTCTAGCCTCTTCTAAAATAATAATTAGATAAAAATTAGTAACGAGACACCCACTGGGCATGCTTTTAAGACATGCTGCTCCTCTGAGGAAAAAGAGTAGAAGTATCAAGAAAATTAAATCACTGGTTGATTGGGATTCCTTAACTTTGACACTTGAAGAAGTTTGCAATGCTGCTAAACATGATTCTGTGGTTGAGTAGGACTGTGAACCAAAGGAATCTCAATGCAGACAAAACCTTGCTTTGAGGGAATCTGAGACAGAGCGGAGGGCTGAGAAGAACAGCTGAAGAGAAAAGAAGCCATATATAAAATTGGTAATGACCTTCTCTGTTTGCCAAGAAGGACTGCATGAGGCGAGCACAGGAACTACTTGTGAAAAAGAGGCTCATTGCCGGAAGTGTATAGCTCTAAATGTATAGCTTTGTCTAACGTAGGAGTTATGTGCTTGATAACGGCTTGTGTAATTCCTTCTCAATAACATGCTGTGTATTGCAGATAATTCTTGTGGATTTTTTCGTTGGTAGGACAGTCCTCATCTCCACTGTGAGCCATTAAAGATCAATTTCAGGAATAGTATCGCCCCCTGGTGTTAATATTTGGTAGCAGAGGATGGTTTAATGTTGTCTAAGTAAATAGGCCTTCAAACTGAATGAATACTCTTTCTGGACTTGTTGTCCAGTAAGAGATTGGTATCGTAGATCCCTCGTGTTGACCAACTAATTTAAACATTGTTCTGAATCATTTCTGACATATTATTTATAGCTCAGGGCTCACGAACGTAGTCACTGAGGTTCACTGTACAGGGAATGAAGGGGTTGCCCTGAAACTCCCAGTTATCTTTGATGGGTGTTTACTGTGAAGATCTTGGCTCTGATACCTGGCTGCCGAACTCTGTTCCTGTTGTGTTCAGGGAAGGGTGTTTGAATGCAATATTATTAAAATATCAGACTTGCAGCACTCCCACTCCTAACAAGGAACAAATGACAGATGCTGCTGTTTGGATGATGTATCAGGCTGTGAATAAGTTTGCAGAGGAGTGTGAGATCTGGAAACGTGAGAAGGAAAATTTGTAACAGGAGTTGGAGAAGTTGAGATTGCAGAATGAGGGGATGAGAAGAGACTTGCAAAATATAGCCAATGCCCAGCATATGGTTGCTTTAACCCAAACTTCTCAGGAATTGGAATGTGATATGAATGCACAAATGCAGGAAAAAAAACAAAGTATAAAATGGAGGCAAAATGATATAAAGGGGCTGTCAATTTTAACTGAACAGGCTACAGCCCCCCTGTAAAAGAAAATAATAGGAAATGCTGTGAAGTGATTAATAAGCTTTTCTCAATTTGGGCTAAAAGAGTTTCCTCCACACAACTCCCTAGGGGCCTCTGGGAGAAAGACATGTGTCCTTTATGTCACTAGACAGTCCCAGATCCTCCCCCATCAGTCCCACATTATTATCTATTCACAGACCACTTGCACCCCGTCACTCTCCCACTAATATGCATTCCCAGACCCCCATCAACCCCACACTAATATCTATTCCCAGACAGGTCCCATCCTGCATCACCCGCATGCAAATATCGGTTCCCCTCCCCCATCAGCCCCATGCTAATATCCATTCTAAGCCCTTCATCTCCTACTCCCATCACTTTGACCCCAGAATGCTAGGGTCCCATGCCACGAACCCTCCCCCGCCCTGATTTTTGAGCTAAAACATCCAGTTGAAAAGGGTATCTGGCTAGGTCCAGTTGCAGCAGAGTAGAGTGGAGACACCGTGTCATAAACCCACATCAGCCCTTACTCAGTTGAGGCTGTCTCCTACTAGCAGGCAGGGTCCTCCTCAGGCTACTGAAATGCCTATTTCAGCCCTAGAACATATAGGATGCTGCTGGGATAGGGAGAGGGTAGAGATGATCCAGCGAGTAACAGGGATAGTGAGGAGAGGAGTGAGTGACAGGGGCATGGACATGGGGACATGGGGGGGTAGCATGTGGGGCCTCAGGTGTCCGGTTACGAGGAATAAGAAGTGTAGCACCCCTGTGAGTTGTACATAGATGGATTTCCCAGATTGTCAGGTTCATATAGCACTGTCAGCTAAAGCCAGGATTCAATGTCTCTAGTCAGTGATCAGGGAAGAGAGCCTAACACCATGTCACCAGCCAGATCTCCACAGAGTTTGATCTGATAGCCAGAGCACCAGAAGAAATCTTTATTCCACGTGAGTAACATGCCAGAGCAGCCTGTCCCGGATCTGTTTGATCCTCACCCCATAGATGATGGGGTTTAGCATGGAGGGCAGTAGAATGTACATGTTGACAAGGAGAATGTGGAAATGTGGGGGCACATTGTGGCCAGACCAGTGTGCAAGAAAGGAGAAGATAGCTGGGATATAAAATGCTAAAATGACACAGAGATGGGAGCCATAGGTCCCAAAAGTTTGAAGCCAGAAGATGGCCCTTAGTATCTGTGTATAGGACACTGCAATAAAAAACACATCCACACCATTGCCAAGAATACCACTAGCAGGCCATAGTAACTACTTATGTATATGTCGGCGCAGGCCAGCTTTACCACAGCTATGTGTTCACAGTGTATGTGGGAGAGGATGTTGGTTCTGCAATATGGCCACAGCATCACCAGGAAAGGGTAGGGCAGTGCAAGAATGCTGCCACGCAGCACCACAGCCAGGCCAATCTTGGCCACAAAGCTATTGGTCAGAGTGGTGGAATGTCTCAGAGGATCGCAGATAGCGATCCAAAGTGATCCAAAGCCATGGCCACGAAGATTCCAGACTCCATCGCTGAGAAGCAGTGACTGAAGTACATCGAGGTGAAGCAGGCACTGAAATCAATCTCCCTGGAATTGAACCAGAAGATGCTCAGCATTTTAGGCAGGGTGGATGTAGACAGAACCAGGTTGGTGATGGCCAGCATGCAGAGGAAATAGTACATGGGCTCATGGAGCCCCAGCTCTGTCTTCACAATGAACAGGATGGTGAAGTTTCCCAAGAGGGCGATGGTGTACATGACACAGAAGGGGATGGAGATCCAGACATGGGCTGCGTCCAGGCCAGAAATGCCCAGCAACATGAAGGTGGAGGGATTGTTGACGTTGGTTGTGTTGTAATGTGACATGGAGTAGGAGGGAAGGTGTCCAACTTTGTGAGAGAACGGTGTCTCCTGCGTGTACTGTAAATTCTCTCAACTTCCTGTATGTGGCCAGTGTATAGGGTGCTGGTCACAGTACAAATGCCTGGATGGAGAGACAATGCCAGTATCAGACTATATATGTACTAATAGAGGCTCTTCTCATCGGTTAATCAATTGGTCACTCTTCACACACTGGAAAATGACATTTTCTTTATTCAGATAAATTAATTCTGAGTAACTGACTCTGATAATGTCATTTCATACTTGATGCTGTGCCATGGGTCAATAATTCCTACATGTCTTGGAGTGGCAAACCTTAATAGGCATCAGGAGGAACTATGTGTGTGGATACTGGTTCTCCATCATTGTTCCTTCATTCAATGAAAGCCAGGCTAGTGAATCCAAACATTTATCTTGTTCTTTTTTGACTCCTGTTATAGTCTTGGCCTTCACAACATCCACTGGCAAGGAGTTCCACAGGTTGACTGTCCATTGTGTGAAGAAAGATTTCCTTGTATTTGTTTTAAACCTACTGCCTATTAATTTCATTTGGGGACCCCTAGTTCTTGTGTTATGAGAAGGAGTAAATAGCACTTCTAGCACTTCTTTTTCTACTTTCCCTACACCAGTCATGATTTTATAGACTTCAATCCTATCTCCCCTTAGCTGTCTCTTTTCCAAGCTGAAAAGTTCAAGTCTTATTAATCTCTCCTCATATGGAGAACAACAGAGCTAGTGTAAAAGTTCAGGCACAACATGGAGTCAAGGGTCACATAAGCTATTCTGGCTAGAAAGTCCACAGGAAGGTCCATCAAGTGGGGATGAGCTTCTTCCATGACCCATTGTGTTCATTGATGGGCCATCAGCTTGAATAGTCCATTCATAATGCGCTGGTTAGACTGAATGTACAGTACCTTGTGGGAACTACCACAGGAGCAAACATATTTGAAATATAGGTACACAGTCAATATTCATAGGTTTAGATAAGAAAAAATTGTACATGAATACAAATAGGATAGTCATATGAAGCAAATCATAAGTTTTACTTTGCACCTCACATTACTTACTTTGTACAAGATGTGTTGAAAGTATATAACTGTATACGGAGGGTTCCAGGGTATTGGTTTGTGATAAAGAATATCACAGTAATATATCTATAGAAATAGAGCTCTGTGAGATCTAATTTTGTATAAGATATACATCCATATCTCCAAATGACTACATTCTCTTCTGTACCACAGGAAAAAAACAAGTCTAGGGAGAGCAAAGGAAAATGAGAGAGTGTTTTCCCAGCTACCCATCAAATATGTAAATCATAACCCCCTGAAAATGTCCCTTTCACTTTTCTTGTTCAGCAAATGTCACCTGCACTTTCTGTTTGTCAGACCTTAGGCGCACACACATTATGGGTCAACAGAACGTTTTCCTCAGTATCTGGGGAGCTAGTCATCCTGTTAGTCACCATCATCGCCATGGCAAACCCTAAAGGACTGTAGCCTCCTAGCAAACCGAGCATTGTTTGGATCAATCTCAGGAGTGTTGCTGAAGTTAGTCGGTTTATGTCCACCCCTGGCAGTCTTGCCGTGGAACCAAAATTTTTGGTGTCCACATGATCACTGACTGTATAATAGCATTCAGTGATATGTTCACTTCAGAATTTGCTGGTCTTTCACTCTTGTTATGTGCCCCTAGCAAGAAAGCTGCAAAAACTGATACAGCTAATGGGAGTGGTTGCTGGCCTCTGCTTTGAATATCCTCACTTCTTATCTTGTGCTGCCCCATGATACTGAGCAGGTGCTGGAGACCACAAGCATCGAAAATGTCAGCCAAGAGCACCTCAGCCTTCATCAGCCCCCTCTTATAGCTCCAGCCTCCTGCCTCTGAGTACAAAGCACGTGAGCAAAGAGTACTGGAATAGCGCAAAGACATAAGGATCCAGTCAGATTGTTCATGTAATCAGTCGTAAGCTAATAGGTGTGACACAGGGTTAGACAGTTATGCAACTAGCAGGGTAATTTATCCAAATTCAGCCTTTAAAAACATATTAGAGAAATACATAAAGGGTAATTGGGGCCATTCTTTACACATATGTGACATAGCCACGCTAAAGGGACTAGAGTTTTGAAATGGAAACCTGTATTGTTAGAGAATTGGAAGTGCTATTTTTGTATGTGTTTACTTTTATCTTGTTAGATCTTAACTATGTAAACAGATGGATCCTGTCTGCTGCTGTATCTTTTGATTCAAAGATCAAAATGAAATACTAACTTTGTAATGAAACTTGAGTGTAATAATCTCATTGCCTCTACATATTTTTGAAGCTTGTAGTAAACTGCCTATGAGGCACTCAAGGAGTAATGATCTTATGCTGAGGAATTGAACTAGTTCCCTGTGTATACATGGGAAACAGGTAATTCTAATCACTATCCTAGCCTGCCAGTGGTCTTTAAAGAATGCTTGGGCCTGATCCTGTCATCTCAAGTGTGCTTAAGCATTATCAGGGGAAGTTTATGCCTCCAAATTGCATAAAGCTCACCATCTCTACCAGTAACCTGACTTAAGAACTCTTTTCATGTCCTTATTGTGACAGACCCAGACCAGTTGGATGCAGGAGTCTGGTCCTGTTGAGATCCAGGAAGTGGCTGGGCATAGGTCCACCCACTGCTAAAGGACCGCCCTCAGCCTAAGGGGAGGATCCACAAGGTCTGGGATCTCAGTTAAGTCGGAGGACAACTAAAGATATTACAGGAACAGGTGTGAGGTCTGAAGAGTTAACGAAAGAACTGGGTGAGGATGCTGAGCAGAGAACCCCAAACAACACCCACTGCTCCTCAAAGGTGTCAAGGGAGCCTGTGGACGCTGCCCAGAGGAATTCTACCCGGATGCTGAAAATCAAAAAATGCACAAGTGATGGGACAGCAAAATGAGGCTACAAGCCAGGAGAGCGCAGATTGCTGGCAACAAACTGTGGAGTGACTCCTAATCATTAGGGAGCGCCAAGCAGACTCGATTCAGGCACTCCTAACTCTGTATATGGAGCAGCTCCTCAGCCGACCCACCCTGCAGTTCTTGTTCCAAAAGTCTTTCCCTTGTGCCCCTATGTTACCCACCATCCTGCTTCATATCACCCCCAGCAGCCTCCAACACCTACACCTTCACCGTCCAGCCTTGCAGACTCCAACCATTACCCACAGCACTCAAATCCCATCCACAGGCAGTTCAGCTCAGATGAGGTACGGCATCCGTTTCACGGCACTCCAGACAGCAAGGCTGCATATGACACCTGTATATACACAAATCTGTAATGATTCCAGACCCCCATCACCACCTCCCTCCATGTGTGTCTCTCCACCTTTTTTTAATATTAACAAATGCATTTTTTGTTTGAAAGCATTTTTATTGCATTACATAAAAGCAAGACTAGCTCAGAAAAGCAAGAGGCCCTGCTAGTCAGTGTGTCATATGGAGCAATCACAGACACCTAATAGCACTGAGGCCACTGCACTCCCAAGCACAGCACCAAACATTGCTTTCAGCAACTAATTGCTGCCTCAAGGCATCTCTGATACTCACAGCCCTGTGCTGACCCCTCTCAAAGGCCGGTCTCTGGCTGTTCAAATTCAGCCTCCAGGAGCTGAGACCCAGCCGTCCATGCCTGAATGAAGCTTTCACCCTTCCCTTCACAAATATTATGCAGGGTACAGCACACGGCTATAAACATAGGGATGTTATCATTGGTCAGATCCAGCTTCCCATACAGACTTCGCCACCAGGCCTTTAAAACTGCCAAAAGCACACGCAGCAGTCATTCTGCACGGGCTCAAATCGTTGTTGAATTGCTCCTGGCTGCTGTCAAGAGTCCCCATGTATGGCTTCATGAGCCACGGCACAAGAGGTAGGTGGGTTTTCCCAGGGTCACAATGGGCATTTTGTCTTCCCCTAGGGTGATCTTCTTGTCCGGGGAAAAAGGCTCGGCTTGCAGCTTCCTAAACAGGCCTATGTTCCGAAAGATTTGTGTGTCATGCATTATTCTGGACCAGCCTGTGTTAATGTCCTTGAAACACCCATGGTGATCCACAAGCGCCTGGAGAACCATCGAGAAATAACCTTTCCTATTAATATACTCAGAGGCTAGCTGGTCTGGTGTCAGAACTGGAATATACATGCCATCTATCAACCCTTCACAGTTAGGGAAACCATCTGTGCAAAGCCATCCACAGTGTCACACACATTACACAGAGTCACATTTTTTTTTCTTAGCAGGATGTGATTAATTGCCCTGCAAACTCCAATGGTCAACTTGCCCACTATGAATTGGTTAGTCACCGATCGGTAGCTGTCTGTAATAGCCAGCTTGCACAGAGCAATCATCATGCGCTTCTCCATCATCAGAGCAGATCTCATTCTCATGTCCTTCCGTCATAGGGTGGGGGCTAGCTCACCACACATTCCCATGCAAGTGCATTTTCTCATGCAAAAGTTCTGCAGCCACTTCTCGTCATCCCAGACTTGCATGATGACATGATCCCACCACTCAGTGCTTGTTTCCTGAGCCATAAAACAGCTTTCCACTGTGGCCAGCACATCCTTGAATGCCACAAGCAATCTCTTGTTGTCTCTATTACGCATGTCAACGTATTCCTCGGACTCCTCATCCTCTGTTGTTTAAGGAGTAGCTGGACTGCCATTCGTGACGTGTTAGTGAGACCCATCAGCATGTTCACCAACAGTCTGGGATCTGTTCCTGCAGACCGAAAAGGTGGACGGGGCGTGCCATACAAAAACTGTTGAAAGATGGCACCAAATGTGGAGGGAAGAGTAAGGAGTGCTGGGATGAGAACCAATGCACGACTGGGTATTGAGACAGGACCCAGGTTGTTCCATGTCCCCCCGTCCCCTTCCCAAAAACCTCGGCAGCTGAAGGGGAAGAGGTGCTCGGTGGGATACCCACCCAGAGTGCACCACTCCTAATGCTGCTGCAAGTGCTGCAAGGGCCGCCAGCATGGTGGTTCCATTGCGCTGGCAGCTGACAGTGTGAACACACAGCAGTGCGATCCCTGCAGCGCTCTCTGAGAGGGGTTCACTCCCGGATCGTTACATCTGCCAGTGTGGACGCAGCCTAAGTCTGTTCCCCTGAAGCGCCCCCAGTGACTGTGATGAGTTGGCAGGTTTCTGAGTGGGAGCGGAAGTGCCGTCCCAGAGTTCACACCTCACAGGAGCGGGAGCTCATAAACAGCAGCTAGTTGTGAAAAACTCAGATTCACCTTGACAGGATGGCAATGGCTAAAGACTCCCTCTTCCAGCCTTTCCTCTGCATCCCACCCAGTGAACAGTCCCTGAAAGAGCAGGAGTCCATTTCCCTCTTGGTGTGATGGAGAGACCGTGATTACAGTAAGGAAATAAGGACTCCTGGGTTCTATCTGTCATCGTGTGTCTCATTCTCTGTGTGACCTTGGCCAGCCCATATCTCCCCGTGCCTCAGTTTACCTATCTGTATACTGGAGATATTTTCATAATGCCTTTCCTTTGCTAGCCCTTTTGAAGGTCCTTCACTAAAGGGTGCTGAACAGTATGACAATTGTGAGAAGATTTAGTGCTCATGTTTCCCTTAGTCATCTTTCTCCATTTCTCCTTTTCTCCTATCTACCTACTAATCCTGGGCATTTACAGGGCACCAGAGCCTGTGGAAATCTAGGCATTAATGCTTTTTTTTTCCTAATCAGCTATAATTTATAAAGATACACAAATGCACAGAGCATCCAATTCCTCTGTGACTCAGCACAGAGACCAGGAGTTCTCATCTCCCTTTGGGAAGATCCCTTAATTACTGTGTACTCCTAAAGTGGGATAATTAGCACAGAAGTGGAGAGATGCTTTTCTGCAGCCTGTTTACATTCAGATGCTCTGTCCTCTAGAGGCTGAGCGAACCCCACAGGGATTACACAGAGCTACATTATAAACTGTGCACAATCCTGTGTCTGCTCTTGGCATGAGATGTTGCTGAAAATTCTCAGGTGTTGGTTACAGATACCTGAGGAAGATTCGTATGGAGGACACTTCCGTCTCAGAATTCACAGGTACCCATCTCTTGTTGAGGAGCTCACCTGATCGAGAAACCCTGTGGCGTAAGTCTGTGGTCCTTTTCCCTCTGCACAAACATGACACATCCCAGGGCTCTTGCCATAAGTGATGAGTTTGCTAAAGAATCACTGGTCAAAATGTCACTCCTTTCTGTGCACCCCTGAGCATCCTGCCTGATGGACTGTTAGTAGATGTGCAATACAAGGCCAAATTCTGAGACTACGGCCCATGCTTTCCTCAGGCCCCAGTGAGGCAAAACTCCTTTTGGAGCAAGAACCGAGGACAGACTTTGGGAGCCCGCTGCTTGCTAATGCACAGATGCTGTCTCCCCTTCCTCTTGCATGTCAGGGCTCTGGCTATTAAAGCACCAGGGAAACAGAGGTTGTTACCTGACTTTTGTCTGCTGGAAAGGTTGGAGGTGTTAGGGCTCCTCAGTAGAAAAATAATGAGAATTTTTCAACATGGATAACACATACTTACTCCTAGCTTCATTTGAGAAGTCGGCTGAACTGTTATGCCTGAAACTTTCAAAAAGGAATTCTGCTCGAAAGAGACACCCAGAATGGGAAATTTCAGTCCAAACACCTAAAATTTGACAAACTTATAAGAAACTGAAAATTATGTCTTCTAATGGAAGGTGTCAGCCAGCCTTAACTACAGGGGATGCCACCAGCACCCCCAGAATGGACAATCCATTTGTGAATCCCATTCTTCTATGCTCTTTGCTCCAATAATGTTGGTAGCAAGGAGTTCTAGGGGCCAAATATAAATTATGATAGCAATTACCATTTCTCAGTGCTATATGTTCTGTGTGGTTCCCTTGATTAACAAAATGTATGCCCTTGATCAACCAGTAGGTACTCTCATAAAAGGATAAAATCATGTTTATTTGACAAGACCTGTTTTGCATAAACAATGTTGGTGACAGTCATTAATAACATTTCTAGACTTGTTTTGAACTAATCCCATACGAACTGTTCCATTGTTTTTAACCTTGTCAATTATTTTGTAAAAAAACAAAACAAAACCTTTCCTTTTATTTTTAATATTTTAACACAGGAATTGACAGAGGCCCTGCCAAACATGGAGTCTTCCTTGATGTCTTAACATCCCTTATCAATTTTCTTAACTTAACATTTTTATTCTTGGCTATTTTCCCTTTTTCCTCTTTATTACTCATTGCTCCCTCCCACCCACCCCCAATTGCTTCCCTCACTTTACCACTGAATTGGGTTTTTACCCAAAGTTGTTCACTTTGTTGATGGTGGAAATATGATTTTTCTGCTAAGAAACTGATCTAAAAAAATAACAATTTTCATTCATATTTTTCTGTCTGAATTTTTCCTCTCAATCAGTTTTGCTGACAAATTTCCTCAGCTTTGGGGAATTTGTCACCTTGGAGCACTAAGTGTCTATAGATAGTACTGATTGGGAACTGTTCATTTGCATGTAAATCAGTTTCATTTTTTATTTTCCTCTCCTATATCATATGCTTTCTTCTTTGTCTCTTGTGTAACCTAAAGAGTCCCAGACTTTTATACATTGGCAGCCTTTTCCATTCTCAGAGCCTGTCTTGGAAATCCCTTCTATATGTGCTATACCCTTGATAGAGACTGGGAGACCAAAACTGAAGACATTCCTGAAGATGTTACTCTCCATCTCATATCTTAGTCATGGGAACATTGTTTTGATTTCTCCACTACTGCAAATGATAAGGTGTTTCTCTCGAGCTACTATTAATGGGTCCCAGGTCTTTTCCCTGAAGTATATTCTAGTTGGGATGTTTCTCCCAGCACATGTATTCCCAAAAGTTTGGGTTTTTTTCCACTCAGATTTCAAAGAAATGGATGAATTGGGAACTCCCCACAGTATGGGCTCCCTAGCCTGGCTCTCATTGCATTAAGGAACAATGATGGATAACCACTATCCGCACTTCTGTTTCCTGCTGGTGTCTCTTAAGATTCCCCCATTACAAAGTGTAGGAATTATTAATCCAGGGAGCACTACAAAATATGGAATTGGATTTAGTAGGGACATTGTTCATAGTTATTTTCTCTGCATAATTTTTCAGTGTGTGAAGAGTGATCAGTCTGCTTCTCCCATGAGAACAGCCTCCACTAGTGCATGTAGTGTGTCATATTAATGTTGTCTCTCCATTCAGATATTTCTACTGCAACCATCACCCGAGATCCTGGGAACACACAGAAAGTCAGGAGAAAATACGGTACCTGCAGGAGACACCCTTATGCATCAGAGTTGGACACCTTCTCCCCTACTCCATGTCAGATTCCAACACAATCAACTTCACCAACCCCCCCACCTTCATCCTGCTGGGCATTCCTGGCCTGGAAAGAGCCCATATCTGGATCTCCATCCCCTTCTGTGCTATGTACACCTTAGCCATGTTGGGGAACTTCACTATCCTGTTCATCGTGAAGATGGAGCCGAGCCTTCAGGGGCCCATGTTCTATTTCCTCTGCATGCTGGCTGTCACTGACCTGGTCATGTCCACATCCTCTGTACCCAAAATGCTGAGCATCTTCTGGTTCAATTCCAGGGAGATCAGTTTCAGTGCCTGCCTCACTCAGATGTACTTTATCCACGCCTTCTCAACGATGGAGTCTGGAATCCTTGTGGCCATGGCTTTTGATCGCTATGTGGCCATCTGCCATCCTCTGAGATATTCCATGACCCTGACAAACTCTGTTGTGGCCAAGGTAGGCCTGGCCGTGATGCTCCGTAGTGGCGTACTCACATTACCCTATCCCTTCCTGGCGAAGCAGTGGCCATATTGCAGAACCAACATCATTCCCCACTTCTATTGTGGGCATATAGCCGTGGTGAAGCTGGCCTGCACTGACATTCGCATCAGTAGTTACTACGGCCTGTTTAATCTTTTCTCTGAGATAGGAATGGATTTATTTTTTATCGCTGTGTCCTATACTCTGATCTTCCGGGCCATCTTCCGTCTCCACACAAAGGATGCCCGGCTCAAAACTTTTGGGACCTGCATCTCTCATATTTGTGCCATCGTAGCTTTGTACATCCCAGATTTATTCTCCTCCCTCACACAGCGATTTGGCCACAAAGTGCCACTGCATTTACGTGTTCTCATTACCAGTATGTATCTGGTGGTGCCCCCCGTGCTCCACCCCATCATCTATGGGGTGAGAACCAAACAGATCCGGGTCAGGCTGCTCCAGCTCTTTACTCATAAAGAGACCTAAATGTTTTCTCCCTGTGCTCTGGCTCTCAGACTGAGATCCATGCAGAGCTGCTTCATGCATGGTGATGGGGCCTCTTCCCTGAATCACTTACTGGACAGACAGAGAGACATTAAACCCTTCCCTGTCCTTACTGTGCTGTGTCAATGTGATGAACTGGGGAGTCAGTCTATGCACGCTACACTGGGTTGCCACCTTTCTAATTACTGGCAGTTGGATCCCTGAAATTGCAATCTTGCCTCATCTCTTCTGTCAAGTCTCGACTCTACTGTGTGTCATCTGCCCAAGGCCCTGCCCCTGTCCCTTGCTCCTTTCTTCCCCTCCCCTTGTCAGCTGCAACCCTGTCATGTCTAAAACCAATATGTTCTCAGGTCTTATGGCAAGTTAGTTAAGGTCACTGGTTAGTGCTAAAATTTTAATGTTTATTCTTACTTTGTTACTAACTTTTTGGAGAGATAGATGTATTGGAGCATGAGCTTTCATGTGTGAATACCCACTTCGTCGGATGCATCTGACGAAGTGGGTATTCACCCATGAAAGCTCATGCTCCAATACGTCTGTTAGTCTATAACGTGCCACAGGACTCTTTGCTGCTTTTACAGATCCAGACTAACATGGCTACCCCTCTGATCTTTGGAGAGAGAGACCCCGTTAGGACTCCTGGGGTCTATCTCAGCTCTGGGAGGGGGGTGGGGTACAGTGGGTTCCAATAGGAAGCGGGGGTCTAAATAAGAAGATCAGAATGGCTGTTCCGGGTAAAACCAATGGTCCATGTAGCCCAGTAGCCTGTCTTCTGACAGTGTCCAGTGCCAGATGCTTCAGAGGGAATGAACAGAACATTCCAATCCTCATCTGATTGATGTGAAGCAGCTTGGCGGAAGGGGGCAGGAGCCCCGAGCCCAGCCTGCCTCTGCTTCACCTGGCAGAAGTTCAAGCCTCCAGCCACTATAGGAATCACCAAGGGAGGGGAAGAGCCCAGGCCACCCCGGCTGGAGCAGCAGAAGACCTTAGTTCAGGTTGGCCTGAGCCTTGGCCACAGGCACAGAGTGGAGGTGGGAGGGGAGGGATGAGAGAAGCCCTGTTTATATTTGTCCTCTCCATATTCCATACCACTGCTGCCGAAGGGTTGTCTCATTTCCCCTGTCTTTGGGCAAACTTCAGCGGGTGTTGTTTTAGTCTCTGCTCCCTGATGCATTAGGAGCTGGTCTCTTCCGTGCAGCCCCCTTACCCTTTCCGGAGATAGAGACAGGCTGTGCATCACCATCAGTACAGACGCAGCACTAGTGGTCTTCTCCCTCTTTGCCCATCTCCGTGGGCCACAGGGATGCTCCCCATCCAAACCTCACCCTGTCATAAACAGAGTGTTAAGGGTTAATGTCTCTTATACCTGTAAAGGGTTACAAGCAGGAAACTGGACACCTGACCAGAAGACCAATCAGAAGACAAGATACTTTTAAATTCGGGTGAAGGGAAGTTTGGGTGTG
This sequence comes from Gopherus flavomarginatus, assembly GCF_025201925.1. Classification (NCBI taxonomy): domain Eukaryota; kingdom Metazoa; phylum Chordata; order Testudines; family Testudinidae; genus Gopherus; species Gopherus flavomarginatus. The sequence continues at coordinate 377,869,734 of NC_066617.1, forward strand.
AGTTCTTTGTTCTTTGTTCTTCTCTTGGAGGGTCTGAGAGAGACCAGACATTACTACAGGCTCTCTAAGTTTCTTTTCATATAGTAAGTAAAACAGGCGGTTTAGGCTTTTTAATTGTTTTACACTATTTGCATTTGTGGATCTGGCTGGTTAACTTTTATATGTGTAGTTGCTGGGAATATTTTGATTTGTATTGGTACTGTGAGGAAAGTCTCTTTCTGGTATCTGTAAACTATAGGACCCTGTATATTGACATTTTGAAGTTACAGAGATAATTCTTTACTTTTTCCTTTCTTTTATTAAAAGATTTCTTTTTAGATAACCTGATTGATTTTTTTTTTCTGTTTCCTTTGTGTTATTCCAGGGGATTGGGATAACTCACCAGGACGGGTAGGGGAGACAGAAGGAGGGAGAGATAAAATCTCTCTGTGTTTTCCTTGAATCTGTTTCCAGACTAGGGTATTAAAATCGATTTTAGATACGCAACTTCAGCTACGTGAATAACGTAGCTGAAGTCGAATTTCTAAAATCGAGGTACTCACCCGTCCAGACGGCGCGGCATCGATGTCCGCGGCTCTCCGTGTCGATTCCGGAACTCCGTTCGGGTTGATGGAGTTCTGGAATCGATGTAAGCGCGCTCGGGGATCGATACATCGCGTCCAGACTAGACGCGATATATCGATCCCCGAGCAATCGATTTTAACCCGCCGATGCCGCGGGTTAGTCTGGACGTGGGCTTTGTGGAAGGGAAGGGAGATGCTTCTCTGTATGGTGATTTAAGAGGTTAGATCAGTATCTCAGGATAGCCCAGGGAGGGAAGTTCTGAGAGGGGGAAGGTGGGGGAATGGTTTATTTCTCCTTGTTTTAAGAACCCAAGGGGTCTGGGTTCTTGGGGTCCCCAGGGAAGGTTGAGGAGGTCAGAGTGCCCCAAAACACTATATTTTTGGGTGGTGGCAGCCTATCAAATCTAAGCTGGTAATTAAGCTTAGGAAAATTCATGCTAGTATCTCATTTTCTGAACTCTAAGGTTCAGATCTGAGAAAGAATGCTATGACACACCCCAGGACCTCTGGAATTTTTTATTGGGTTCCTGTCCCATGACTACCTCTACCCCCTCCCTTTTATGATCCAAGCGGGTTGCATGACCTGAAGCCAGTTCATTTCTGAGTTCCTTCAAGGGAACAACATTACATGCTCATGCTCCGCACAATTCACTTCCTCAGATGACCTGATACCATGTGGTGGGATATAGTACCACCTTCAGAGTGCATGGAAACCCGGTGGGCCAGAAAGTACTCCACCCCGATCCCATTGCCCACCAAGGTGATTGGTTGGTGGGTCCTTCATGGAGCCATGAGCTCCGGCATGTACATGGCCCAGTTCACCCCCATTCCAGATGCCTGCCCATTTAGTGGCATGAGGCAGACCCTGGCGCATGCCTATGGAGAATGTGCAAGGTTGCAGCCCCTCTTCCTACATTTCCACAACTTCCACAGGAGGTTCTGGCTGCACTTTTCCCCAAACCTTTTCATCTCTGCTACCTGCTTTAGCTCAACATACAGGATGTGGCCTGCAGGTCCCTTGTGTTACAGGGGAAATATACTCCAATATTAATCTGTAAACTTATTAATAAGACAAATAACCAAATCCATTAGAAAATAAGAAACTTATAAGAAAAGATATATAGGCAAGCAAGCAGGCTAATCTATAGGGTACCACAGCTGCAGGATCCTAGTTGGTAATGACCAGGGACTTAGAAGTGATAGATGGAGGAAGACACGTTTGTGTATGGGTGAGTTAAAAAGGAAAGAGAGAGCTGGACCTGAATACATGAGGAAAGATAGAGAGTAGGGGGGTGGGGGAGAGAGAGAGCGAGATGAGAGAAAACCCACTGGAACAGGGACTCCCTGTCTCTGCCGTTCTGGGGAGCACTTTCCAAGGGAGACACAAACTCTCTCCCTGGTCCCAAACAGGCACCGTGTGTTCCAGGAACATTTCCCTCAGGGAAGACCAGATAGATTAATACTGGAACAAGAGCACTTGGGGAAACACAGAAGGCAAAGGAGACACATTTGGATGAAGAAAATGCCTTGTGGCACCTCCCTGGCCAGGCCCACTCCCCTTCCACATCTGAGTAGCTGCTCCAGGTTTTCTGTCACAGTTCCACTGAAGCTTGTGCAGCTGGACGCTCACCAGCTGAGTGTGTTTGGGGCCCACGAACAAGACTGTTCAGGCCCTGCCTCTGCCTCTGGGTTTCAAGGCTCACTCTAGCGGTGCAGCTTCCATTCTAGTGCCTCCCTCTGGGAGCAGAAACCTGCCCGCCAAGCACCAAGGCCCTGAGACTAGCTTTGGTTCGGCTCCTCCACACTCTCCAATTGCTTCAGCCCACCCTTCCCAGAGCTCCCCCTTGGGCGCACTCTGGTTCCAGTTTCTCCATTTTGGGTCTCCTGATTGCTAAACCAAACAGCCCCAGGCCTTGTAAAAGGGGTTGTGTGACACATGGCCAGAAAGAGTTAAGCAACTTGCAGCCTATTGACCCAGATTCACCCTTTGGAGTCAGGTTAGAAAAGTATGTAAATGGTAATTATGGCCATTCCACCTTAAGTAGGCTGGAACTTTTATATGTAGACTTTTATTATCAAAGAACTGGACGAAGTTCATGACTCTAGTAGTCTACGTTTACTGTCAGCTTGTTAGAGGTGACCAGTGTAACCAATGGTTTCCTGTCTAGGGCATTATTCGATTAATTCAGAAATGAAAAGGAAATATTATTAGATAGAACTTGGGAGCAATAATATCATTTTCTATATGTCTCCGTAAAGTTTCTGGTGACCTCTCTTTAACTGCTTTATATATAATAACCTTATGTTAATCCAGATAGTTAATTACCAGTGATGTTTAGGAAATAGAACGGGGTGGGCAAACTTTTTGGCCTGAGGGCCACATTAGGTTTCAAAAATTCTACAGAGGGCCAGTTTGGGGGGACTGCAGCCAGGCCCTTCTCCCTCTACAGGCAGAGAAAGACTCTGCTTGCTCCTGGCTAACCACCTCTTATATAGGCCCAGCTGAGGCCTGATTGGGGTGTGGCCCAGCTGCGGATGCTCCCCCAATCAGCCTAGTAGCTTTTCCCCTGCCACAACCCTCTCCCAGGGCTGTCTTTAAACCCCTCAAGGCAGGAGCGGGTGACCACCCCACTACACACACACCCCCTTCAAGATAGCACCCCTCAGGGTTGGAGAGTCTCCTGGCCTGGACCAGTCGCCCATGTGCCTCCAGAGCTGCCTGTTTCTTCCCGGAGTCCTCCAGCTGCTTCCAAAAGCGGGTCTCCTGCTTGGTGACAGCCGCATACTCATTCGCGAGGTACAAAGCCCTCGCTTCAGCATTGTGGTGGACCCGCTCTGAGGCTTCCAGCTATGTGCGCACAGGCCAGACTCCGCCAGGCCCTCTTCCCTGAGGGTCTGGGTGCCTATTGCGACTCTCTCAACAACCACCTGGGTCCCGGCCTTCTGCGGGGCCCAGTCCGTCTGGGTCTCTCTGTTCATAACTGGCGTGGCGACGGTCTGGGTCCTAGCATCTTGAGGGGTCCTCTCCATCCCAGCCACCACCTTCAACATGTTTGTTCCCATCGGGCAGACAGGCACCTCCTCCTACCACTGCTCAGTCCCTCTGACGTGGCAGTGCCTCTTTAGATGGCCCAGATCCTGGCAGCCCCAGCAGGCTTCCTGCTTGTGGGTTGCCTGGGACTTTCTGTTCTTCTGTTGGTCCCTCGCCAGGCCAGGCCTCCCTGGGTTGCCTTGGGCCATGGCCCTTGGGGCAGGGCACTGTCACCATAGATGGCCCTTCCGCCCACAGGTCCAACACAGCAACAGCCTCCTGGCTTCCCTCACCCGGCAGACTGCCAGAGGGACCTGCCGCTGTCCCTATTATGGGTGAGGCACCCTGCCCCCAGCCCAGTAGGGACAGTTCCACCTTTTGTGTCCACACCTGGCACAGGCATCACACGCCTTCCGTTCCATGCCAGGCCTCCTGGGCCTGGGCTCCTCCTCCCGCCCTCGGTAGCTCCTCCTGAACTCCTTCTGGAGGACCCTTATCAGGGCCCTCTGCTCCTCCGTCAGCTGGGCCATCTGTCCATTGGGGGCCAATTGCATCTCCCACAGTCCTCTATGGGTCTCCCAGCCCCCCTGCAGGTCATCAGCCCCCTTCCTCTGGTGTGCTGACACTGGGGCCAACCCAGGGACTACACCTGGGAACTCCACATAGAAAACCCGGGTGCACCTGGGATCCATCATCCCCTGTGTCACTCCAGTGTCTCTGGGCAATAGTTCCGCTGTCCTTACTCTGGCCAGACCAATTCTGCCCACATTCTCCACCACTTGTAAGTGTGTGGGGGGCTCACCCCTGCAGTGCCTCCTGCTGGTCACTTCTGGGAATTAGCTCGTCCAGGCTCCGGAGTGCCGTCTGCAGGCCAGTGTCCTGCTGCCGCTTGGCCACCGTGTCCCTCCCGGACCTGGTGCTCTGTTATCTGGGGTGCTGCCCCCTGGCAGTAACCCCTTTCTCTCAGGGTCTCCTTTCTCTGGGGAGCCTCACAAACTATCCTCTCCTCCCCTCAGTATCAGGCTACTGCCAGTCATCGTCTAGCCCCCGCACCCTGGGGCAGACTGCAGTATCAGCCTACTCTTCACTGGCAAGGTTGGGTTTGGACCTGCTGCCTTGGCCTACCCCTACCCCTGGGCTGCCCTCTGCAACCCCCGTACATGTTGGCCTTATGCTAGGCGGCAGTTTGGGGCTTTCCAGGCTGGAGCTCCCCAGCTCCTCTGCCTTTTCCCAGCCCTGCTCCACTCAGGTACCCTGTCTCTAGCTCCCTGCAGCCAGGCCCTTCTCCCGAGAGAGAGAGACAGAGGGACGGTTGAGTTCCTGGCTCCCAGCCTCTTATATAGGGCGAGCTGAGGCCTGATTGGGGCGTGGCCCAGCTGTGGCTGCTTCTCCAATCAGCCTAGTAGCTTTTTCCCTGCCACAGCCCTCTCCCAGGACTGTCTTTAAACCCCTCATGGCAGGAGCGGGTGACCACCCTGCTACAAGGCAGCTAACCCACAGAGCACCTCTTCTCCTTCAGCCGCTAAGGTTTGTGGGAAGGGGGCAGGGGCTCTTGGGGCAACCTGGGTCCTGTGTCAATACCCTGTCATGCATCGGTTCTCATCCCAGCAGTCTGATCCTTTCCATCTGAATCTGATGCCATCTTTCAACAATTTTTGTACCGCACACTCTGTCCAACTTTTCAGTCTGTGGGAACGGATCCCAGACTGTTGATGAATATCCTGATGGGTCTCATTAACACGTCACAAACAGCAGTCCAGCTACTCCTTAAATGGGAAGTGTGGATGAGGAGTCCTATGAAGATGTTGACACCTGTAATAGAGACAAAACGAGATTGCTTGTGACATTCACGGACATGATGACCACAGTGGACCGCCAGTTTTGGGGCTCGGAAAACAAGCACTGGGTGGTGGGATCATATCATCATGCATGTCTGGGATGCCAAGCAGTGGCTGCTGAACTTTTGTATGAGAAAAGGCACTGGCACAGGACTGTGTGATGAGCTCTCTGCCATACTGTGGCTCAAGGACATGAGAATGAGAGCTGCCCTGCTGATGAAGTGTGAGTGCATGGTGAGTGCACTGTGGATGCTGGCTACTCAAGACAGCTGCCAATCTGTCGCTAACCAATCCAGAGTGGCCAAGTTGACCATTGGATTCATGTTAATGCATGTTTGCAGGGCCATGAATCGCATCCTGGTCAGAAAAACCGTGACTCTGGGCAATGTATGTGACATTGTGACTGGCTTTGCACAGATGGGTTCCCTAACTACGGAGCGGTGATAGTTGAGACACATATTCCAATTCTGACACCAGACCACCTAGCCTCTGAGTACATTAATAGGAAGGGGTATTTCTCCATGGTTCTCCAGGCACTAGTGGATAACTGTGCACGTTTCTTGGAAGTTAACACAGACTGGTCCAGAAAGATGGACAACACATGCATCTTTCAGGACACAGGCCTGTTCAGGAAGCTGCAAGCCAGGACTTTCTTTTCAGACAACAAGATCACCATCGTCAAAATGCCCAGTGTGATCCTGGGAGACCCTTCCTACCCCTTCATGCCGTGGCTTATGAAGTCCTACATGGGAAGCCTTGACAGCAGCCAGGAGCCGTTCAACAATGGCTTGAGCTGCTGCAGAATGACTGTTGTGTGTGCTTTTGGCTGTTTTAAAGGCCCGGTGGTGAGGTCTGTATAGGAAGCTGGACATGGCCGATGACAACATCCCTGTGTTTATAGCTGTGTGCTGTACCCTGCATAATATTTGTGAAGGGAAGGGTGAAAGCTTCACTCAGGCATGGACCGCTGGGTCTCAGCGCCTGGAGGCTGAGTTTGAACAGCCAGAGACCACGGCTGTTAGAAGGGCAAAGCGCAGGGCTGTGAGGATCAGAGATGCTTTGAGGAAGCAATTCCTTGCTGAAAGGCAGTCATGTTTGGTGCCATGCATGGGAGTGCAGTGCTCCCAATGCTCGTAGGCATCTCTGATTGCTCCATATGATACACTGACTAGCAGTGTCTGTTGCTTTTCTGGTCTATGCTTTCTTTCACTTAATGCAATAAAGAATGTTTCACATGAAGTGATACATCTACCCAGTGTGTGGGAAAGGTGAAGGGAAGTGGTGTTTGGGGGTGCAGAATCATTACAGATTTGTGTACCTACAGGTGTCATATGCAATCTTGCTGTCTGGAGTGCCGTGTAACGGGTGCTGCACCTCATCTGAGCTGAACTGCCTGTGGATGGGCTTTGAGTGCTGTGGGTAATGGTTGGAGTCTGGAGGGCTGAACGGTGAAGGTGTACGTGTTGGAGGCAGCTGCAGGTGATATGAAGCAGGATGATGGGCAAACGGTGTTGGCGGTAACATGGGGTGCAAAGGAAAGAGGTTTGGGACAAGGACTGCTGTGGGGGGTGGGGCAGGCATGAAGCTGCTCTGTATGCAGTACTAGGAGCACCTGCATCAAGTCTGCTTGGCGCTCCCTAATATTTAGGAGCCTCTCAGAGGTTTCTTGCCAGCAGTCCACACTCTCCTGGTGCATACCCTCCTTTCACTGTCCCGTTACTCATGCATTTTTTTTATTTTTAGCAAGAGACTGCTGCATAACTTCATGCAGAAGGCCCTTCTTGGTTTTTTGAGGCCACATCCTGAGTCTGCACAGCCGTTCAACCAGCGGTAACAAGAAGGACTGTGATACAAAATATTGGCAATGAACTACCACTCTTAAGAAGGTCCCAGAGAAATAATAGGTGTGTACTGTGTAGTCTTCTATTCAATTTGAGATTAATTACAAGTTGAGCAGGGTTATTTCTGTTGTTTCTAGATCTGGAGCCCATAGGAACACAAGAAATCACAGGCAGATAACACATGCAATCACAAAGTCATCTATCTTGTAGTAGTTTTATTACAGTTACAATTAAAGTCATGATTACCCAACTAAATAGCAATTCAATACAGAGCTATGCACAAGTTACAAAGATAGTTATACTCACATCCTTGACAACAGTGTAAGAGGCTGATGGATCTCTCATGGCTTGATTAGCAGTAGAGGGATGGTTCCTGCTGCAGTCTCCCAGAGGGAGCTCAATTTGCCTATTCGTGGACACAGCTTTTTATACAATGGTTTTGTCTACAACTAGAATCTGTGCATGTACATGCTGTCATTGTTTCTCTCTTTCATATTGGTTTTCTTCCGTTGGAGACAGAGGGATCCCAAATCCTATAGGCTAAACAAATTGATGTTTCACCTCCATTTTATGATTAAGGCACATGCTGTTCATTTCATTGGTGCTGCAAATTTATGTCACAATGTTACTGGAATCTTAGGGCAACAGGGTTTCACTTTATTTGTGTTTCTTTTCTGTTTAAATTCTTTGCATATTATGATATTTGTGTGTGTGTGTGTGTGTGTGTGTGTGTGTGTGTGTGTGCGAGTTCTCAGGAAGTTTACAACAAATAAAAGGAAGTATTTCTTCACATGACACACAGTCAACTTGTGGAACTCCTTGCCAGAGGATGTTGTAAAGGCTAAGATAAGAACAGGGATAACAAAAGAACTAGATTTCTTGAGGTGAGGCAGGCCTCTGGTTGAAGGGACTCTGAGCAAAGACTCATATCCTTTTGCTAGCCTATTCCACCGGGGCAGTGCTGTCATAAACAGATAGCTAAGGGTTAATGTCTCTTTCACCTATAAATGGTTAACAAACAGTGACCTGCAAACACCTGACTAGAGGACCAATCAGGAGACAAGATACTTTCAAATCTCGTGGAGGGAAGCCCTTTGTTTGTGGGTTTTGGGTTTGGCTTTGTTCTCTCTGGGTCCTGGATGGGGCTAGAGGTGTAACCAGGTTACTGCCAATCTCCCTGCTACAGTCTCTTATCTATTCAGAATTGTGAGCAAGAAAAGGCGGTCATAGTCTTTTAATTTGTTTTTTTTTTTCATTTACATATGTGTACTTGCTGGAAGTAGCTTAAATTGTGTTTCTGCTGGAGAAAGTTTCTTTCTATTGTTTATAAGTTGAAAGATCCTGTAACTGTTTACCATCTAAAGTGCAGAGATAAACCTTTTACTTTTTTTCTTTCTTTTTTTATTAAAAGTTTTGCTTTTAAGACCTGTTGATGTTTTCTCCTAGTTAAGGTTCAAGGGAATTGGTGGGGAGAAGGGAAGGATAAATTTTCTCTTTGTGTCATATTCACGCAGCTTGTATTGCCTCTGGGTGAGGGGGAGGGTAACACTCCTCTCGGTGTGGTGATTCAAGAAGTTGAATCAGGCGATCTCCTAGTGTTCCTAGGGCGGGAAGGAGCTGGGAGGAAGAAGGGAGGGGGAAGGGAATGGTTTATTTCCCTTTGTTGTGAGACTCAAGGAATCTGGGTCTTGGGGTCCCCTGGGAAGATTTTGGGGGGACCAGAGGGTATCAGGCCCTAAAAATTCCTGATTGGTGGCAGTGCTACAGAATCTAAGTTGGTAATTAAGCTTAGGGGAATTCATGCTAGTACCCATATCCTGGACGCTAAGGTCCAGAATTGGGAATTATACTACGACAAGTGCATAAGCCAGGAAAGTTCCACGAAGAAGCGGGACCATTGATCTGCTTGCATCTGTTAGGAATTCTTGAAAGGACTCACCTTACTTTTCTCTTCTAAGGAGAAAATTCTAGCCTTTGAATGTTTTCCTCTTTTGCAGTACGCAAGGCTCTTCAAAATTCTGAACAAGTGTGTAATAACCTGCCTTGCATGGTGTCAAGTATCAGAGGGGTAGCCGTGTTAGTGTGGATCTGTAAAAGCAGCAAAGAATCCTGTGGCACCTTATAGACTAACAGACGTTTTGGAGCAGGAGCTTTCGTGGGTGAATACCCACTTCCTCAGATACATGTGGGTATTCTGACGAAGTGGGTATTCACCCACGAAAGCTCATGCTCCAAAACGTCTATTAGTCTATAAGGTGCCACAGGATTCTTTGCTGCTTGTGTAATGACCTGCTCCCTCTGCCTGTCTGTGGCTATGTCTACATCACAGACCTTACAGTGGCACAGCTGTAGCGCTGAAGATGCAGCACTATAATGTCTCCTGAATGGCCGTTCTATGCCTATGGGAGAGAGCTCTCCTTCCGACATCACCAAACCACCCCCAGTGAGTGTTTCCCGCTCAGGCAGCGCTGACCACATCAGCACTTCTGGTAATTTCACACTCGTGACCGACAAACGTTTTATTGAAAAACTTGCTAGTGTAGACAAAGCCTGACTTGCATGCTAGTAAAGACGCCTACTACCTCAAGTCCTGACATGTTTAAAAAGATTTCAATGTCTGCTGGTTTCTTCCTCAAAAAGCCCAGATCTTGAATAGATCTATCTCAAACCTCTGTCGGAATCTCTTCTCGGAGTCCAGTGCACTGCCTGAGACTTTCAACTCCTTGGGTGTTTCCAGTTGTTCCATCTCTTTGATGGCTCCTTTGTCCCTTCACCACAACCCTGTTATCTCAGCCCTCTCCTCCCATCTCCCCTCTGGTAGCCTGGGTTGGGCAAAGTAAGAAGGAGGCCCGGTCTCCACTTTAAGAAGGGAGGCGTGATTAGAACTAAAGAATAGTTACAAAACTAATGGAGAGCCATGCACTCCCAACTGTGTGTCTGCTGCAGCCGCCACTCAATGGCCCATTCTCTTTAGACCCGATCTAGTTCCCCTTTATGTGCGCCCTCTTTTTACAGGCCCAGGACATACTTCTAACAGCCAGGTGAGGGCTGGACACTTCAGGCACACCCAGCAGTCTGGAGTCCCCTTTCTTAGTGCTGTTACTCCTCCACTTCTCCTGTCTCCCTCTTTCAGGTTTGTCACACACAGTAGCTGTGTCTTATCTTCAGTTGATTTATAAGCTCCTTGGGACAGTGGTGGTTTCTCCTTCTTCATTTGTAAAAAGCCCAGCACAAGGGGCCCTGAACTGGACAGGGACCTCTGCAGCGGAAATTTTCTTAAACAATGCAGGACTTGAGGCAGTGAGTGTCTTCGCTAGCATGCAACTCAGGCTTTGTCTATACTAGCACTTTAAAAAAAATAACAAAAGAACCAGTGTGGTGAGGGCTACCTGAGTAGGAAATGCTCGTTGTGGGGTGGTTTGGTGATGTTGGTAGGAGAGTTCTCTTGAATAGGCTAGAGCGGCCATTCGAGAGACCTTACAGCAGTGCATCTTCAGCGCTACAGTAGTGCTACTGTAAGGTCTGTGGGGAAGACGTGGCCTCAGGCAGGCAGAGGGAGCTGGTTATTACACACTTTTGCAGAAATTTGAAGAGCCTTGAGTACTGCAAAAGAGCAAAACATTCAAAGGGGAAAAGTTTCACCTTATAAAAAAAAGTAAGTTGAGTCCTTTCAAGAATCCCTAACAGATGTAAGCAGGTCAGAGGTCCCGCTCTTGTGTGGAACTTTTCTGGCTTATGCACCACCCCTGTGGAATGGGCTAGTGAAAGGATCTGAGGCCTTACAAAAAGGATCAGAACATGCAAATCACCTTATTTGGGTCCATTTCGTTTAGGTTCAGTAAAGAATAGAGACAATGGTACATAATAGACTTTACAGCATAATATTATATAAAAACCATTAATAATTAAAAATATTTAACATGTTTAACATCCCATGTCAACTTCTTTATTCTAAACATGATGATATTAATTAAAACACAACTTAGAGTGAATAACATTCATCTCAAGTTTAAGAGTACACCCTTAGTCGCTCTCTGGGACTTCTTAAGAGTGGTGGTTTGTTATCCCTATTTTCTATTCCCCTGGCCCAGGGTAACTCCAGGTCAATTTGAGGGAAGTGGCCATTTTTTTCAGGGTTTGAGTTTGTCCCATTGGTTTCAGTCTCCTCAGGAAATATTGCTCTATGCCTCCATGAACCCTGATCAGACTAAAAGTCCAAAGTTTTAGCCGGCCTCACCTTGGGAGAGGCAGTTTGTGTTTGTGCTAGGTAAGTGAATTGTGATTGTCTTTGTGATCATCTGTGTCATTGCTCTGTCTAGTGTTAACAGTGGTGCCTCTGTAAAATGTTGCATTTTGGCTTCATAAATGCTACTTCAGGATCACAGTCCTCCTCATATTCGCTGGCCGAGTGGAAGTGGCTTCAGAAAAGCAAGGAGGACCTTCTGCATTATGTTACGAAGCAGTCCTTTGCTGAAAATCAAAAAATGCAAAAGTGATGGGACAGCGAAACGAGGGTACGTGCCAGGAGAGTGCAGCTTGAATGCAAAATGACGAAGCGGCTCTTAGACATTAGAGAACGCCAAGCAGACTCGATTCAGGTGCTCCTAACACTGCATACAGAGCAGCTTCATGCTCGCCCACCCCGCTGCAGTCCTTGGATCAAAACTCTTTCCCTTGCGCCCCTATGTCACCTCCAACACAGTTTGGCCACTGTGCTATTTCGTATCGCCACAAGCTGCTTCCAACACCGACACCTCCACTGTCCAGCCCTCCAGACTCCAACCATTACCCGCAGCACTCAAACCCCATCTACAGGCAGCTCAGCTCAGATGAGGTGCAGCACCAGTTATACCGCACTCCAGACAGCAAGGCTGCATATGACACCTGTATATACACAAATCTGTAATGATTTCGGACCCTGCCACACCTCCCTCCACCCTTCCCTCACACTGCACAAATGTGTCATCCCATTTGTGCCTCTCCAACCTTTTTTTTAATATTAATCAATGCATTTTTTTTGTTTGAAAGCAGTCTTTATTGCATTAAGTGAAAGGAAGCATAGCCCAGAGAAGCAAGAGGCACTGCTAGTCAGTGCATCATATGGAGCAATCACAGACTCCGAATAGCACTGGGACCACTGCACTCCCGTGCAAGACATGAAACATTACTGCTTTTGGCAATGAATTGCTGCCTCAAGGCATCTCTGATCCTCACGGCCCTGCGCTGCCCCCTCACAGCGCTGGTCTCTGGCTGTTGAAATTCAGCATCCAGGCACTGACACTTGAGTGATACTTTCACCCTTCCCTTCACAAATGTTATGCAGGGTACAGCATGCTGCTATAAACATAGGGATGTTGTCATTGGTCAGATCCAGCTTCCCATACAGACTTAACCAGTGGGCCTTTAGAAAAGCCGAAAGCACACGCAACAGTCATTCTGCACTGGTGCAACCTTTTGTTGAGCTGCTCCTGGCTGCTATCAAGGCTCCCCATGTATGGCTTCGTGAGCCATGGCATCAAGGGGTAGGCAGAGTCTCCTAGGATCACAATGGGCATTTTGCCCTCCCCTACAGTGATCTCATTGTCCGGGGAAAAAGGCTCAGCTTGCAGCTTCCTGAATAGGCCTGTGTTGTGAAAGATTTGTGTGTCATGCACCTTTCTGGAATAGCCTGGGTTAATGTCCATGAAATGCCCAATGTAATCCACAAGCGCCTGGAGAACCATTGAGAAACACCCCATCCTATTAACGTATTCAGAGGCTAGGTGGTGTGGTTCATAATTGGAATACACGTGCCATCTATCAACCCTTCACAGTTAAGGAACCCATCTGTGCAAAGCCATCCACAATGTCACACACATTACACAGAGTCACATTTTTTTTCTGAGCAGGATGTGATTAATGACCCTGCAAACTCCAATGGTTGACTTGCCCACTCCAAATTGGTTAGCGACCAATCAGTAGCTGTCTGGAGTGGCCAGCTTGCAGAGTGCAATCACCATGCGATTCTGCATCATCAGAGCAGATCTCATTCTCATGTCCCTGAGCCACAGGGTGGGGGCCAGCTCACCACACGCTCCCATGCAAGGGCCTTTTCTCATGCAAAAGTTCTGCAGTCACTTCTCGTCATCCCAGACTTGCATGATGACATGATCCCACCTCTCGGTGCTTGTTTCCTGACCCCAAAATGGCATTCCACTGGGGTCAGCACGTCCGGGTATGCCACAAGCGAGCTCGTGCTGTCTCCACTACACATGACAACATTTTGGTCGGACTCCTCATCCTCATTTTGTCGCTTTAGGAGTAGCTGGACTGCCATTAATGCAATGTCACTGAGATCCTTCAGCATATTCATCAACAGTTTGGGATCCATTCCCGCAGACCGTAATGTTGGACAGAGTGTGCAGTGCCAATACTGTTGAAAGATGGCACCAAATGTGGAGGGAAGGGTAAGGAGTGCTGGGATGAGAACCGATGCACGACGGGATATTGAGACAGGACCCAGGTTGCCCCATGTCCCCCCATCCCCTTCCCACAAACCTCGGCAGCTGAAGGGGAAGAGGTGCTCAGTGGGATACCCACCCAGAGTGCACCACTCCGAATGCCGCTGCAAGTGCTGCAAGGGCCGTCAGCATGGTGGTGCCATTGTGCTGGCAGCTGACAGTGTGAACACACAGCAGCGCGATCCCTGCAGCGTTCTCTGAGTGGGGTTCACTCCCGGATCGTTACATCTGCCAGTGTGGACGCAGCCTAAGTCTGTTCCCCTGAAGCGCCCCCAGTGACTGTGATGCGTTGGCAGGTTTCTGAGTGGGAGCGGAAGTGGAGTCCCAGAGTTCACACCTCACAGGAGCAAGGAGCTCATAAACAGCAGCTAGTTGTGAAAAACTCAGATTCACCTTGACAGGATGGCAATGGCTAAAAGTTGCCTCCACCAGCCTGTCCTCTGCATCCCACCCAGTGAACAGTCCCTGAAAGAGCGGGAGTCCATTTCCCTCTTGGTGTAACAGAGAGACCATGGTTACAGGAGGGACGTCAGGACTCCTGGGTTCTATCTGCAATCCTGTCCATCATTCTCTGTGTGACCTTGGCCAGCCCTATCTCCAAGTGCCTCAGTTTACCTATCTGTATACTGGGGATATTTTCATAATGACTAACGATTTTGAAGATCCTTCAGTGATGGGTGCTGCACTTTATGATGATACTGAGGAGATTTATTGATCTCTGATGCCATAAGGACAGCCCCATATGTCTGTACAAAGTGCATACGTCTCCCCTCAGTCATCTTTATCCAGATCGGCCTGCCTCCCATCTACCTGTCCATCCTGGGCATTTACAGGGTCCCTGAGCCTACGGACATCTAGGCATTATTCCTTATTTTCTTTTAATCAGCTATGCTTTATAAATATACACATATTCACAAAACAGTCAATTCCTCTCTGACTCGGGAAAGAGCCCAGGAGTTCTCATCTCCCTTTGGGAAGGTTCCTTAAATACTGTTTACTTCTAAAGCTGGATAATTAGCACAGAAGCTGAGACAGGCTTGTCTACAGCCTGTTTACATTCAGATGCTCTCTTCTCCTTTCAAGGCTGAATGAACCCCACTAGGAATTCACAGAGCTATATTAGAAACTGTGCACACCCTTGTGTCAGCTCTTGGCATGGGATGTTGCTGAAGATGCTCAGTTGAGAGAGGTGTGAGTCACGGATACCTGAGGTGGATTCCATGGGAGGACACTTCTGTCTCAGAATTCACAGGTACCCATCTCTCGCTGAGGAGCTCACCTGATCGGCAAACCCTGTGCAACATGGGTGTGGAGGGATAGAGAGTAAGTCTGTGTCCTTTCTGCTCTGCACAACCATGACACATCCCAGAGCCCTTGCCATAAGTGATGAGTTTGCTATAGAATCACTGGGAAAAATGTCACTATTATCTGTGCACGCCTGCGCATCCTGCCTGATGGCCTCCAGCCCCAAGGTGGTGCATTTCAGTGGCACAGTGAATCCTTCAGAGAACATGTCCTGTACTTTGGTCAGGCCCCAGTGAGGCAAAACTCCCCTTAGAGCAAGAACTGAGTACAGATGTCAGGAATCAACTGTGCATTAATGCACAGACACTGTCACCCCCTCCTCTTGCATTTCAGGGCTCTATCTGTTAATGAGGAATGGGGACAGGGGCTTCTACCTGACTTTTATTTGCTGCAAAGCATGTAGGTGCTACTGTTCTTCACTAGAATAATAATGAAAAATTTTCAACATGGGTAACACATATTTTCTCCTAGCTTCATTCGAGAAATTGGCTGAACTGTTATGCCTGAAACTTTCAAAAAATAATTCTTCTCGAAGCAGACACCCAGCATGATAAATGTCAGTCCAAACACGTAAAATTTGGCAATTTATAAGAAACTGAAAATGAGGTCTTCTAATGGAAGGTGTCAGACAGCCTTAACTACAGGAGATGCCACCAGCACCACCTACAATGGCCAATCCATTTGTGAATCCCATTCTTCTATGCTCTTTGCTCCACTAACGTTAGTAGCAAGGATTTCTACAGGCCAAATAGGAATTATGGTAGCAATTATCTTTTCTCAATGTTATATGTTCAGACTTTCAATTTAACTAAATGTTCCCTTGTTCATGTTATGAGACACATTAAATATAAATGCCTTACCTACTTTTTTTATCAGTAGATCCATAGGGTTTAAGATCAGAAGGGACAATCTGATCATCCAGTCTGAACTGCAGTAAAGCACAGACACATTAAATTTCACTGTAATCTCTGGATTGAGCTGAAAGACTTTTGTGTGACTAAGGCCAGGTCTACACTAGGATTTTACATCATAGAATGATAGTGTCAAAGAGATATAAGGGAAGGCAAAGTCCTTTTTTTGTCTTTGTCTTCTTAGACTGTTGGCCATTCACACATCTTTGGAAAACCTCCACAGAAGGAGCTTCCATGACTTCCCTGGGAGTCTGTTCCATTGGCCTCCTGTACTTAAGGTTAGGAAGATTTTCCTGAAATTTAATTGAAATCTGCTAGGCTGGAATTTGAACCCATTGCCTCTTGTCCTGCCCCACTCCAGTAAGACAGAATAAGTTTCCTCCACCTTTCTATGGCAGACTTTCAGGTATTTGAAGACCACTATCATGTCCCCCATTAATTTCCTCTTTTACAAATAAACATACTGGTGCCTTCAGCTTGCTCATTCGGCTTGCATTCCATCCCTTGGATAACGTTTGTCACTTGCCTATGGATCCTTTCCAGTTTCTCTACATCCTTTCTATACATTGGTGAGCAAAATTGGACACATTACTCCAATTTAGACAACACTGTTTAGAGGCATACTATCACACACCATGATTTGCATTTTATATTTCTGCTAATATAAACTTACATTGCGTTTGCCAATTTTTAAACAGGAAAAAGTTCCACACCCCAGAGAGATGTAACTATATCATAGAATCATAGAACTGGTAGGACGAGCACCATCTGTAACATTCCTGACAGGTGTTTGTCTACTCTGCTTTTAAAAATCTCCAATGATGGAGATTCCACAACCACCATACACAAATTATTCCAGTGCTTAAAAACTCTGATAATTAGGAAGTTTCTCCTAATGTCAAACTTAAACTACGCTCCTGCAATTTAATTACATAGCTTCTTGACCTATCATCAGAGGTTAAGAAGAATATTTTTCTCCCTCCTTGTAACAACCTTTTAGATATTTGAAAATTGTTATCATGTCCCCTCTCAGTCTTCTGTTTTTCAGAGTAAACAAACATAGTTCTTTTAGTCTTCCCTCATATGCCATGTTTTCAAGACCCCTAATCATCCTTTTCTCCAGTTTTACAAGATCATTTTGATTTTTTCTCATATTCTCCAAAGGACTTGAAACCCGTCCCAACTTGGTACCATCTGCAAACTTAATAAGTTTACTCTCTATGCCATAATCTAAATTGTTCATGAAGACATTGAAAAGAACCGGACCAATAATTGATCCCTGTGGATTCCCACTTATTATGCCCTTCCAGCATCACTGTAAACCATATATAACTATTTTCTGGGACCAGTTTTCCAATCAGTTATGCACCCACCTTATAGAAGCTCCATCTAGGTTGTATTTCTCTAGATCCTTAATGTGAAGGTCATGTGAGACTCTATCAAAGGCCTTTCTAATATCAAAATATATATCTACTGCTTCCCCCTATCCACAAGGCTTATTAGCCTGTCAAAGAAAGCTATCCAGATTGTTTGACATGATTTGTTCTTGACAAATTCATGCTGACTGTCACTTATTCCCTTATTATTTTCTAGACGTTTGCAAATTGATTCCTTAAATATTTGCTACATTATCTTATCTGGTAGATAAGTTAAGCTGACTGCTCTGTAATTGCCTGGAGCGCCCTTATTTCCCTTTTTATAGACAGACACTATATGTACTCTTTTCCAGTCTTCCTGAATCTACCCTGTCTTCCATGACTTTTCAAAGAGAATTGCTAATGGCTCAGATATCTGCTCAGTCAGTTCCTTCAGAGTATTCTAGGATGCATTGTTTAGGCCCTGGTGACTTGAAGGCATCTATCTTTTCCAAGTAACTTTTAACTTCTTCTTTCCCTTTCTTAGCATCTGAACCTACTCCATGTTCACTGGCGTTCTCTATCTTAGTTGTCCAAACACCGCCAATTTTTTTGGTGAAAACTGAAACAAAGAAGTAATTAAGAACCTCTGCCATTTCCACATTTTCTGTGATTATTTCCCCTCTTCATTTAGTAACAGGCCTACCTTGCCCTTGGTCTTCCACTTGCTTATAAAGAAAGTTGTCCTGTTACCCTTTAAAAGCAGCAAAGAATCCTGTGGCACCTT
This sequence comes from Gopherus flavomarginatus, assembly GCF_025201925.1. Taxonomy (NCBI): domain Eukaryota; kingdom Metazoa; phylum Chordata; order Testudines; family Testudinidae; genus Gopherus; species Gopherus flavomarginatus. Next base: position 377,887,865 of record NC_066617.1, read on the forward strand.
ATAGACTAACAGACGTTTTGGAGCATGAGCTTTCGTGGGTGAATACCCACTTCCTCAGATGCATCTGAGGAAGTGGGTATTCACCCACGAAAGCTCATGCTCCAAAACGTCTGTTAGTCTATAAGGTGCCACAGGATTCTTTGCTGCTTTTACAGATCCAGACTAACACGGCTACCCTCTGATACCTGTTACCCTTTATGTCCCGAGCTAGTCTGATTTCGTTTTGTGCCTTGGCCTTTCTATTTTTGCCCCTACGTACATACTGCCAGCTGTCTTCTATTGTTTTTTTCCCCTTAGCCTTGCTACCCATGAATCTTGCCTACCAACTCCTTGAGTTTGTCAAAGTCTGCCTTCTTGAAATCCTTTGCCTTTATTTTCCTGTTTTCCCTCCGTTGTAATTTGTTTCCACTTATTGTAGGATCCTTTTTTGCTTTTTAGAACATTGTAGATCTCCTGGTTAAGCCACTGTGGTCTCTTACCATACTTCCTATCATTCCTACATAGTTGGGTAGTTTGCTCTTGTCCCTTTAATAATGTCTCTTTGAAAACTGCCTGCTGTCTTCAAATGTTTTTCCCCTTAGACTTGCTTCCCAAGAAATCTTACCTACCAACTCCCTGAGTTTGCTAAAATCTGCCTTCTTGAAACCCATTGTCTTTATTTTGCTGTTTTCCTTCCTACTATTCCATAGAATCATGAACTCCATCATTTCAAGATCACTTTCCCCCAAACTGTCTTCCACTTTCAAATTCTCAACCAGATCCTCCTTCTTTGTCAAAATCAGGTCTAGAACAGCCTCTCTCCTAGAAGTTTTCTCCTGCTCCTGGAACAAAAAAAAATGCTCCCAATGCATTCCAAGAACTTATTGGATAATCTATGCCCTGGTGTGGGTAGCATGAGATGAATTCTTCCATCAACCTAGCTACCACCTCTCAGGAATTACATGTGCTGAGGGGAGAACCCTTCTACCTGTGTAAGTAGTGTCTATACTGAAGCACTATGGCAGCACCGCTGTAGCATTTTAAGTGTAAACAACCCTTCAAGCAGATCTTTCAGAAAAAACATCCAGTCTGGATCTGCCAACATGGGGAACTGGAGAATCCAACACGTCCCTTCTCAGTGTGTCCAAGTGGTTAACCACCCTCAGTGTTAAATATTTGACCATAATTTCTAGCTGGAATTTACCTGGCTTTGGCTTCCAGCCTTTCGGTCTTGCTCAGCCTTCCTCTGGTAGATTACAGAGTCCATTAATATCCATGATTTTTTCCCCATGAAAGTCTCTGCTTGATCATCTTTTTCATAATTTAAAGAGATATGCACCTTCAAGTCTAACAGTCCGACTTTTTCTCTATCCTCCAATCATTTTTGTGTCTCTTTTCTGCTTCCTCTCCAAGTTTTCAGCATCTTTTTTCAAATGTGGAACAGAAGTGGATGCAGTTTGTTTCACCAGTACCATGTACAGAGGTAAAATCCTTCCCCTGCTCCAACTCACCATTCCCCTGTTTATGCATCCGAGAACCACATCATCCCTTTATGGTACAGCATCGCACTGGGAGCTCACAATGAGTTGGTTTTCCACAGTGTCCCCTAAATCCTTTTCAGGATCCTTGCATTCCATAAAACAGTGCTGTAGTGTGTGGGTCGGGCCTGCATTACCTGTTCCATGAGGATCATTTTGCATTTGACTATATTAAGATATTTTCTTTGCATGGGCCCCATTTTCCAAATGCTCCATATCAATCGGTGCGCCTGCCCTAGTCTCATTATTGCAACCACTCTGAAAATCTTTGGGTCATCCACAAATTTTTCTGCAGTGATTTTCTGTTTCCTTCCAGATCATTGATGAAAATACTGAATAGCATCAGGTCTAGAACTGATTCCTGCAGAACCCCACTACAAACATCCCTATTTACTGACAAAGGCCTATTGACTAACACTTTCTGAGATCCATCTGTTAGCCAGTTTCAGTCCATTTTAAATGATCTCTACTGATATTACATGATGTTATTTTTTTACCTCAATGTTTTCCCCTGCTAAATCAAATGCCTTTGAGAAATCAAGGTTTGTTACGTCTGCGCCGTTCCCTTGATCAATCAATGTGTACTCTCATAAAAGGATGAAATCAGGTTTATTTGACAAGCTCTGTTTTGCATAAACCTTGTTGGTGACTGGCATTAATTATATTTCTGGACATTTTTTTAACTAACCCCATACCAGCTTTTCCATTTTTTCTTAACCTTGTCAATTATTTTATATAAAAAAAAAATCCCTTTATTTTTAATGCTATACATTGAACACAGGAACTGACATAAACTTTTCTAGGATTTCTCTTGTTAATATACTTAATAACCTCCTTTTTTTGATCCATAGCCCTGCCAAACATGGAGTGTTCCCTGATGTCTTAACGTCCCTTATCAATTTTCATGACTTCCTAACTCTATTCTTGGCTATCTATTTTCCCTTTTTCTCTTTGTTACATATCGCTTCCCCCTACTAACTGATGCTTTCACTTGGCCACTGAACTGGGTTTACATCCAAAGTTGTTCACTTTGTTGACTGTGGAATAATGTTTTTCTGCTATCTAATAAACTTATCAAAGAATTACCAATTTCCATTCATATTTTTCTGTCTAAATTTTTTCTACCAATCAGTTTTTATGACAATTTTCCTTACCTTTGGGGAATTAGTCCCCTTGGAGCACTAAGTCTATAGATAGCACTGGTTGGGAACTGACCATTTGAATAAAAATCAGTTTCATTTTTTATTTTCCTCCCTTATGTCATATGCTCCCTTCTTTGTCTCTTGTGTAAACTAAAGAATCTCAGATTTTTCATAGATACATAGATTCTAGGACTGGAAGGGACCTCGAAAGGACATGGAGTCCAGTCCCCTGCCCTCGTGGCAAGTCCAAATACTATCTAGACCATTCCTGATAATCATTTATCTAACCTGCTCTTAAATATCTTCAGAGATGGAGATTCCACAACCTCCCTAGGCAGTTTATTCCAATGTTTAACCATCCTGAGAGTTAGGAACTTTTTCCTAATGTCCAAACTAAACCTCCTTTGCTGCAGTTTAAGCCCATTGCTTCTTGTTCTATCCTTAGAGGCTAAGATGAATAAGTTTTGTCCTTCCTCTTTATGACACCCTTTTAGATACCTGAAAACTGCTATCATGCCCCTTCGCAGTCTTGTCTTTTCTGAACTAAACAAACCCAATTCTTTCAGCCTTCCTTCACAAGTCATGTTCTCTAGACCTTTAATCATTCTTGTTGCTCTTCTCTGGACCCTCTCCAATTTCTCCACATCTTTCTTGAAATGTGGTGCCCAGAACTGGACACAATACTCCAGTTGAGGCCTAACCAGCGCAGAGTAAAGCAGAAGAATGACTTCTTTTGTCTTGTTTACAACACACCTGTTAATGCATCCCAGAATCACATTTGCTTTTTTTTTGCAACAGCATCACGCTGTTGACTCATATTAAGCTTGTGGTCCACTATGACCCTTAGATCTCTTTCTGCCATACTCCTTCCTAGACAGTCTCTTCCCATTCTCTATGTGTGAAACTGATTGTTCCTTCCTAAGTGGAGCACTTTGCATTTGTCTTTGTTAAACTTCATCCTGTTTACCTCAGACCATTTCTCCAATTTGTCCAGATCATTTTGAATTATGACCCTATCCTGCAAAGCAGGTACGATCCCTCCTAGTTTGGTATCATCAGCAAACTTAATAAGCGTACCTTCTATGCCAATATCTAAGTCGTTGATGAAAATATTGAACAGAGCCGGCCCCAAAACAGACCCTGTCAGAAACTCGCTTGTTATACCTTTCCAGCTGGATTGGGAACCATTAGTAACTACTCTCTGAATATGGTTATCCAGCCAGTTATGCACCCACCTTATAGTAGCCCCATTGCAATGTGATGAACTGGGGAGTCAGTCTATGTGCACTACACTGAGTTGCCACCTTTCTAATCGCTGGTAGCTGGATCCCTGAAATTACTATCTTGCCCCATCTCTTCTGTCAAGCCTCAACCCCACTGTGTGTCTTTTCCCGAAGGTCCTGCCCCTGTCACTTGCTCCTGTCTTCCCCTCCCCTTGTGAGCTGTGACCCAGTCATCTCTAAAACCAATATGGTCTGATATCTTGTGGCAAATCATTTAAGGACACTGGTTAGTGTTAACATTTTAACGTTTATTCTTAATTTGTTACTAACTCTGTGGAGAGAGAAACCCCATCAAGACTCCTAGGATCTATCTCAGCTCTGGGAGGGAGGTGGGGTATATTGTGATATAGCAGGAGGCAGATATATCTGGGGTCTAAATAAGAAGATCAGAATGGCCATACTGGGTAAAACCAATGGTCCACATAGCCCATTATCCTGTTTTCTGACAGTGCCCAGTGCCAGGTGCTTCATAGGGAATGAACAGAACATGGCAATCGGCCTGTGATTCCTGTGGAGCACCTCAGCAGAAGAGGGAAGACGTCCTGAGCCCGGGCTGCCTCCGCTTCAGCTGGACAGAGTTCAAGCCTCCAACCCCAGTAGGAGCCACTGGGGGAGGAGGAGAGACCAGAGCGCCACGGTTGGAGCGGTAGAAGAAGCCTTCCATTCAGGCTCCCCCAAGCCCTAGCCGCAGCCACAGAGCGGAGGCAGGAGTTGCGAGGGGAGCAGGGGAGAGAAGACCAGAGGAGAAAAAGCCCCCAACCCAACAGGAGCCACTGCAGGAGGAAGCCCTGAGCTCGGTGCTTGGTGCTGTGGCAGGAGTTGTGGGGATATAGGGGAGAGGAAGGGACAGAAGATTTGAGCTTAGCTTCTGGGCTGCTGCAGAACACAATTAAGCATGTACCACCCCTATTTATGCGCTGCCGCTGAAGGTGGAACTGATGTCCCTACCAAGAGCAGCTGTACAGGGGAAGAACTACTACCATTCCTCCCCATAACCAACAGATTAGTGGCTAGGAGCCTCAGGATCTCAGCAGCACAGGACATCAGATTTCATGAAGGACAGCTGATTTCTTGGTCCATGCCATGTTTTTCACGGCCGTGAAATTGGTAGGGCCCTACTCATTTCTGTCTTCTCCATCTTCCATACCGCTGCCACTCCTGTGTTGTCTATTTCACCTGACCTTGGACAAACCTCAGGAGGAGGTTTTTTGGCTCCCTTCCCTGATCCTTTAGGGGCTTCTCTCTTCCCTCCATCTCCCTTTCCCTTTCTAGAGATAGAGATGGGTTGTGCGGCACCACCAATATAGTCAACGCATCAATGGTCTGCTCTCTTTGCCCATCTCTGTGGGCCACAGGTTGTAACGGGAGCCCAACCAGAGGGTCATCATAGGTCCATGACAGCATCCCCCACTGTACTGCTGGATGAGCTTCACCATTTTCTGTTGGACACCTGTGATTTCGAGGGTAAGGTGAAGCTCCCTCAGAAGTGTTGAGGAGACTTCCATCTCAACCTCTGGGCCACAAGGGCTGTTTTGGAGAAGTAGAGGGGAACCAGAAGGCAGGACATCCTGGTCTACCGCTGGGCCTGCAAATTCTGAAACAAGCTTTTCAGGTTGGTCAGAGATTGTTGCAAGGCTGGCTGGGGATCCTCCTGCTCACAAGGATCCTCTGCAGCCCTCAGAATGAAGCCAACCATCTTTTCAACATTGAACACCAGAGGTTCTAAAGTGGTCTCCACAGTTTGCAGATGCTCTCCTTCCTTTGTGACGTAGGGTACTGTGTGACTTGCCTGAAAGAAACCCACATGGATCCAGCCGCCAAGACTAGTTGGTGGCTAGAGTGGGAGACCAGGTATATTGTAGACACCTCAGCACTCATTCAGCTGGGGTGGCCACCCTGTTCTCCCCCAATCTACAGCCTGAGATGCTGGAACTTGCTAAGGTCATACCAAATTGCCTGCTTCACCTCCAGGTCTGTGTGGAGGGGCTAACATTGAATCTGTTCACTACCAGTGCAGACCCAGAGTGGGAGTGTTTCTATCAACAGACCTCTGCCTTCCTTGGCACCTTGGATCCTCACTAATGCCTGGTCCTGAGTGGGGATTTTAATACCATTGTTGAGGACCAGAATCACTCAGGGATCTAGAGCAGCCAGGCCACTGCAGGCATCCTTAGAGAGATTGTCAATCATCACTCCCTGGTGGATTTCTGACCAACACCCAGATGACAATTCCACCTTTACTTATGCTCAGGTGGACATCAATCAGTTGTGCCACTCCTATATGCATTTTATTTCCATCTTGCCAGGGCTCATTCCTCCAGCATTTGGCCAGCCCAGTTCTCGGCCCTCCATGGAGTGGCCATCATGGCCTATTTGTCTCACAGCTCACTTAGGGCTCTTACCCTTCAGATCCCTCTGCACATACTCCAGGAGGCGGGGCCTAACTTATTTCCTAGTGCTCGGGTTTTCCCTGAATGGGTTCTGCAAGAGAGTGCTCTCCACCCAGCCCTCACCCCAAGACCTCTGGACTTTTTGATTGGGCTCCTGCCCCATGAGTCCCTTTGGCCCCCTCCCTTTCATAAGCCGAGCTGGGTGCACACCCTGCAGCCAGTTTGTTTCTGAATTCCACCAAGGGAACAACTTTACATGCTCATACTCCACATGCTTCACTTCCTGATACCCTGATACCAAGTTGCGGGACCTAGTACCACCTGACACAGGCATGGATGTAGCAGAGTTCACCCCTATTCCAGATGCCTGCCCATTTTGTGGCATGGGACAGGCCCTGGCACATGCCTGTCTAGAATCTGCAAGGTTTCAGCCCCTATTCCAACTTCTCCACAACTTTAACAGGAGGTTCTGGCTGCACTTTTCCCCAAAACTTTTCATCTCTGCTACTTGCTTTAGCTCAACATACAGGATGTGGCCTGCAGGTCCCTTGTGTTACAGGTGAAATATACTCTAATATTAATTTGTCAACTTATTAATAAAAGAAATAATCAAACCCATAAGAAAATAAGAAACTTATAAGAAAAGATATATAGGCAAACAATTAGGCTAGACTGTAGGCTACCACAACTGCAGGCTGCTAGTTGGTAATGGCCAGGGATTTAGCAGTGAGAGAGAGGGAGGCAAGTGTGTGTAGGGGGGTGAGTTACAAAGGAGAGAGAGAGCTTGTCATGGTATAATTCCCCACTCTGAACCTTAGCATCCAAAAGATGGGGTACCAGCATGAATTTCTCTAAGCTCAATTACCAGCTTAGTACTTGTAGCGCTGCCACCAACCAGGAATTCCAGTGCCTGGTACACTCTGGTTCCCCCAAAACCTTGCCCGGGGACCCCCAAGACCCAGTCCCTCTGGATCTTAACACAAGGAAAATAAACCCTTTCCCTCACCGTTGCCTTTCCCAGGCTTCCCCTCCCTGGGTTACCCTGGAAGATCACTGTGATTCAAACTCCTTGAATCTTAAAACAGAAAGGAAAATCCACCTTCCCCCTCCTTCTCTTTCCCCCTCCCAGACTCTGCCTGAGAGAGAAAGTAATCCTAACACAGAGAGAAATTAACCTTTCTCTCCCCCTTCCCTCCTTTCTCCCCACCAATTCCCTGGTGGATCCAGACCCAGTCCCCTGGGGTTTCACCAGAATAAAAAAAAAAATCAGGTTCTTAAACAAGAAAAGCTTTTAATTAAAGAAGGAAAAAACAGTAAAAATTATCTTTGTAAATTTAAGATGGAATATGTTACAGGGTCTTTCAGATGTAGATACTGGGAATACCCTCCCAGCCTATGTATACAAGTACAAATTAAAATCCTTTCAGCAAAATACAAATTTGAACTCCTTCCAGCCAAATACACATTAGAACTCTTCCCAGTCAAATACACATTTGCAAATAAAGAAAACAAACATAAACCTAACTCGCTTTATCTACCTAGTACTTACTATTCTGGACATAAAAAAGACTGTATCAGAGAGATTGGAGAGAAACCTGGTTGCACGTCTGGTCACTCTCAGAACCCAGAGTGAACAACAACCAAACACTATCAGCACACACAAACTTCCCTCCCTCAAGATTTGAAAGTATCCTGTCCTCTGATTGGACCTCTGGTCAGGTGACAGCCAGACTCACTGGACTTGTTAACCCTTTACAGGCAAAAGAGAGATGAAGTACTTCTGTTCTATTAACTCTTACTTATCTGTTTATGACAGAGCTGGACTTTAGTACACCAGAGAGAGAGAGAGAGAGACATGGGACAAAACCCACTGGGGAGCAATTTCCAAGGGAGACACAAACTCTCTACCTCACCCCAAACAGGCATTGTATGTTCCAGGAACATTTCCCTCAGGGAAGACCAGATGGATCAGTTCTGGAACGAGAGCACTTGGAGAAACACAGATGGCAGAGGAGCCACATTTGGGTGAAGAAAATATCTTGTGGCACCTCCCTGGCCAGGCCCACTCCCCTTCCACATCTGTGTACCTGCTCCAGGTTTGCTGTCACAGCTGCGCTCAAGCTTCTGAACCTAGACACTCCCCAACTGAGCGTGTTTGGGGCCCACAAACAAGACCACTGTGATTTTGAGTCATAGCACTGTTCAGGCCTTGCCTCTGACTCTGGGTTTCCAGGCCCACTCTCGCAGTGCAGTTTCCATTCTCGTGCCTCCCTCTGGGAGCAGAAACCTGCTCGCCAAGTACCAAGGCCCTGACACTAGCTTTGGCTTGGCTCCCCCAGAATCTCCAATTGCTTCAGCTCACCCTTCCCAGAGCTCCCCTTGGGCACACGCTGGTTCCAGTTTCTCCTTTTCGGGTGACATGGCCTTGCAAAAGCAGTTGTGTGACACATGGCCAGAAAGAGTAATCAACTTTCTGGCCAGATTCACCCTTTAGAGACAGGTTAGAAAAGTATGTAAATGATAATGCAGGCCTTTCCATCCTAGATAGGCTACAGCTTTGAAATGTAGCCTTGTAGTGTTAAATAATTGGAAGAAGTTAGTTACTGTAGTACCAACAGCTTGTTAGAGATTAACAGTGTAACCAAATGATTCCTGTCTAGAGCTGTATTCGGTTAATTCAGAGATGAAAAGGAAATATTATTAGATGGAACTTGGGTGCAAGTACATCATTTTCTGTTTGTCTCTTTAAAGTTTCTAGTAAACTCTCTATAAACTGCTTAATGGATAATAAACTTATGTTAATCCAGGTAGTTAATTACCAGTGATGTCTAGCAAATTGAAGGTGTAACAAGAGGTGCTCTTGGGGGGCACTATTGAGAGTATCAATTCAGGACAAATTGCTTAGAGCAGGACAGTCACAGCCCAAGGCTAGAGGCTGGAGGCGGGGCGTGGGAGGGGGGGCATGTCCTTTACTACTAAGGCACCAAACCAGCCAAACAGAGAGGACTTCGGTTTCACCCCATTGGCTAAGCAGAAGTCATACAAGCAATTCCCTCAGATACTCCAGTTGTCTTGTTTCACCACCAATAACACTTCTTATAGGAACAAATGGTTATGAAAACCAGTTTCCTCAATTAAAGGTTCTCCTGATCCCAAAGGATCAAGCCCCAGACCCAGCTCAATATACAAATCAGATCTTACCCACAAATCACGCTGTTGCCAATCCGCTAGAATCTAAAATCTAGAGGTTTATTCATAAAAAAGAAAGAAATATAGATGAGAGTTAAAACTGGTTAAATGGAATCAAATACATACAACAACTGCAAAGTTCTTGGTTAGGCTTATGGTAGTGGTGGAATAAACTGCAGGCTCAAATCAACTGTCTGGAGTACATCCACAGATTTGGATGAGTTGTTCAGTCCTTTCTTCAGAGCTTAAGTTTCTAGGAAAGTTCCTCCAGAGGTTAGAAACAGGATTGAAGACAAAATGGACGGCTTTCCAGGGCCTTGCATATCCTCTGCCATGTGAAAGGACCCCTTTGTTCTTATTTTGGAAAATCACTGCAGCAAGATGGAGTTTGGAGTCACATCGGCAAGTCACATGACCATGCATGACTCAATGCTTTACAAGTAAAGCAGCCATTGCTCACATGCTACCTTGAACATTCCTAGAAAGGCTCCTCAGATGTGATTGGAGGTCTCCCAAGGTCCATTGTCAATCAAGTACTTCTAATTACTTGAATAGTCTCTTCACAATTGTTTATAAAAATATCTTTTTAAGTGTGAATATGATGTAACTGGAATATGCTTTATGCAAAAGTTCTCTTGTAAGGTATCATTGTCAAGTGTATAATCTACTGATTGTGCTCACTTTATTTTGTATGAATGTATTTTTCTTGTATCTGAAACTAGGAATATGAAATATAACTCTGAAAGTCCTACTGTAATTATGCAAAGTGTGGACCATTAATGGTGGTTTGGAATCTTGATGGCTCCCATTAACCAGGACAATTGGTGGTAAATGGCTCTCTTTACTTGTAACACTTCCTGTATAAGTGTGTGCCAGTGAGTGGGTAATGAAATCTCACAGGCCATGTGATAATGTCACCTAAACTGGAATCCAACTTTAACCTGGTGCTTTTCCATTTAGAATGAAGTGGGAGAACCAGACATAGACAAAGGATTCCTGCCTTGTGCTAAAGCTATAAAAGAGGTTGGAAAAATAAAGTGGGCTGCAGTAATGAGAAATTCCCTAGTTACCACCTGAGCTGGAACTAACAAGAACTGTACCAGGGGAAAGGATTGAGCCAAGACTAAGAAGGAGTCTAGTCTGTGAAAGAAGCTTATTGGAACATCTCTGAGCATAAGACCTACCTGTATTCAGTTTCTTAATGTACTGGACTTAGACTTGTGTGTTTTTGCTTTATTTTACTTGGTGATGTACTTTGTTCAGTCTGTTATTACTTGAAACCACTTAAATCCTACTTTTTATACTTAATAAAATCACTTTTGTTTATTAATTAACACAGAACAAATGATTTACACCTAGGGGAGCAAACAGTTGTATATATCTATCAGTGTTAGAGAGGGCGGACAATTTATGAGTTTTGTCTGTATAAGTTTTATACAAAGTGAAACCAATTTATTTGGTGGTTAGGCTCCCACGAAGACTGACTGGGTGCTGGGAAAGTCCCTATTAACTGAGAAGTGCCTGGGCTCAGCGAATCTTACTTTTTGTGAACTGGGGTGGTGTGGGGCATGGCCCAACCTCTTGGTCGGTGCTGGAGCTAACTAGAGTATCTAGCTCAGCAAGATTGGAGTGGAGGGAAGACTTTTCTAGCAGAGAGGATTGTTCTCAATGGTATTCCAGCACATCTAGTGGCAGTCTTGAGGGATTTGCTGTTACCCAACCTGCCACAATAATATGTTGGCCAAACCTCCCTTATGTGTTTCCCACAGCAAACACTTCAAATGCAAGCATAGAGCCAATGCTCATAAATTCACATATAAAAATGATACCTGCATACCAATAGCATAAGTATAACCCGTGAATCATAAGCTTTTCCTAGACACTTTACTTGACCATCTTTGTACAAGATTTGGTGTAACTATAGGACCTTGGTTGCAACAATGATCTATACAGTCACAATTCATGTTAATAACATCAGAGAAGGTTACTTCAAAAGCCTATTATTCACACAAGGACTCTGTGGCCCAGAAACTGCATAAAAGGATCTTGGAACCTGATCCTTTTATCTCAGATCTGCTTAAGCTTCATCAGAGGAAGCTGGAGTCGCAGATCTCTGTTCACAGTTACACCCTGGAACGCCCTGATAGTGAATGTTTCGATATTGGACTCTAATGTTGTGATTAATTCTGAAAGAACTCTATCCAATTGTGAAGCCAGCCTTCTCTACTATAAAAAATGACTTAAAAACTCTAATCATATTTCTGTGTATAATTATCTTTAACAAATACTCTCTCTTTTAAAATAAATCTTGTTTAGTTAATAAAAATTGGCTCTAAGTGAGTAAGTGAGTATTTGGATAAGATCTGAAATATTCGTTCACTTGGGAGGTGATTTGTCCAATACTTTGGCATTGTTAGAACTGTTTTATATGATAAACAAGATTTTCAATGATCATCATCATACCAGGTTTGGCTATTTGGGTGGAAACAGAAGGCCAGGTTGGTGTATGGGAACTGTATGTTGGCTACTGTGTAAGCAGTAAAACATTGTGAAATCTGTTTTGTTGCTGCCTTGGCAAATCCAAGTACTGTATTAGAATAACAACCCGTTTTGTGGATGGTAAGCCCCATTCTCTGCAGTTTGCCCTAACTGAGCAATCTGAGAGTCGGCACCTCTGGAACTCCATTCATAGGTTGCTAAAACAATTCTTCTACTTTAGACAGCAGAAGAGATACCTAGATCCAGGTAAACACAACACAACATCTACACACCAATTCCTGCCTCAGTGGACATAGGAATGGCCCATGCTGGGACATTCCAAAGGTCCATCTAGCCCAGTATCCTGTCTTCCAACAGTGGCCAATGTCTAATGCTTCAGAGCGATGAACAGAACAGGAAATCATCAAGTGATCCATTCCACATAACTCTTTCCCAACTTCCAGCAAACCGAGGCTAATGACACCATCCTAACCCTTCCTGGCTAATAGTCATTGATGGATGTATGCCCTATGAATGTATATAGTTCTTTTTTAAAGCCATAATAGTATTGGCCTACACAACATCCTCTGGTGAAGAGTGCCATAGATTGACTGTGTGTTGTGTAAAGAAATACTTCATTTTGTTTGTTTTTAACCACTGCCGGTTAATTCCATTGGGTGACCTCCTAGCTTTTGTGTTATGAGAAGGAGGTAAATAACACTTCCTTATTTACGTTCTTCACATCATTCATGATTATATAGAACTCTCTCATATCCCTCCCCCCCTCCTTAGTCATCTCTTTCCCAAGTTGAAAAAAAACAGTTTTATTAACCCATCCTCATATGGTAGATGTTCCATACCCCTAATCTTTCTGGTTCTCATCTTTCATAACTTTTTCCATTCCAGTGTATCTTTTTGAGATGGGGTGATCAGATCTTCTGGCAGTATTTTAGGTGTGGGCATACCATAGATTTATATAGAGGCAATACGATATTTTCACTGTTATTCTCTCTCCGTTTCTATCTGATTCCCTGCTGCACATTGAGTGGATGTTTTCAGAAAACTATCCACAATGACACCAAGATTTTTTTTGACTGGTATCAGTTAATTTAGACCCCATCATTTTATATGTTTCCAATAGCCATTATTTTGTCTACACCTCCCTGGAGCAAACTTTGTCTCTCCTGCAATTCATGGCTTCTCCTGCATCTGGAGTCTGTCTCTCTGTTTCAGCCATAGATCCACAACCCAAGAGTCTCCTCTGCTGCCCTTGTGCCTCTCTCCTGCCTCAGCTTCTCCTGATTTGTCCAGTCTCTGTGTCAGCTCTCCCCTCTGATCCTTCTTCTGGGGAGGTGCTGCACTTTTTTGTTGTTTATCATTGTCTATGTGCACTGTTGCCTTATAGGGCTACAGAGCATTCAGTTATTGATGCTTTGCAGGGTAGCTTCGGTGTGCATCATGGGACTTTAATTTTTAAAGGGTCTCCCACAGTATTCCATCTCCAGGATGGACTTGTTCATGCCAGCCCCAGACTCCATCCTCTGAAGATGAGCTCTGCTTTTAAAAGTCCGGGACAGAAAGGGCTGTGCATTTCCAGCTCTAAATCAGCACAATAATCCAGGCAAATCAAGGCCTAGTCCGCCCACCCTCCCCTTTACCTTTAGCTAGAGACAAAAGTCAAGCCATGCTGGCCAGCAACAGAGAGTTAGTAACTTGCTACAGGTGGACACTGCACCCCTGTTGAGATCAAACAGGAGAAATCTCTCAGTTTCCTTCCAGTGCTTAAAAACCCAGCTGCTCCTCACAGGAGAAATACCCCCGATTAGCCAGAGGAGAAGGCCGAGAGTTCAGTGATGGAACTATCCTGACAAGTCTGACTCAGACTGGAACATTAGATTTCAGTTCCAAATTGGAGACACTGAGAGAAAATGAACCAATATAGAGAGAGCAAATCAATTTCAAACACTAATCCAGACTCCATCCTGCCTGTAGCACAGCAGCTTAGGGGTAGGGGGAGGCCTCTGTCCCCAAGACAGGCCTCGGGCTGCACTGCACGCACAGGAACATTCTGTTGGTGTCACTTTTACTCACTCTGTTCCAATAAAGTGACCCCGGTGACTGTGGTGCTTGGCTAGTTTCTGAGTGGAAGTGAAATGGAGTCCTGGAGGTTCACAATTATTGATCTCCTCTGATTCCTTAGTGACAGCCTTGTATACCTAACAAGAGTGCTCGTATCTCTCCTCCGTCATCTGTCTCCAGAACTGTCTGACTGCTATTTCCCAAGCCATCCTGGGCATTTACAGGGTGTCAAACCCTACAGAGATCTTGGCATAATCTCAAGTTTTCTTCCTAATCAACTATAATTTTTAAATATACACAAATGCACAGAACAATTCCATTCCTGTCTGGACACAGCACAAAGTCCAAGAGTTCTCATTTCCCTTAATGTAAAGTCCCTTAATTGCTGTTTGAGTTTGAATGTAGATAAATTGCACTGAAGTTGCGAGACACACTTGTCTCCAGCCTGTTTATATCCAGATTGCTGCTTCTCCCCTAGAAGCTGAGCGAACCCCCCTGGGATTGCACAGAGCTATATTATGACAGTGCACAGCCCTATGTCAGCTCTCAGTGTGGGATCCTGCGGCAGATGCTGGTGTGAGACAGTGTGGAACACGGCTACCTGAGGGGGGATACACTGCAATCTCAGAATTCTCAGGTACCATCTCTTGCTGAGGAGCTCACCTGCTCCATAAACCCAGTGCAATATGTGCATGATGAGATACAGGACAGTTCCTTTCTGCTCTGCACAACCATGAAACATTCCAGGGATCATGCCACAAAGTATGAGTTTTATGCTCATAAGAATTACAACGGGATCCTTTTTAGGAGGAAAGGCAATAAACCACATTTATTGAAGATACAACAATTAGCATATGCATTGTAATTACACCACACACACACACTGTTCCGCCAGTTGATGTTATAGTTACCACTCCAGAGTCCAGCTCAATCTAGTGGCCAGATAGTTTGATCACTGGTAGGGAGGAGCCGAGTTCCGTCGATTGCAGCATGATGCTCCGGGGAAGTCTTGGCTAGGACCAATCCAAAGTTTATGGCAAGGGCCCCCCTGTTTATATAGTGAGTTTTGTTCGTCGGGACTCAATGAGTTTTTGAACCATCACTGCTGTAATTAATTGTTGTTTGATGAGAGCTTGGTTTTTTTAATTGTTCATCTCATATTTCATGCTGGTTTTGATCACCGCTATCTTGTTTTTATTGATAGATGCCTGTCTTATTTTTAGAGTTGTTTAATTTACCCTTTTTTGACATTTTAAACAGGGATGGCGTTGCAGCCTTCTGGTGCCCTTGAGTCTGTTTCTGGTTCCTCCCTAGAACATCAGGTTCAGAGATGTTTTAACATAGACACTTATCTTTTAACATAGACATTTCTTATTATACGCAAAACAAAATTAGTTTTGAAAAGGAACAATTACGTGCCAGTGCAAAAAGAGAAAACAATCATGGCATTCTTTTACTTATTTTAAAATTCTAAACCCTACAACAAATTGGTGAACCTCAAAGGTCTGTTACTGCCTGAAATCAGTCCAGACGCAGATTCTGGCTGATGTATTTTTTACCAGTGGCCCAGAGGCCATTCCTTTCTGCCATTCAAAAAAGGTGGCTGACGAGGATATGATTAAATTATATACCAAACTATTAATTATATAACTACACTGTTATTTTGTATCCTTTATTTTAAATACAAACATAAAATCCTACTACTACATGTCCCCTTTTTGACCTCTCGAGAATAATTCTTGAGCGGGTCATATTTTATACCAATGGTTTCATAGCAATATACTGAGGGACAATTTGAGCTTGTGGTTGTAATTTAACAAACTTTTTTTTTTTTTTGTCCACCAGCACATACAGCACAGTCCTAGCAAGCAATCACAGGACAATACTTACACAACTTCTAATGGGTGAAACATAATATACAATATGCCTATAAAAACATCGTACCAATGATAGTCTTTTAGTTCTTTTTTAGTTCTTTTAGCATGTCTCCATTTGCATGTATTATTTGAATGACACACTTTTCTATATTTCTTTGTGTCTGTTGTAAAAACTGAGTTACCTTTGTTTTTTTACAATAAGTGATCAGTTAGATTGCACCCATCCAGGCCAAGAATAATAGAGAAATTAACCGGAGTAGCGGTTATAGTGCTCTGTGCTTCTTTTATTTTAGGTAAATAGTATGTGTGTTTGCTAGTATACAATACATGGGCATTACATTTACATTTAGCCACTAGGGGTTGGCTAATACTTGCATCCTCCGATAATACTGTTTTCCAGGCTGTAACACATACATATTGTCCATTGTACAAAACAAGTCACAATTTCTAGTTTGTTCCATACACATATTTTTAGTGATGTGCACTTGCTGCATTGTTTTGTGGTGACAGCTAGGGATAAGCACACCTATTTCTGAGGGCTCCACTCTGTACACTCTTAGATGTCCAATCTTTTTTCCTCTTTTCCAGCCCACTGAGTCATAACCCAGGGTAGCCAAAAGGATCCCATGGTCAATTTGGGGAGAGGGCTCACTTTTCATATGTTTGTCTCCACAGACTGTTGGTGAGCAATTTTAACAATAATTTCACCTAATAACAAATCGGGTTTAACCATGCTGGAAACATATTGCATTCACATATATTTGTAGGTGTCAAACACGGACCTCTTCTATTGTTTTAAAAGATATGTTAATATGTGAAAATTTCCAGATATTACCCAAAACATTTTGTGTTTCAGTGATGCTAAATTTGCATCTCAGTGCATTCCATGGCCAAGGCAGTTTTATTTCCTAATTTTATTTGTTGTTTATACAGCAGAATGGAGGTGGTGTTTAGCCACCACCACATATTTTGTGTTGCTTTTATGTTTTCCAGACCTATCTGTACCAAATTCACAGTATCATCGGTGTGTTTGTGAATGAGGCTATCTTGCAGTTGTGACA
This sequence comes from Gopherus flavomarginatus, assembly GCF_025201925.1. Taxonomy (NCBI): domain Eukaryota; kingdom Metazoa; phylum Chordata; order Testudines; family Testudinidae; genus Gopherus; species Gopherus flavomarginatus. The sequence continues at coordinate 377,904,881 of NC_066617.1, forward strand.
AGAAACTTAACTTATTTTTAATTTCCTTCGAGTTTATAGTGTTTATAATATCTGCTTCAAATTTAACTTTTTCTAATATGTTGTCTACTACATCTTGTTTTGCTCCGCCATTGGGGTGTTGATGTGTTTTTATCCAGGCTGTTATAATAGGAAGCAAGTAGGGTAAACATTTGGGTTCCAATTTAGATATGTTGAATTGAGGTCAATCCATACAAATTTTTATTTTTACTAATAGTGGGTTTAACAAGACTTTTACTGGATCACTTTGAGTTACAAATAATTTTGGTTTCTTTATTTTAATTGGGATACCTCATTCAAATGTATAGTTTTTGGTCCAGGTTTTGGTACGTGTGTCTGGGAACCATATGCTCAATTCACTACGGGGTAGTGGACAGTATTCCACAATCACTGTTCCTACTGTTTTTCTTATACCATTCCATGAGGATTACTGGATTATAGGTAGGAATCCATGATTAGTTGGTGGGGAGTGAATTTTTATTTAAATATTGGCTTATAAGGAGGGCTGCATTTTTTGTGTGATTGCTCTAATTATCTAAGCGCTAAAAGTTCCCAGAAGCAGGTAAAACCAGGCCTGACACTGGAGTCTCATCTTCTGTGGATTAAAATTGTGGTGGTTAAGCAGCGCCTTGTGCTCAGGTTACAGGATGTCCTTTTCTGCAAAGAATTTAAACATTGTTATTTATGTAAACAGTTTAATTTGTCAAACACGGACCCATTTTAACTTTTCATCTTTTTTTAATATGAATGGGCTAAGGCGGTCCAGTATGGAGTAAGGGCCTATTTATTTTGATTTCAGTGAGTGACCCCTTTTCCCCATTTTAAGGTACATGATTTGGTTCCCTGTTTTTCACGTGTTTGATGGCCTGAATAATCCTATACTGGAGGGTGGTTATTTTTTTGTAACTGTTTAAGCCATTGAAAATAAACATGTCAGGTTATATTAGAGGTCTCTTCTTGACCCTGTACCAGGTAACTAGGATTAATTGTTCGGCACTTTGGAAGGCCATACAGGATTTGGAAGGGTTGAATTTTTGTCCTTAGTTTATTACTGCTGAGGATGGCAGCCAAAATTAGAGGCAGTTTATCCAGCCAGTCTTTTCCTGTGGGATTTACTACCTTCTGGAGCACTTCTTTAACAGTGCAGTTCATGGGATCTACTTGGCCTGAGGATTGAGGCTGGTATTGTATATGGAGCTTTTGTTTAATTCCCAAGGCTTGTATTATTGTTGTAAAGATTTTTCCTACAAACGCTCCCCCATTGAGCAGGGGGTTGGACTAGATGACCTCCTGAGGTCCCTTCCAATCCTGATATTCTATGATTCTATGATTCTTAGAATTTATTATTTCAGGGGTGCCATATTTACATACCACCTTATTAAAAATCTTTTTTGGCCACTACCCTGATGCTATTATTTTTAGTAGGAAATTCCTCTACTCATCCTGAAAAGGAATTACTTGTTACCCATAAATACTGAAATCCTTCCTTAGTCCTTGGCAATTTATCAATAAAATTAATTTGAACCCTGGGCCACGGTGCATCATGGGTTGCCAGTGCGGAGGACGAGTCTTGTCCTGAGCGCACCGCACACAATTTCACACACGTTTTAACATAATTTTTCATACACTCCCATTCTGCTACTTGTTTTAGCCTTCTTAAAATCCCTTTTACTTTTTTATGCATAAACTGATGGGCTACATTAAGTAACTTCTGTTTTTTTTATTTTTTTTGGAACTTGGTTAGGGCACTCTGTAGTGCCATCTGTAGACTCAGATGAGTCAGCACAGACATTTCTTCTTTTACTTTTGGTTACAACTGCTATGTCACGCTGTCCAGCTATTGTATTTACCTGATTATTGATGTGGACTCTGGCAGGGTTCCCTCCCCACTCTGAACTCTAGGGTAGAGATGCAGGGACCTGTATGAAAGACACCCTAAACTTAATTCTACCATCTTAAGTTAAAAAATCCCCAAGGCCCAAATCCTTCCTTGTACCTTGGATTAAGTAATGCTGCCACCACCAAGTGATTTAAACAAACATTTAAGGAGGGCCACTTGGATTCCTACTTCCCCCAAATATCCCCCTAAGCCCCAGCACCCCTTTTCCTCGGCAGGCTTGAGAATAATCCCCCAAACCTCTACAGCCCTGTAGCAGAGTGGATCTCTGCTCTGGCCCTGAAGGGGTTAAAAAAGCCCTGGATAAAGGGCTGGGGCCGGAGAAAGCAGCCTTTAGGCTGGGCTGATTGGGGAAGTGGCAGCAGCTGGGGCCACGCCCCAAACTGAGCCACAGGCCCTTATAGGGCAGAGAAGCCAGGAGCCCAGATAGTCTCTCTCTGCGTTCAGAGAGAGAAGGGCCTGGCTGCAGGGAACCAAATAAGGTACGTAGTGTGAAGCAGGGCTGGGGAAAGGCAGAGGGGCTGGGGAGCTCCTGCCTGGAAAGCCCCAGGCTGCAGCCTAGCAGAAGGCTAAGAGATACTGGGGGTTGCAGGGTGCAACCCAAGGGTAGGCCAAGGCAGCAGGTCCAACCCCCTTTGCCGATGATGAGAGGCTAATACTGCAGTCTGCCCCAGGGCGTGGGGCTAGCTAATGACTGGGCAGTTGCCAAGACACTGAGGCAAAGTGGGGATAGAGGGTGGGGGGGGTGGGGGTGGGGGGAACCCCTAAGAAAGAGGAAGGGGTTACTGCCAGGGAGAAGAACCCCACATAAAAGGGGCACCGGGGTCCAGGGAGGGACACAGGGCCAGTAGCCGAAAGGCGGATCACCGTCCTGCAGAGGGTGCTCCGAGCTGGAATTTGAGCTAATTCCCAGGATGACCAGTAGGAGGTGTCGCGGGGGTGAGTCACGCCCGGTTACAAGCCCCTTTCCTGGGGATGCTTGAGAATACATCCTCAGCAATTGGTACAGGTGAACACAGACACAAACCCTTGGATCTTAAAACAATGAAATATCAATCAGGTTCTTAAAAGAAGAATTTTAATTAAAGAAAAGGTAAAAGAATTACCTCTGTAAAATTGGGATGGTAAGTACTTTACAGAATAACAAAAGACTCAAGAACATAGAGGATCTTCCCTCTGGGCAAAACCTTAAGGTTACAAACACAGAGACAAAACCTTCCTCTAGACAAGGAAAATCGCAAGCCAAATAAAAGTAAGCTAACACATTTCCTTATTATTACTTACTAATTCTAATGGAGTTGGATTGCTTGCCTTCTTGATCTGTATCCTGCAAGCACACAGAACAGACAGACAAAGAACAGGCAAAGGTAAAAGGATTTTGTGCCTCTGGCCACGAGGGAATTTATAGTATTTTATACAGAAAGGTAGTTACCCTTCCCTTTATATTTATGCCAGCCTCCATAGTGGTTTCTTTACTGTGTGCCTTTACATGTTGCACCTTTAACTGTTTAGGGTTTTTTGTTACCCACTGGTAAATCCATTTCCATTTATTTGAATATGCAATATCCTTTTCATCTGCTGCTTTCCACTCGTTTCTATACTAATCATGTTCTGCAGAAAAGGACCTAGGGGTTACAGTGGATGAGAAGCTGGATATGAGTCAACAGTGTGCTCTTGTTTCCAAGAAGGTTAATGGCATTTTGGGCTGTATAAGTAGGAGCATTGCCAGCAGATCGAGGGACGTGATCATTCCCTTCTATTTAGCATTGGTGAGGCCTCATCTGGAGTACTGTGTCCAGTTTTGGGCCCCCCACTACAAGAAGGATGTGGAAAAATTGGAAAGAATCCAGCAGAGGGCAACAAAAATGATAAGGAGGCTGGAGCACATGACTTCTGAGGAGAGGCTGAGGAAAATGGGATTGTTTAGTCTGCAGAAGAGAAGAATGAAGGGGGATTTGTTAGCCGCTTTCAACTACCTGAAAGGGGGTTCCAAAGAGGATGGATCTAGACTGTTCTCAGTGGTGGCAGATGACAGAATAAGGAGTAATGGTCTCAAGTTGCAGTGGGGGAGGTTTAGGTTGGATATTAGGAAAAACTTTTTTACTAGGTGGGTGTTGAAGCACAGCAATGGGTTACCTAGGGAGGTGGTGGAATCTCCTTCCTTAGAGGTTTTTAAGGTCAGGCTTGACAAAGCCCTGTCTGGGATGATTTAGTTAGGAATTGGTCCTGCTTTGAGCAGGAGGTTGGACTAGATACCTCCTGAGGTCCCTTCTAACCCTGATATTATATGATTCTATGTATTTAAAACCATATCCCCTTTACACAATATTCACTGTCAGCAAAAATATACACGGGCCGTGGATAATTTTTATATTGCCTTAAAACCTGATAAATTACGTGGAGCTCAGCATGCTGAGCTGATCCATGGTCTAACTGTCCTGAATAACTTCCTCTTCTAAGTTAATGGCCATATATTTACACGTCTTTTCTCTTTTACTACCATTGCACTCCGTCAGTAAACCAGATGTGCTTTTTTGGCCCACGGTATCTAATTTTTTCAGTGGGGGTGCCTCGACCAAGGCAATTCTTTACTCCAGAGTGATGCCTGGACATTTATGCCAGTTCCCTTTTTTAATTAGGGCATGTGTTAGCATACTTTTTTTCTTTTTGTTTTTTATCCGGCTTGGACAATGTTTTTTGATCACTGCCCAGTTAACTAAAATAAGTGTCTATTTTTTGTTTGAGACTTCACCTCACATTAATCTTCCAGATAAAATGTACTTGAGGGGAATGTGGGTGCTTTGGATAGTAGTAGGGGTCATTCCTGTGAGTGGCTCAAAGGATTGTACTGCCCAGGCAGCTGCTAGAAACTTACGTTCACAGGGATCAAAATTTATTTTTGCTCATATGGCATCCAAGGCCATATCATTAGCTGCCAAACTAATAACAAAAGGCTGTGATTCATCAGGGAAACACAGGGCTGGAGCTGTGAGAGCCTTGTGTTTTAGCAGGGTTAAAGCAGGGTCCTGCTCTTTTCCCCATTTCCATTTTGTCCTTTTTTTAGCAGTTTTCAGCATTGCCATATTGTTTTTGAACAGCCAGTTGGATCCCAGAATAATTTTTAACGATATCGGGAGTTTGGATTAAATCCCCTAATATCTCAAACCATTGCACTGAAAAGAGGACTTCGGTCCATTCTCACCTGAGACTACGTTTCCCTTGAAAGGATTTTAAAATTATCTGTTTTAATCTTTTTCTGCCTTTGGGGTTGTTTTGATTAAGGATACAGTGGCTGCTGTATCTATTAAAGCTAGTGTAAGGGTATATTCACCCTCCTGAACATACAGATATGGTCGTCCCCTGGGATCTCAGGAGCCCTTGCCTATGAACATCCACCTCAGTGGTCCTACTGGTGGTGGGGGTTCCACATTCACCAGGCCCCTTTATTTTTTCCCTAGAAAAGGGAGTGGGTATGGGAAGCATTGCAATGAAGAAGAGGGTGGGGAACTAGGAGTTACGCTAGCCACCTCTTTCGGTGGAGTTTGCAACCTCCTGGCTTCCCTGACTAGTTCTAATGTAGAGACCCCATTTCACTGTTCTCCAGGGGAGCGTCATCTAGTGTATCCTCCCCAGGGTCCCTTTGTGCTGCTCTCATTGGTGTATGTAACTGCTGATTCTAATGCAGTTACATAGGCAGCTCTTTTGTATATAGTGGGCTGGGGTCCCAAATGGGCAGTTATTTGTTGGACCAAAACTCTTAGTTCCCTAGGGTAGCTGGGAGACCTTTTGCCAAATTTTAACACTCTTGGAGTAGTAGGGGGTTAGGGAAGAAGCACTGTCTTTTAAGGATTTTACGCTGAATGCCCCTGTATCCATTGCTGTGGCATTGCCCAACGGCGTTAAGCTGGCCATTAGCTGCATCAGGCCCCACTGGCTTCAATAATTCTCGGGGTTCTCACTAGACTCTTGGGTTGTGGCTACAACTTTTTCTCTCTAAATTTTTCCTCCCAATCAATTTTGGTGATACTTATCCTAGTTTGGGGGAATTCGATGTTTGAAACACTATGTGTTTTTACATATTACTGGTTGGAAACTATTCCTAGTTTATCCATTCTCATAGCCTCCGAATATCCTATATCTATAAAGGACATAGCGACTGGGTGACCAAACCCGAGTGCATGTCCAGAGCAGGGTATTCTCCATTTCATTTCTGAGGCATATGAATACTGTCTTTGTTCTGGCCACTGCTGACAATTATTAGGTGTTTCCATGGAGCGTCTATCAATGGCACCCAGGTCTTTTCCTTCAGGTATATTCTAGTTGGGATGTTTCCCCTGGCACGTGTCTTGGCAAAGTTTGGCAGAGGTTTTTTCCCACTGTCAGATTTTGAGCAACTAGGTGAATGGGAAGCTCCCTACAGCATGGACACTCTAGGTTGACGTTCATTGCATTAAGAAACAGTTCTGGATAACCAGTATCAACACTGGTGTTTTCTGCTGATGCCTATTAAGGTTTCCCACATGATAATGTGTAGGAATATTTGAAGCACAAATATGTAATTGGCATTTTTAGGGTCAGTTGTTCATTATTCATTTCTCTGAATAATGAAAATGCCATTTTTGAGCGTGTGAAGAGCAACCAATTTGTGTCACCCAGGATAACATCTTCCAGTAGTGCATGTAGTGTCTCACATTAACATTGTCTCTCCATCCAGGAATTTGAACTGTGATCACCCTAGACACTGGGCACGTACAAAAAGTCAGGGAAACATACGGTATATGCAGGAGACACTATTCAGACTTCAAGTTGGACACCTTCTCCCCTACTTCATGTCAGATTCCAACAAAACTGACTTCACCAACCCCTCCACCTTCATCCTGCTGGGTACTCCTGGCCTGGAGGCTGCCCACATCTGGATCTCCATCCCTGTCTGTGCCATGTACATCATAGCCGTCTTGGGGAACTTCACCATCCTGATAATAGTGAAGAAGGAGCTGAGCCTCCATGGCCCCATGTACTATTTCCTCTGCATGCTGGCTGTCACTGATCTGGTCCTGCCTACATTCATCCTGCCCAAAACACTGAACATCTTCTGGTTCAATTCCAGAGAGATCGATTTCAGTTCCTGTCTCACCCAGATGTACTTCATTCACTGCTTCTTCATGATGGAGTCTGGGATCTCAGTGGCCATGGCTTTTGATCGCTACGTGGCCATTTGCAACCCCCTGAGACATTCCAGCATCCTGACAAACCGTGTGGTGGCCAAGATTGGCCTGACCGTGGTCCTGCTTGGTGGGATGCTCATATTGCCCTATATTCTCCTGGTGAGACAGTGGCCATATTGCAGGAACAACATCTCCCATACACACTGTGAGCACTTGGCTGCGGTGAAGCTGACCTGTGCCGACACCCACATCAGTAATTACTATGGCGTCTTTGTGCTATTCTGTGTACTTGCTCTTGATATGTTTTTTATCACAGTGTCATATACACAGATCCTCAGGGCCATCTTCAGGATCCCCACAAAAGATGCCAGGCTGAAGACTTTTGGAACATGTGTATCACACCTCTGTGCCATCTCAGCCTTTTACATGCCAGGTCTCTTCTCCTCCCTCATGTACCAGCATGTCCAGAATGTGGCCCTGAATTTCCATGTTCTCATTGCCAATGTGTATCTCCTGGTGCCACCCATGCTGAACCCCATCATCTATGGGGTGAGGACCAAACAGATCCGGAACAGGCTACTCCAGCTCTTTTCTCATAAAGGGACCTAAATTTTCTCCTTGTGCTCTGGCTCTCACACCAAACTCCATGCAGAGCTGGCTAAATGCTGAGAAGGCTGAAGGTGCTGGACTGAAACGAGAGGACAATCAAAGAGAGATTAATCCTTTCCTGACCTTACCCTATTCTGTCAGCGTGACAAATTGGGGACTTCATCTATGTACAAATGACCACTTTCTAATTGCTGGTAACTGGATGCCTGAAGCCAACCTGCCCCCCTCCCCTCACCTCCACTCTCCTCCAGCTCCGCCCCTACTGCCCCTGTCCACCACCTGTCACTCTCGCCTCATCTCTATCACTCAGATCTCTCTGATCTGTCATCTCTATCAGCATCTGTCATTGGGTGATGTAATTATGGTATGTTTTGTACAAAGTATGTCTTGTGAAGTATCATGCTCAAAGTCTTGATCTCCTAAATATGAATACCTCATTGGGTTGTATGTGCTTTCATTGTATGTGAAGTTATGGAATTTTGGCTATATGTAAGTTACTAAAATATTATGTGAGGCTGGGAACACCCACATCCAATCTTTCAGGTACAAGAGTAGAAAAAGCCAGACAGTGTTAACGACTGTTGTCAACACCCCTCCAGGGACGAATCCACTAACTCTGTATAAGTGACTGTATATAAAGCATGGAGACAATGGAGAGTGTTTGGCCAGCGGGGTGTGGACCCCTCACATCACATGCATAAACTTTCCAGCAAGCAAGAAAAAGACTATATAAGGTGCAGAGTGAAACCATCTCTTGTCTTCTCTCCCCCACAACTCAATACCTGTAAGAACCTCTGGAAGACAAAGGACTTGGAATGGGGGAGAGAAATCCAAGCTGCAAAGCAGATGCAGCCTGTGCCTCAAGAATCTGTAAGCCTGCCTTTATCATCAGTCAGGGTGTGAGATGTTACTGATTCAAATCCTATTTAGGTTACACAAGTCTTAGATTGTGACTTGTTTGATTTCCTAGGTAACTGATCTGTTTCTTGTCATTTATAATCTCTTAAAATCCATCCTGCCATTGTTAATAACCCTGTTTTATGTGTTATCTTAACCAGTGTGTTTTTTGAGTGAAATGTTTGGGCATCCTAGCTCTGTTAGCAAAGACTGGTTCATATCTTCCCCACTTAGAGGGTGGAGCAGATTGTTTAATGAGTTTGCATCCTTCCCTATCCCTGTGCAGGGCAAGACGGTATAATTCTGGGTTTATACTCCTGTAGGGTTGAAAGGCAGTGGAGCTGGGAAATTGGTTGGGGCCCCCATTCTTGGTGCATGAGTAGCTTAGGAAAGCACTCAGGTAACTCAGTTGGGTGTGTGGCTCCACCTGCTGTTGTGTTGGGTGGTAACAGTGCCTGGAGGGGCTGGCTGTGTGTCACCAGCAGAGCAGGGGAAGATAGAGTGACCAGCTGAATAGTTAGGGGGTACAGCATTTCCAACAGCTTCCAGGCTTCACCGCTGGGCACATCACAACGCAATCTCCACCCACACCATCTGGGCTCCCTCTGCTCCAGGGCTTGGAAAGGAGCTGCTGAAGCATGACAAAGAGCCTGCCTGTGGGGACGAGGCAGCCCTGGTTAATGACCTAACATCTCCCTAAGACCTACAGTAACCAGACACTGCCAGATCCCTTAAAGTAACCCAGTCTTGGGCTTCCTCTCAGGCAGCCAAGTAAAATATAATGAGGATTACTGACAATCTTGTTCATCTACCAATTGCAAAGAATCACACACATTACCTTCCAAGTGAATAAATATTTCAGATCTTACCAAATACAACTACATGCTTGCAGCCAATCTTTATTGATGGTTAGAAGATCATTATACATACAGACATGAATAGCATTCTTAAGCCAGTTTCATGGCAGTGATTATGAGATTTATCATTGAAAAGAGTTCTTTCAGAATTAGCCCATAGTTTGCAGTCCAAAATACAATATCAGGGTCATCCAGAATGGAAGTAGTGACCTGTGTTAGTGGGGTCGAGCTTTCCCTGATGAAACTTAAGTGCATTTGAGATGACAGGATCAGGCCCAAGCATTATTTTATAGACCACTGGCAGGCTATTATAGTGAAGAATAATTGCTTTGAAGTAGAATTACCTGTAACAGTTTCCATTAATCAGCGTAAGGTAATTATCCATTAAATGCTTCATAGGCAGTATACTACATACTTCAAAAAGAAGTCAAGACAATGAAATTATTATACCCAAGTTTCATTTAAATATTAATACCCTTTTTGAATCATTTGAATCAGACTGATTGCAACAGATATAGCAACAGATCATTTTACATTGACATAAAAACAATGAAGAAGTTGAGGCACCTTAGAGACTAACAAATTTATTTGATGGCATAAGCACTTGTGGGCTAAAACCCACTTCATCAGATATACGGAGTGGAAAATACAGTAGCATCAACCTCTCTGGTCACTAAATAACAGACTTACAAGTGGCAATTCTTCAACACAAAAAACTTCAAAAACAAACTCCAGTGTGAAACTGCAGAACTGGAATTAATTTGCAAACTGGACACCATCAAATTAGGCCTGAATAAAGATTGGGAGTGGATGAGTCATTACAAACCTAATGTTACCATACTAATTTCCCCCTTCTGTTACTCACACCTTCTTGTCAACTGTTTGAAAATGGGCCACCCTGATTACCACTACAAAGGTGATTTTTCCTCCCTTGGTATTCTACTGTTAATTGAATTGTCTCATTAGTCTGACCCCACACACATTTAGTAAGGCAACTCCCATGTTTTCATGTACTCTGTTTATATACCTGCTACTGTATTTTCCACTCCATGCATCTGAGGAGTGGTTCTTGCCCATGAAATCTTGTGCCCAAATAAATTTGTTTGTCTCTAAGGTGCCACACAGTCTCCTCGTTCTTTTGCTGATTCAGACTAACATGGCTGTGACTCTGAAATTTGTTTACATGGTTAACATCTAACAAGATAAGTAAAAACACATGCAGTTAGTAATGCCTCTAAGTCTCTAACAATAGAGGTCTGCAATTCAAAGTCTAGTCCATTTACCACAGCTATATTAGCTATTTAAAAGGAATATCCTAATTAACCTTTATATACTTGTGTAATATATCTTTAAAGGTTGAATTTAGGTCCATTAGCCTGCAAGTTGCATTAACCTTTCTGACCATAATTACCTTATTCTGACCATATGGTACCAAATGTCCGGTATATTAACTGACATTTAATTGTATAAACAGTCTCTATCCTTATGTTTTTGTACTTTTCCTGTATTCTTCGCTCATGTGCCTTGCTCTCAGAAGTAGGAGACTGATGCAGAGGCATCTGTCTATAAATAGGTTGGTCACTAAAGACTATCAGCACCTAATGAGATCTTGCCCGGACAGAAGAAAGGAGTAACTGTATTCTAGATAAAAACAGGTTTATCCAGCGTCTCTGCAAAGGGGTGGGCATGGAAAGAATGGAACCTCCTCAGAAGGGGGAAGAGCGAAGAGGTGTTGGTCCAGCCCTTTAAAACAGAGACTGGAAAAGTCAGAAGAAGCAGGGCAGGACAAAGGCACCAGTGTGGCAGAGGGGACTCGGATGTGGCTCCTGGGCACCCTAGAGGGTTCCGACCAAATCCATAAGATACTCCAGGGTAGTGAGGTCCAGGGTCACCCAGAGGATTCAAGGGGCCTGCCAGCAAAGCAATTTTTGGGGCGCTTTCCATAAACAAAAGTTGCAATATTATAGAATACTATATTCTTGTGGGGGCCTCTGTGGGGCTCAGGGCCTGGGAAAATTGCCCCACTTGCCCCTCCCCCTCCGGGAGGCCTTGATTGCATTTCATATTAGTCAGAGCTCACCATCCTCACCCACCTGCATTACTGTGGGTGTACACCCATCAAATTTAATTACTGGTCACTAATACGATTATCCCTGATGACAACAAGGGTGGTAATCACAGGCCCTCTTGCTGTTCATTGGGGTGTGGATAAAACCATTCAGTTCAACAGGATGAGTCAGCTCTATTGTTCTCAGACACATCTGAAACATCCCCGTTTCTTTTTTTTTAATTGTAAACACATTTTTAGGGTTCCCCCTCCACAAGATTTTACAACATTTGGAATTGGGTTTGTTTAGTTTGGAAAAGAGAAGACTGAGAGGGGACATGATAGCAGTTTTCAGGTATCTAAAAGGGTGTCATCAGGAGGAGGGAGAAAACTTGTTCACCTTAGCCTCCAATGATAGAACAAGAAGCAATGGGCTTAAACTGCAGCAAGGGAGATTTAGGTGGACATTAGGAAAAAGTTCCTAACTGTCGGGTAGTTAAACACTGGAATAGATTGCCTAGGGAAGTTGTGGAATCTCCATCTCTAGAGATATTTAAGAATAGGTTAGATAAATGTCTATTAGGGATGGTCTAGACAGTATTTGGTCCTGCCATGAGGGCAGGGGACTGGACTCGATGACCTCTCGAGGTCCCTTCCAGTCCTAGAGTCTATGAGTCTATGAGTCTATAACATGCATTCATCTTTTTGCTGTAAATGGGTTGCTTTTACACAAAAGCTAGGTTCTCATAAACTCCTTCTTTTTTTACTTACCTAGACATACAGCTGCTTGAAAGCAATGAAGATGCTCCATGAAAATTTTTAACTCACTT